>NW_023270320.1:30492521-30842256 GCF_011800145.1 Mirounga leonina | reverse complement strand
AAGAAAAGAAAGAAAAGAAAGAAGAAAGAAAGAAAAGAAAGAAAGAAGAAAGAAAGAAAAGAAAGAAGAAAGAAAGAAAAGAAAGAGAGAAAGAAAGAAGAAAGAAAGAAGAAAGAAGAAAAGAAAGAAAAGAAAGAAGAAAGAAAGAAAAGAAAGAAAGAAAGAAGAAAAGAAAGAGAAAGAAAGAAAGAAAGAAAGAAAGAAAGAAAGAGAGAGAGAGAAAGAAAGAAAGAAAGAAAGAAAGAAGAAAGAAAGAAAGAAAGAAAGAAAGAAAGAAAGAAAGAAAGAAAGAAAGAAAGAAGAAAGAAAGAAAGAAAGAAAGAAAGAAAGAAAGAAAGAAAGAAAGAAGAAAGAAGAAAGAAAGAAAGAGAGAAAGAAAGACTGGTCTCCCACAAAACTCCCTGAAAAATTACCAAGGCCAACGTTAATAATAGTGGTGCGATCCCAGCCAAGTACTGGTCCGGTCAGAGGCCAAGCTGTTGCCCCCGCTGCTAGAACGTCGAAGTAGCCCACTAGGATGCAGATGTAGTTTCTGGACTTGCACCCTGGGCCCTGATCAGATCGGAAGAGGGGTGGCACCGGCTTAGCCGTGAATCCTGCCTTGGTGAATTGCTAGCAGGGTCTAGCCTCCGCCCGGCGGTGTTCGGACGCCCCAGTCCTTGATACAGCGGGAGGGCAGGAACCCCACCCCTCGCCGCGGGACGGCATCTCAGGCCAGAGAGAGGACCAAGCCCGCGCAGGCCCTTCCTCCCGCCTGCCAGTGCTGCCCCCACGGAGCGCGCGGAGGAGGGCCCGAGGGGCGCCGCGGCCCCGGGAACGCTTCTCCTCGCGGGCGCAGCGCCCAGCTGGCGCTCCGAAGGCTGGAGGGGCCGCGCGCCGAGTCCTCATTCGGAAGAGGCCCACGGCCAAGCGGCTCCCTCTTGGAGAGCGGGCCCATAAGGCTACAATTGGACTTCTCCGAGGACGCGGCCATCAGAGGCGCCCCCACCAAGGAAACCGAGGAAGGGACGCGGCCCCACACCTCCCCAGAGGGACACCAAGCGACGGTGGCCAACACGGTGGCCCCCTCCTGGAGGCCTTGCAACCTGGACCGGACCTGGACAAGCTGAAGGGCCCACGACAGCCCTTTGGGGAGCGGGGAGGCCGGGCCCCCAAATGCCCCTGGAGCGGCGCGTGAGCCTGAGGACGCAGAGACTCGCCTGGGGCAGGGGCGCCGCCGGCCTCAGCGAGGACACTTGCTGGTGCAGGCCCCGCGGGGAGCGGGGCGGCTGCGTGCGAGCAGGGCTCCGCGGATTCTTCGGGCGCCGGGGTCCCCGGCATCCTGCAGGGAGCCGCCGCCCGCTGGGCCGGGCCCGCTTCTCGTCGGGGGGCCAGAGCCCGCCTGGGGCCTGGACGAGGCGCCTTCCCACGCGGGCTGGGCTCGTGCGCCGGGCGGAGGGACGGGCGGGCGCCCTCTGAGAGTCCTGGCTGGCCCCTCCGGCCGTGCGCAAGGGGCCCCGCGTCTCCAGGCCGTCGTGCGGCGCGCCGCTGGCGGGACTGGGTTTACCTCGACCTGCGCTGTCGCTGTGCGGGACCGGCGTCTGCGTGTCCTCGCGCCGGGTCCACTGCTGCCTGCGGGGCGTGTGGCCGGAGGACCCGGCGGGGCGGTGGAAGCGACACCAGAGGAGCAGCTGCTGCTGAAGAGCAGGTGAGAGGAGCTCCTCGTGAAGCACCTGCGGGTTGGGGGGAGGGGGCGGCACGCAGGGGTTGGAGGGGCTCCTGCTCCAGGGGATGCGGGAGGCTCAGAGACGGGAGGAACTTGCCAAAGCAGAATTCCAGAAGGTTCTGAAAGAGGAAGTCCAACTTTACGCAAACGCTATGGAAAAAAATCTGCCTTCGACCTCGTAGTGAGGAACAGGGGAGGTGATCAAAACCCTTGGCACAGATGCTCACCCACTCGCTGGGTGAGACTAAAGAAAACCAGAGTCTGGGACCAGCTCGTTTCCAAGAGGTAGAAGACCTGACGTGTAAATCCTGACCAGTACCCGTCCCCCCTGCCGTCTGTCTCTTTACCCCCGTGACAAGGTTCGATGTTCTTTCTCTGCATTTTAAAATGAGGTTGTCTCTAAGTTTACAAAACAAAACACCTGTGTTGCTTAAAGATCCCACAGACAACTCTTTGCGGGGCCCCTGGGAACCCGCCACTCCTCTGTCCGTGGGATCTTAGAATGAATACTCCTCCAGTGGAAAGGGGGTTTGCACTATCCAGTCATTTACTCTTGGGTGTGATGATATATTCACACACAGAAAAAATATTCAAAGTAAAAAACATGGGGCGCCTGGGCGGCTCAGTTGGTTAAGCGACCGCCTTCGGCTCAGGTCATGATCCTGGAGTCCCTGGATCGAGTCCCGCATTGGGCTCCCTGCTTGGCAGGGAGTCTGCTTCTCCCTCTGATCCTCCCCCCTCTCATGTGCTCTCTCTCATTCTCTCTCTCTCAAATAAATAAATAAAATCTTAAAAAAAAATCAATTTGATGTTACTTGTGTAGTGGCATATAAGTGGTCAAAAACCTCCATAGCCATTATGCTTTAGAAAATAAATTTATGTTGGGGCGCCTGGGTGGCTCAGTTGGTTAAGCGACTGCCTTCGGCTCAGGTCATGATCCTGGAGTCCGGGATCGAGTCCCGCATCGGGCTCCCTGCTCGCAGGGAGTCTGCTTCTCCCTCTGACCCTCCCCCCTCTCATGTGCTCTCTGTCTCTCTCATTCTCTCTGTCTCAAATAAATAAATAAAATCTTTTTTTAAAAAAAAGTAAAAAACATGACCTGTAAAGAGAATTGAAACGTATACGTCAATCTGTTTACAAAGCAGAATGCATCACAGTTCAATACAATTCTCTTGCCCTGGCTATAAAAAGGTAGTAGCCCAAAAGGCCATAGAAGAACCCAGAGTGCATCACTCTGAACCCAGAAAGGACACAGACACTAAAAGAAATGGAAGCAAAAAGTGACATAACAATTCATGATTGGTAACCTAAATTAATCACTGAGGTAAATACAATGTATAAACATTGCGTATTGGTAATAAATATGATAATGATATAAACAATGTGTTAGATGAAATAGTTTTTTGCTAATGACATCTCTGAGCTGTGACTGTTTTAAATCTTCACATATTTTTCTGAGATTCGCCTTCCTATGTTTTGGTTTGAATTAAATTCCTTTTTTTAGAAATAGAAGGGTAACATCTGCTTAATTCATCTAAATACAGTTCAGATAGCACTGGCCATCAGTAATGTTAATTTTTAAGACGAAATAATTTATCATTCTTCCATTCACTTTGTTTTTGTTCTGTATATATGACGATATATCGATCAATACCGTTCCCCTTTCATGGAAATTTTAATAACGTTTAGACAAATGAGCAGCTTCAAAAACATTTTAATCCCCCATTTATTCCCTTTAAGGCTGTGTCTAATTTTGTAACTGGCACTTGACAAGGCAATGAGTCTTCCTTCCAGCCTGCTGTTAAAATATTACTTTTGCATGAAATTTCCGTTGGAATGATATGCCAAGAAATATGTTTCTAAATTCTTTTTTCTATGATGGAAAAATTACATAGTTTCAAAATATTTAGCTACTCAGGAAGATGAGAAATTAATTTTTAAAGAATCCACATGATACTGAAAAACCCAGATACCATCAATGTCTGGTGCAAGATGCTCACGAGTCTTCATGATCATTGTAGTTTTTCAGACTTCTCATGCAAAATCAGATTATAAACCATAAGAGGTGTGTGCATGTATTGTTGTTTTTATTTTGTTTTGTTTTGTTTAATTTTTCCTTTTTAGACATGCTCTTGGGAAAACAGAAAATGTTCTAATACGTGACCGATTGGCAAAATCATGTCATGGATGCCGTGTGGCAAAGGCATTGCTATGATAGGGAATGAAGCTATAGCCAGATGGAAAATTAAGAACCTCCAAATTATGACAGAAGTAATTTTTTTAAAATGTTTTATTTATTTATTCATTAGAGTCAAAGAGAGAGAGAGAGGCAGAGGGAGAAGCAGGCTCCCCGCCTAGCAGGGAGCCCGATGCGGGACTTGATCCAGGGACTCCAGGATCATGACCTGAGCCGAAGGCAGACGCTTAACCATCTGAGCCACCCAGGCGCCCCATGACATAAGTAATTTTAATAAGAAATATTTTAAATAACAAGAGCTAGTTTGGGAGTAGAAAAGTGATAGGCAACTTTTTTTTTCTAGGGGAGAGTAAAGCAACTAGTTCTCCTGGAAACAAAAGGACATTTATTTATCCATTCCACATCTGTGTGTATATGGGCAATTTATGTATGATCTGTTGGTTTTAGAGATCCTGTCATACCTGACAAATATAACTAGGAGGGCTGCAGATTTAAAAAGGGCAGAAAGTAGAACAATTAAAAGTAATGCTCTTCTGGCTGCTCTCTGGATCACCTAAATCATTCGTATCTGAGGCCCCTTATTACAAAAGCAGAATCTTGGCTTGAACACAGAACTACAGAATGTATTTCTAGGTTGGAATTCATCAAATAGTCAGTCTTGATGATCCTTGTGCATTTTGCCCTTGTCCAGGGTTTGATGATGAGTGTTGTCGCTCCTTATCTGAGTGGTGTTTTATTTAGTTTCATACAACAGTTACTGAGTTAATGATTTTACATAATATAATGTTAATGTAATCTCTCAATATAATTCTATGGCAGGAATGATTGCAAGATATAGTTCTGTGTGGAGAAAAAATGTTGCTGGTTCAAGAAAAGAGTTACATCATATCAGAGTTCATTTTGGTGCCAGGCACTGCCCTACTAATTTTATCTGTATTAACTAAATTAACCCTCAAAACTACTAGAAGAGACTCCTCATTTTTCAGATGAGGAAATTGAGGCATGGAGAGAGTAAGAAATTTGCTCATGGTCATAAAAAAGCAGGCGGCAGAGCTGTGCTTTAAACTGAGGTGGTCTGTCTGCAGACTCTAATCCTCAGCACCACACTATGTTATGAAAAAGTATGGCACTTCCATTAAGGATCTAGGACTGTGGTTTATGAGCTTTGTTGTGTCACAAAGCCTTCTGAGACTCAACACAGGCTTGGACACTCTCCCTAGAGAAGTGCAGAGATGCAAAGGTACACACAATTGTGCCTGCAATTTTAAGTGGCTCAGATCCCTTAGAGCCCATCCACAGACCAAGTTCATAGATACCAGCTTCTAAACATGTGCCCTTGGTAACAAAGTACCTGTTTTGGTACAGGCCTTATAACACATATTTTTTTTTCTTATTTCTTTCTTTCTGAATTTCAGATTTGGGCGATATTTACCTAACCATCCCAAACTGATACACTGACCTATATTGGGGAAATTATAAATATCCTAAAATATTCTCTGTACAGAGTACAAGGAACCAATTAGAAGTAAACAGGAGACAAAGGGTTTTTTGTTTGTTTTTTTTTTTCAAAGCCAGAAAACCAAAGATAGACGTATTCCTCCTACTCATCTCCCTCTAAATTCTGTTGTTTCATTCTCTTCCATCGCCATCACTTTGTCTCAACTGCATTGCCACTGTCTTGGCTCAGCTCTTCATTTCTTCCTGTCTGGATACCTGCCCACTTATCAGTTCTCCTCTTTGTTGGCAACAAACCCTCCCACTCATGTTCCACTAGCTGGCTGCTGAGCTTTGTAAAACGCTCAAATCACACTCTCTGCTGCTTTTTCTGGAAAGCACTCCTCTGCAATGCAGGACAGTAGGCCCTGTGGTGGCCACCAGAGCCAGAGTGCCTGAGGCCAAATTCCAGCTTTGTTGCTTAGTAACCATGTGACCTTGGACAGTTCTCTCTGGGTATTGGTCTCCTCAGCTTTAAAATGGGTATAATTACAATACTTTCCACTTATGGATGTTGAGGAGATTAAATAAATAATATTTTAAGTGCTTAAAATAGTTCTTAGTGCCTAGAAAGCATGTAATCATATTAGCTTCTTTACAGAACAAATGCAGTCCTTAAATAAATAGCCATGCAGGACAAGGGACTGCACATGGTGCTCTCCACACATGTAGGATGCTAAAGATTGAGGAACACATTACACAAATAATTTGAGGAAAACATACCCATATGTTATCCAGGTCCACTTACAGGACTCTATTTTAAAAATAGGGCTATCCTGGTAGTTGAAACTAAATTCAGGATTGGAAAAACTTCCTAATCCTAGGGAGAGAGCAGAGTGACAACAATTTGTTTGGGCAAGTACCTCAGAATACATATATCAAAAGACACATTTGTTAAAAACACCATGAAAATCGTTTATTTAATAACCTAACATGTATTTTAAATATTTAGGCTACAATTTAGTTTTCTGAGTAGATAAGTGATACTTAAAACAATAGAAAATAGGGAAAATGCTATTGGTAATGCTAATCTTAAAATTTGTGGAGAATATATGACAAAACTAGAAAAAGATTCTAATATCACTGTAAATTGCAAAACAATCTTAATTTAATGATTTGAATGTCAGTTACCAGTTAATAATTAAGCTGCCAACATCCAACTTCCCTAAAAATTGCAATGACTTTCCTTCCCCCAATGGGGTCTACTCCAGGCAAGAACTTCTAGTAATGGAAGGCAGGTGAGACATTTCCTCTGTTTTCTTTCTTTCCCTTCTCTTTTTTTTTTTTTTTTTCTTTTTTTCCCCCTCCTCCCCTCCCCATTGTGGTAAGCATGGTGTTTAATCTCTTCAGTCTTGAATAGAATGACAAGAGGCAAGTCAAATGGAACAAGAAATACATTGGCTTTGTATTCTCCAGGCTGGGAACATTTGATTTCATATACCATGAGGAGGGACTTTTTTATTCTCAATGTAAATGAAAGATTTTTAAGAGTCAAGAAATTGATTTTCAGAAATGTTGTTTGAAAATTTGCATCTTGGTCTGTACTTTAAGAATTTCTTACCTATTATAGGGGTGCCTGGGTGGCTCTGTGGTTAGCGTCTGCCTTCAGCTCAGGTCATGATCCCAGGGTCCTGGGATTGAGCCCTATGTCAGGCTCATTGCTCAGCAAGGGAGTCTGCTTCTCCCTTTCCCTCTGCCCCTCACCCTGCTTGTGCTGTCTTTCTCACTCACTCATTCTCTCTCTCTCTCTCAAATAAATAAATAAAATAAAATAAAATAAATTTTTCCTATTGTATCTTATTGCCTCACTCAAAGCTTCCAAGTTAATATCTTATAATATCAGTAGAGGTTATTTCTCTATCTTATCAATTTAAGGATGATCATACTTTGTCTACTTATGTAGACTCTTTACCCATTGATATTCCATTGAGATCAAATATCTAGTCTTTTTTATCTCATTTCCAGGGGGAGATAATACTTGGTCTTAAACAGATCTTGGTCATTTAGGAGTAGAAGTGACAATCATGGTATGTTATGTTCCTCATTCCAGTAATGCCATTTCAATATCATAATATATGCAAGTATTTCCATGACAGTTTTTAATATATTTTCAGGTTATCCAATATGTTTTTTATCTAATTCCAAGCATCATTTCAAGGTTTCTTTCCTGAGAATATCACTGATTTTTAAGGGAAAATCTAAATAAAATAAAAAGAACAATCTCTTGGGGCTCCTGGGAGGCTCAGTCGTTTAAGTGTGCAACTCTTGATTTCTGGCCAGGTCATGATCTCAGGGTCATGAGATCACGCCCTGCATCAGTTCTGTGCTGGGTGTGGAGCCTGCTAAGATTCTCTCTTTGCTCCCACTTCCTCCCCCATGCTCACTCTCTCTCTAAAAAAAAAAAAGAATGATCTCTTTAAAGATACTAAAAATAGAACATCTAGCGTTAGACTAACTATAACTTTTATTTGCTCTTATATTTTTCTTTAATTACTTTGGAAAAATGAATAGACAAATTAAAGCAAAGTCTAATAAGCAAAATGCATCATTCCCTTAAATTTTTATATATATCATTTTACATATTCCACTGAGAAAGAAAAATCTTGCCAATTAGAGTATGACATGCTATCCATTATAAGACTCAACTTAATGTCACAGATGTTAAAAATGTAAAAACATGTGCAGTTGATAAATTGATAGAATATTGCATTTTTAAACAATTATTAACTAATGGCAATTCCCAGATCATTTTCATGAGTTGTCTTAATGGGAATCTTGGCATTTCCAAAGTACATTAAATATATTTTTAAATGTTGGAAAATAAACACACATCTATCCTATCAAATCTTACTGAATTATTTGATTTTTTCATAAATAATTCATTAATAATATTGTTTAATGTCTTATAGTCACCATTCCAGTGTTATAGATAGTAATTTCACTGTCCTAAGAAAAATGCCCAGGGTTTTGCTTACTCAGCCGGTCCATCTTCCTGAAATGGCAACCACTGATTTGTTTCCCATACCTGTAGTACTGACTTTTTAAGAATGTCAGATAATTGGAATCATACAGTTTTGTTTTATTTTGTTTTGTTTTGTTTTCAGGAAGGATCGTTTCGCTTATCAGAATGTATTTTCAATTTACCCATGTGTTTTTGTGCCTTGATAGATCTTTTTAAAATTTTTATCAAGTAATAGTCTGTTGTATAGGTATACCACAGTTTATTTATCCATTCACATATGAGGGACATCTTGGTGTCATCTAGTGTTTGGTTATTATGAATAAAGCTTCTATAAACATTTGCATGCAGGTTTATGTATGTGCAGAAGTTTCAAAATTACTCCAGCAATTTCCCAAGAGTAGTATTACTGTATTATGTAATGAGGCTATGCTTAGCTTTGTAAGAAACTGCCAAACTGTTTTCCAAAGTGTCTGTTTCATTTTGCATTCCCACCAGCAGGGAATGAGAGTTCCTGTTGCTCCATATCCTCATAAGCATTTGGTATTGTCAGTTTTTTTCTAATTTAGCCATTCAAACAGGTATGTTGTAGCATATCAATGTGGTTTTAATTTATAATTTCCTAATTGAAAAAAAATTAATATCTTTTCATATTATTATTTTTCACTCATATATCTTCTTTGTTGTGTTATCTGTTCAGAGCATTTGCACTTTTAAAAGATTTTGGCTCTTTATTTTCTTATTCCTGAGTTTGAAGAGTTCCTGATAAATTTTAGATACAAAATCATTTTTAGATAAATCTTTTGCAAATATTTTCTTCCCGCCTATGACTTACTGTTTCATATTTTTGCTAGTACTATCTGAATATCCATATTTTAAAGTTTTTAATTAAATCCAATGTTTCAAATTTTTGTCCATTGATTATGCTACTGTTGCATCAGAAAACTCACAAAGCCCAGATCATGAAGATTTTCTTCATTAAGCTTCACATGAACTTTTATATTTGTGCAGTTTGTGCTACATTCTGAACTAATTTTTGTGTAAGTTCTGTTTCTAGGTGCATTTTTTCGATATGGACATCTAATTACTCAGCTGATGTTGAAAAGCCTATCATTGCTTGATTGAATTCCCCTTACTACTTTAGGAAAGATCAGTTGACTATATTTTATGTTGTATTTTGGTGCTCTCTACTCTGTTCAATTATTATTTTTTATTTTCTAATGTCACATTATCTTAATAACTGTAGCTTATAGTAATTCTTGAAATTTTGTGTATGCATCTTCCAAATTTGTTCTTCTTCTTCAGTATTGTGTTGGCTATATTAGGTCTTTTTGTATTGAGATTGAGTTGAATCTATAGATCAAGTTAAGAGAATTGATATCTTAAGAATATTGCATCTTCCAATACATAACTATGTAATAAATCTCCATTTATTTAAATCTTCTTTGAGTTTTTTCAGCAGTATTTTATAGTTTCTGCATACAATTCCTGTACATATTTAGTTAAATGTATTAGAGTTAAGGATTTCAATGTTGGAGTACTATTATAAATGGTATTTTTAAAATTTTTATTTATTTTATTTTAATTTCAGTATAGTTAATATATAGTGTATTAATTTCAGGTGTACAATATTCGAAAATTTTACATATTACTCAGTGTTCATCAGGATAAGTGTACTTTTAACCCCCTTCACCTATTTCACCCATCCTTCCACTCATCTCCCCTCTGGTAACCATCAGTTTATTCTCTATAGTTAAGAATCTGTTTTTTGGTTTGTCTCTTTTTTTTTCTCTCCATTCATTTGTTTTATTTCTTAAATTCTATATATGAATGAAATCATATGGCATTTGTCTTTCTCTGACTGACTTATTTTGCTTAGCATAATACTCTCTAGTTCCAGCCATGTTGTTGCCATTGGCAAGATTTCATTCTTTTGTATCACTGAGTCATATTCCATTGTGTGTGTGTGTGTGTGTGTGTGTGTTACCACATTTTCTTAATGCATTCATTTATTGATGGACACTTGTCCTGCTTCCATAATTTGGCTATTGTAAATAATGCTGCAATGAACATAGGGGTACATATATCCTTTCAAATTAGTGTTTTAGTATTTTGGGGTAAATATGAATAGTGCCATTACCAGATCATATGGTAGTTCTATTTTTATTTTTTTGAGGAACCTCCATACTGTTTTCCAGAGTGGCTACACCAGTTGGCATTCCCACCAACAGTTCATGAGGGTTCTTTTTTCTCCACATCCTCATCAACATTTGTTTCTTGTGTTGTTGATTTTACCTATTCTAACAGGCATGAGGTGATATCTCATTGTGGTTCTGATTTGCATTCCCTTGATGGTGACTGATGTTGAGCATCTTTTCATGTGTCTGTTGTCATCTGTATGTCTTTGGTAAAGTCAGTTCATTATTAAATGTTATATTCTAATTGTTTTTGTTGGAAAGAAAATAGAATTGCCATTTGTATACTTATCTTGTATCCTACCATCTTCTCCTCACTTATAAGTTCTGTGAGTTATTAATTCTTTGGGATTTTTTAAAAAACAACCAAATTATTTGTGAATAGAGACAGTTTATTATCTTCCTTCTCAATCTGAAGACCATTTATTTCCTTTTGTTTGTTTGGTTTGTTGCACTAACTGGGATTTTTATATATTGTTGAATGGGAGTAGTGAGAGAAAACATCCCCTCTTATTCCCAGTCTTAGTTGGAAAGTGTCCAGTTTCTCACTGTTAAATATGAAGTTAGTTGGGGTTTTTTTTAGATTTTTTTTTATAAAGTTGAAGATGTTCTTCTTTATTCCTGCTTTGCTGAGAGATGATTAAGATTTTTACACTTTGTGAAATGTTTTTTTTCTGCATAAATTTCTATGGTCGTACTATTTTTTTCTTTAGTCTTTGACGGACTAAAGATTACACTAATAGTATATCACATGATGGATTTTCACATATTGAACTGGCTCTGTGTACCTGGAATAAATCTCCCTTTGCCATGGTTTATAATTTTTTTACACATTATTGGATTTGATATGTTAATATTTCATTGAATGCATTAATTCAGTTTTATTCTATGTTCATGAGATATATTGACGTGCCTTATATGGTCTTAATCTATAGTTTTTCTTCCTTATAAGGTGTTTATCTGGTTTTGGTGTTAGGATATTACTGGCCTTATACAATAAATTAGGGAGTGCTTTCTCTAATTCTATTGACTTAAGTGATTGTTGAAAATTGGTTTCATTTTTTCCTTAAATGGTTGGTTGAATTGAACTGAGTTTCTCTAATAGGTAGAAGACTCTCCAGTTTATCTGTCTTTCTGAAACTTGTGATAGTTTGTGTATTTCACAAATTATTTGATTTATCTAAATTACCAAATTTGTGGGCAAAAAATTATTGTTTATTGTATCCCTATGTTATCTTTTTTATTTTATTTTTGTATTATTATTATTATTATTATTTATTCATTTATTTTTTGAGAGAGAGAGAGAGAGTGTGAGAGGGAGGGGCAGAGGGAGAAGGAAAAAAAGAATCTTAAGCAGACTCCATGCCCAGCACAGAGCCTGACTTCAGGCTTGATCTCACCACTGTAAGATCCTGAAATCAGAGTTGGCTCACCACCCTGAGCCTAAATCAAGAGTTGAATGCTTAACTGACTAAGCCACCCAGGATCCCTCCTATGATGTGTTTTTTTAATCCCATGGTATATGTGGTGTTGATTTATCTTTTATTTCTGACTTTTGTAATTTGCATCTTCTCTTTTGCTTCCTTCCTTCCTTCTTTCTGCATCTTCTCTTTTTTCTTGTTTAGCCTAGCTAGAGGATTATCAATTTTAGTGATCTTTTCAAAGAAGCAGGTTTTACTTTTGTTGATTTTCTCTATTGTTTTCCTAATTTCAATTTTATTAATTTCTGCTCATTTAAAATTATTGTTTCTTTTCTTCTGCTTACTTTAGGCTTACATTAGTCTTCTTTTTCTGGTTTCCTAAACTGACATTTTTAGTTATTCCTATATTTTAACGTATGCAATTAATGCTATAAATTTCCCTCTGAGCACCACTTTTTTGCTGCATTCGGCACATTTTTGATGAGTCCTGTTTTCATTTAGTTAAGAATATTTAAAATTTTCTTGACATTTCTTTGACCTGGATATTGTTAAGAATTGTGTTTTTGAATATCTGAGGATTTTCCAGGCAGGTTTCTATTGTTGATTTCTAGTTTGACTTCATTGTGATCTAAAAAGTATTTAATGTTTGATTTATGTCACTTCAAAATTTGTTAAGGTGTGGTTTATGGCCCTGAATGTAATCTAGTTTTGGGAATATTTCATGCAAGCTTGAGAAGAATTTATATTCTGCTCCTTGTGGATAGAATATTTTTAGAATATTCAATTAGGTAAGTTGATTGATAGTATTGTTCAGGTAAATTATATCTCCTGATTTTCTGAATCTTTGATTTATGAATTACAATAAATTATCACTGTTTACTCTAGATATTTTGATGCTTTGTACTTAGATGCATATATTTTTTTATTATGTTATGTTAATCACCATACATTACATCATTAGTTTTTTGATGTACTGCTCTATGATTCATTGTTTGCATATAACACCCAGTGCTCCATTCAGTATGTGCCCTCTTTAACACCCATCACCAGGCTAACTCATCCCCCCACCCCCCCTCCCCTCTAGAACCCTCATTTTGTTTTTCAGAGTCCATAGTCTCTCATGGTTCGTCTCCCCCTCCGATTGCCCCCATCATTTCTCCCTTCCTACTATCTTCTTTTTTTAAAACATATAATGTATTATTTGTTTCAGAGGTACACGTCTGTGATTCAACAGTCTTACACAATTCACAGTGCTCACCATAGCACATACCCTCCCCAATGTCCATCACCCAGCCACCCCATCCCTGCCACCTCCCACCACTCCAGCAACCCTCAGTTTGTTTCCTGAGATTAAGAATTCATCATATCAGTGAGATCATATGATACATGTCTTTCTCTGATTGACTTATTTTGCTCAGCATAACACCCTCCAGTTTCATCCACGCTTTTGCAAATGGCAAGATTTCATTCCTTTTGATGGTTGCATAATATTCCTGTGTGTGTGTGTGTGTGTGTGTGTATCACATCTTCTATATCCATTCATCTGTCGATGGACATCTTGGCTCTTTCCATAGTTTGGCTATTGTGGGCATTGCTGCTATAAACATCAGGGTGCACATACCCCTTTGGATCACTACATTTGTATCTCTGGGGTAAATACCCAGTAGTGCAATTGCTGGATCGTATGGTAGCTCTATTTTCAACTTTTTGAGGAACCTCCATGCTGTTTTCCAGGGTGGCTGCACCAGCTTGCATTCCCACCAACATCTGTCGTTTCCTGACTTGTTAATTTTAGCCATTCTGACTGGTGTGAGGTGGTATCTCATTGAGGTTTTGATTTGGATTTCCCTGATGTCGAGCGATGTTGAGCACTTTTTCATGTGTCTGTTGGCCATTGGGTGTCTTCTTTGGAAAAATGTCTGTTACATGTCTTCTGCCCATTTCTTGATTGGATCATTTGTTCTTTGGGTGTTGAGTTTGATAACTTCTTTATAGATTTAGGATACTAGCCCTTTATCTGATATGTCATTTGCAAATATCTTCTCCCATTCTGTCGGTTGTCTTTTGGTTTTGTTGACTGTTTCTTTTGCTGTGCAAAGCTTTTTATCTTGATGAAGTTCCAATAGTTCATTTTTGCCCTTGCTTCCCTTGCCTTTGGTGATGTTTCTAGGAAGAAGTTGCTGTGGCTGAGGTTGAACAGGTTGCTGCCTATGTTCTCCTCTGGGATTTTGATGGACTCCTGTCTCACATTTAGGTCTTTCAACCACTTCGGGTCTATTTTTGTGTGTGGTGTAAGGAAATGGCCCAGTTTCATTCTTCTGCATGAAAATGTCAATGCTACCTAGAGCAATCTACACATTTAGTGCAAACCCTATCAAAATACCATCAACTTTTTTCAAAGAAATGGAACAAATAATCCTAAAATTTGTATGGATCCAGAATAGACTCCAAATAGCCAGAGGAATGTTGAAAAAGATGCATATATATTTAGGATTTTTAGATTTTCTTTGAGAATTGACTTCTTTTCTATTTTGTAGTACCTTTCTTTATCACTGATAATTTTTCTTGTTCTGATGTCTATTTTGTCTGAAATGCAAATAACTAGTCCAACTTTCTTTTAATTAGTGCTACCATAACATAGCTTCATCCATATCTTTACATCTTATCAGATTCTTTATATTTAGAGGATTTTGTGTAGATAACAATTAGTTGTGTCTTTTTTATAATTTTGATTAGTTCTTTATTTTTTTAATTTTTTTAAAAGATTTTATTTGAGAGAGAGAGTGTGCAGAAGTAGGGGGGAGGGGCAGAGGGAGAGAAGAGAAACAGACTCCTCGATGAGCAGGGAGCCTGACGTAGGGCTTTATGAATTACAATAAATTATCCCTGGACCCTGGCTTTATGAATTACAATAAATGATCCCTGGACCCTGGGATATGACCTGAGCCAAAGGCAGATGTTTAACTGACTGAGCCACCCAGGCGCCTCTAGTTCTGTCTTTCAATTGCTGCATTTAGATCTTTCACATTTAAACTGATTGTTAATATATTTTGATTGGTATCAGCCATATTTGTATCTGTTTTCCATTCATTCTGGTCACTTCTTTTTCTCCCTTCTCATACTTTAGTCATTTTATGATTCCATTTATGTCATTTCTTATTATTTCAATTTACTTCCTTTAAAAACTGTGCATGGTTGCCTAGAGTTTAGCTAATCTATGTTAACCTACAAATAACATTGCTTCACTTCACCTGCAGGTATCTTATAATGGAGTATTTCCAATTCCTCCCTCCTGTCCCTTATCATATTGCTGCCATCCATTTCACTTATCGGTATACTATAATCACGCACTATTATTTTAAACAGTTATATTTTAGATTAATTAAAAATAAACTTATTTTTTATGTAGATCCAGGTTACTGAACTAAATAATTTTCCTTCTATCTAAATTTAAAAATAAAAAAAAGATCAGAAGGTCAGCTGGTGATGAATTCTGTTTTTGTTTGTCTTAAAATATCTTATATTTCTTTTTCACTTTGAAGGATAATTCCATTGGATATAGAATTCTTGTTTTTTTCCAACACTTTAAATATTTCACTTTTGATTATATGGTTTCTGATGAGTAGTCCATTGTGATTCTTATTCCTTTTCTCTGTAGGTAAGGTGTTTATCTCCTGTATCTTGCTTTGAGATTTTCTCTTTGATTTGGTTTTCTATAATTTGAATATTATATGCCTCGGTGTAGTGTGTTTTTGTTTGTTTTAACTTGCTTGATGTTCTCTGAGCTTTTAATGTCTGTGATTTGGCGTGGTATTAATTTTAGACTGTCTGCAGACATTACTCATTCAAATATTTCTTCTCCATTCTCTCTTTCTTATTCTTCTGGTATCTTAATTGTGTGTTACATCTTTTGAAATTGTCCCCTTCTTGGATGATCTTTTCTGTTTTTGTTTTTGTTGTTTGTTTTGTTTTTATTTTTATCTTTTAGTTAATTTTTTTCTTTGCATTTTAGTTTGAGAAGTTAATATTTACTATCTCAAACTCAGAAATTGTGTACTTGGCAGTATGTATCTACTTAAATTTATGAAAGTCATTTTTCATTTTTGTTAATGTCTTTATTTTCTGACATTTTCTTTTGACTCCTCCATAGAATTGTTATCTCTATTTATATTACCCTTCTACCTTTAGAGTTCTTACCATATTAATCCTAGTTGCTTTAAATTTTCTATCATGTAATTCCAACATCTGTTTCATATATGAATCTGGTTTCTAATACTTGCTTTGTATCTTCACACTGTGTTTTGTTTTTTTGTTTTTTGCCTTTTTGTATTCCTTGTAATTTTTTGTTGAAAGCTGGACATACGGTATTGAGTAATAGCAATTGAGATAAGTAGGCCTCTCCTGTGAGGATTAGGAGTTTGGCTTTGTTTGGTGATTGCTGTAACTATAGATGCCAGAGACTTTGGACTTCCCTATGTATCTTTTCCACAGAGAGTCTGTGTCTTGCAGGTCTTTCACCTATAATCCACTATTATTGTATTGGAATCCTGTGGGTGTGGAACGGAGGGAGAATGTTCTACAATCTTATGACCAAATCTCAGTCATTTTGTGGGCCTGTTTTTTAGCTTCTGAACTTCACAAAAGTTTCTTCTTGTATAGTTTTACCTCCTCCCCACTTTAGTAAGACAAGAAGACTATAGAAGGTTGGAGTTAAAGGAATACCTTTCACCCAGCTTGAATAATGCTCTGGTAAAGTCTTTTTCCCTGGATAGTAGGTCTTTGTTAATGGAGATGGCTCTGGACATATTCACAAGGATTACTCTCCCCTTCCACTTGCCAAGGCCACAAGGAGATCTTGCTCAAATCTTTACTGTAAAAAACAGGTAGGGATCCTTGAGGTAAAACCCATGAAAGTTTGGGGGCCTGCATTCCCCAGGGATAACTCATGCTCACCCAAGACCACATTCAGCCTCCAGTAATTAAGCAAATTACTGCATAAGTGTTCTTACTAGATTATGGGTCTGACAATTACTTCTCCAGGTAAGCAGATCTTGGCTGTAATTCTCTAGATTTTCTTCTCTCTCTCTGGATTTCAAAGTTATACTTTGCCCTGCAAATCCAGTTTTCTGATAGGGCCAAGAAAAGTTAAGGACTTTTAGTTTGCCCAGATTTTTCTTGTTGCAAAGATGGGAGTAAAAATTTCCAAACTCTTTGCATATCAGAACTAAAACCAAAAGTCCTGAGCTTGGGGTTTTAGTGCTAAAAAGAATAAAAAGGCGTTAACATTTATCCCTTTATATACATAACACATGCCAGAAGCTGGATATATTTTGACCTTCAACTTCTGTTCACATGCAAAATAAAATATCGGTTGCACAGCCAAGCAATAATAGTGTTTTATATCTAGTGTCATTATTCAATAGTGTGATTTGATTGACAAATACTGCCAGAAAACTGTTGGAATTTTTTGGCCATGTCTGTCAATAGCTTTGAAGATATATATCAAGCCTCTTTACATTATTGTGTATTTTCTTAGGACTAGGAATAATAGATCAACAATGCAAAAATAAACCTCCCACTTTTAAAGGTGTTACTGACTCATTTGAACATTTTCTTATATGTAATTGTGTAAAACAAATTCCACAAATTCATTTGCTAGCAAATATCTACTCTTTGAATACTTATGTTCATTATATGAATTTATGGCATTAATCTCAATTGCATTTGTTACTCTTTCCTTTACCATTTTCCAGTTTAGTAAATAAAACTTTGAAAAATTAAAGCATTTGTATGTTTGAGACACAAAGTACAATGCAATAGTTACATTTAACAAATGTAAATAATAGCATGACAAACATGGGAAAATACAGTAGCAGTTATTATTGTGGTTGTAATTGTATGTTTTCTGAGTGCTATTTTCAGAGTATTATGATTAACTTACCTTTTCAGATTAGTAACATGAACACATTCTTCTATAGCTTTAATTTTCCTTTGTAATGACAACACGCCTGAAGAAAACCTGATGGATAACTAAGAATAATCAGAAATGAGTATAATTTGCTTTAATTGGAATTAAATAATGTTTTCATATAAATTTATATAATTGAGATTAAAATTTCACCAGGTATGTTAAACAGATATGTTGGAAATATTTGAATTTTTATTTCTAAGGCAGCATAGTACAATAACAAGTCATATATTTAGATAGATAGAGATAATAGATGTACCTAAACACTCATATGCATACACATGGAACAAATATAATTGGTCTTCAAGTTAAAACCTCGTTTTACCACAGTTTAGAAGAATAATTGTCCTAAAATTGTTTAAATATTTACCCTGGGAACGATATAAAGGTGAAACACTAAGACACAAATTTTTTTTTAGTAAGTACCTGCTTATTTAGTCATGTGCATTATTAAGAATTAATATGACCACATATTTTAGTGATAGGCAACAAATGTACTATTTGGTTCAATGATAATTTTGCAGATAAAAAATATAGACTTTTTTTTAAAGAAAATATAGACTTTTAAGCAGAAACTTGTTCTTAGCAAATTTTCAATAATTTATTGGTTGGAATATTTGATTTTCAAAAACCTTGACCTTGTTGGTAATAGACACTGAGAAGATATGAGGTCATGTAGTTAGTTCTGAATGTATTACACACCCATCTGCTTCTCCATCTGGCAGCAGACACAGAAGTCTTCTGTACATTCTCCTCACCAACACCCCAATTGTTAGCTTCCTGCTGATAGCCTTAGTGTAAGCTTCATTGGGTAATCATTTCAGGGAGAAAACAACCAACCCACATGTTCAAGAATAATCACTAGTTCAATTAACTAACCAGAAGCAGCTGATGTTTTAGTGTCCACAAGTAGAAATGATTTCAATTTCGGCAGCACTTCAATGAAAATATTTAGATAGCAGATGTGCTATTTAGTACCTTCAGAGTGTGGAAAATAAAAATAAACATGGCATATATAACAAAATAAGTTGATAGTAAATGATGAATAGGTTTTTTAAAACTTATTATATCTCTTTAGGTGTTTAATTTTAAAGTAATGTAAATGCACACACACACACACTTTTGATATGCTAGTCAATAATGTTTTTTAAACCTGCATTAAAAAAAGTTTATCAGTCACTGATCTGATTAATATCAACATATATAACTTACTTTAAATATTGTCTGTATTTTATTAGAAATCTAAAAACATCATGCATATTTATATTAGTGGATTTAAATATAGAATTATTTTTACAAACATGGTCTAATACATGTGTTTGAGTATTTAATTCTTAACGTATTTTATGAAATATTATTATTATTTTTTATTATTTTTTATTTTTTATTATTATTATTATTTTTTAAAGATTTTATTTATTTATTTGAGAGAGAGAGAATGAGAGACAGAGAGCAGGAGAGGGAGGAGGGTCAGAGGGAGAAGCAGACTCCCTGCCGAGCAAGGAGCCCGATGTGGGACTCGATCCCGGGACTCCAGGATCATGACCTAAGCCGAAGGCAGTTGCTTAACCAACTGAGCCACCCAGGCGCCCCTGAAATATTATTTATTTTGAAAATCCTAATTGATTTTTCATTGAAATATGCATTTCTAAATTGAGAATTAAGCTGTTAGTTTTGCTGAGCTTTTTGTTTTAAAAAGCAGATATTCTTTTCCCCTATATAATCTTCTCAGGAATTCAAATAGTAGGCATAATGTATTTTTTAAGTTTTTACTTAAATTCCAGTTAGTTAACATACAGTGTAATATTAGCTTCAGGTGTACAATATAGTGATTCAACACTTCCAAACATCACCCAGTGCTCATCATAGCAAGGGCACTCCTGAATCCCCATCTCCTATTATACCCATCCTCCTCTTCACCTCCCCCTTGTAACCATCAGTTTATTCTCTGTATTTAAGTGTCTGTTTCTTGGCTTGCTTTCTCTCTCTCTCCCTTTTTTTTTTCCATTTGCTCATTTCTTTTATTTTTTAAATTCCACATATGAGTGAAATCATATGGTATTTATCTTTCTCTGACTGACTTATTTTGCTTAGCATAATACTCTTCTAGTTCTATCCATGTTGTTGCGTATGGCAAGATTTCATTCTTTTTTATGGCTGAGTAATATTCCTGTGTGTGTGTGTGTGTGTGTGTGTATCACCTCTTCTTTATCCATTCCTCAGTTGATGGCAAGGGCTGCTTCTATAATTTGGCTATTGTAGATAATATTGCTATAAACATTGGTGTGCATGTATGTCTTTGAATTAGTATTTTTGTATTTTTTGGGTGAATACCTAGCAGTGCAATTGCTGGATCATAGGGTCATTCTGTTTTTAACTTTTTGAGGACCCTCCATAATATATCCATTTTTGAAGCTATAACAATTAATTAAAAATTTTAAAAAACAAGTATACTGAATGTTATAGTAAAATACTGGAAGTTGAATCATCTTAATGCCTCTAAAATATTTATTTATAATCACACATATACAAAGACACTCTGTGGCAAATGCATCCTTTCTATTGTCCATTACATTCTCCACTGGTAACTACGTAAAATATTTAATAATTCAAATTTAATTAATTTCACTTAATTTACACATACCATAATATACAAAGAAACTGGTAGCTGGCATTATATTATAGAAAAGTTATATTGTAGCCTTCCATGTAAGATGAGAAAACAAAGCCTACAGTTAACAATGTACAAGAAGAGTACATTGAACTTCGAATGTTCATCAATATGTGCTCAGAATAAATTCAGAAAATTAAGAGAAAATTAACAAACAAAATTAATTCCAAGTTATTGTTACAATAATTTAATTATAAATTTTAGGTGATAAAAGTAACTTACACATATCATAAAAAACATGGAAATCTTGAAAATATAAAGAGGAAAACACCTCAAAATTTTATCTCTCTGTAATATATATAGCAATTCTGTTTTAACTTTTAATCCCTTATTTCATTTAACTAACTTTTGAGTATTTTCGTGTTAATGACTCTTACTAAGAGTTTCAGGAACTATTTATAATGTCAAACAGCGTTATTTTATTTTATCCCACAATTATTTTTATTTTTTTTATTTTTTAACTATTTAAATTCTTGTTAGTTAAGATATAGTGTAATGTTGTTTTCAGGAGTAGAATTTAGTGATTCATCACTTATCTATAACACATAATTATTTTTAAATATCTTTGTTTTAAATATGTAATTTCCAAATATTATCTTACTGATAAAAATAATATTAAATGTACTTTCTGAATATCTTTAATGGTTTCTTCAAGGCAGATTTCTAAATGTAAGTTTACCAGTTCAAATGCTCTCTAATTTTTCATATAGCTCTTGTTGCAGTCTGCCAAGTTATCTTTGAAGAAGTACTATGACAATCAACACCATCTCTAGCACTGTATCCATGTGTCTTTTTCACAAAATATTCTGTAGGTTTCTTTTTTGGATTTATATGGCAATTTAAATATTTCTAAGTTTCTGAAAATAATTAGTGAGAAGGTGGAACTAATAAATGAATGTATTGTGTATTGCGGGATATGCAATATAAAACAGTACAATCCTTTATGAAGGGAGACTGGTGATCTCTACTAGTATCCTATCCAAAGAGGTATAGTTTTGCATCCACTACATAGGGACGATATAAAATCTAGAATGTGAAGAGAAAGATGCCACCCTTCCTATAGAAGAAATATGATTTATATAATCCTAATGGTAACTGGAGGTTGAAATAATTTTCTTGCCTAGCTACAGGTCTGCAAAGAGGATTCAACTACTGTGCAGTCAGACAAAGCATATAACCAAGTGTAATCATCAGCTATGGTTGTTGACATCCTTCAGATAGGAACTGACCTTGCCCTCTAAATGAAAAATAATGACACAAAAGAGAATAGTACACATTCATTCACTTAAAAATTTTGCTAAAGCTTTTTCAAATATAAATAATAGGCCCCCTATTATTTATATAAGCAGGATGGCTTAGTTGGTTAAGGATCCAACCCGTGATTTTGGCTGAGGTTATGATCTCAGGGTCGTGAGATCGAGCCCCACATAGCACTGGGAGTAGAGCCTGCTTATGGTTCTCTCTCTCTCTCTCTCTCCCTCTCCCTCTGCTTCTCCTCCCACTACTCCCATGAGCACTCTCTCTCTAAAAATAAATAAATAAATAAATATATATATATATAATAGAATAGAAATAAAAATAATCTAAACTTTTCCTTAAAATTTAGAAAAATAATTATTTAAAACATCTTAAAATAGAGATAACTGAAATATAATAATGTATAAGATTAAAAAGTAGGATAAATCCATTGCTAAGTATCTTTATTTAAAATATTTCTAAAAAAATAACATTTTTTTCTAAATGAAATTAACAATCGCCAATCTTAAACCACCAAAAGGAGAGAAAACAGAAGACAGAAATCTGAATGAAGCTCTATAAGAATGAGAAAAGATGCTGATCTATAAACCCAGATATGTAGAAGGTTAAGAAAATATATGCATAGGGGTGCCTGGGTGGCTCAGTCAGTTAAGCATCTGCCTTTGGCTCAGGTCATGATCCCAGGGTCCTGGGATCGAGTCCCACATCGGGCTCCCTGCTCGGCGGGAAGCCTGCTTCTCCCTCTCCCACCCCCCCTTGCTTGTGTTCCCTCTCTTGCTGTCTCTCTCTGTCAAATAAATAAATAAAAATCTTGAAAAAAAAAAGACAATCTATGCATAGAACTTTGTTAATTATTCTGGTCATGTCGTAAAAGCAAATGTTTCTAGGAAAATAACAATTTATAAATTTTGACTCCTTTTAGTTGAAAAACTGAATAGACCAAAACATTAATATAATATTTAGTTTATAGTATTAAAAGTTTGGATTTGTGGACTTAATCGAAGTTGAGATGAAATCCTAGTTCTACATCCTGCTCTTTACAAGACTTCAATCAACTAACTTTGGTTCTCTGACCCTCAGTTTCCTCATCTATAAAATGAGGATCATGATACCTATTTTATAGGATTGTCCTGAGGAAAAACTGAGGTAAGTATATAAAAAGCATGCTGCCTTATAAAGTGACACTGTGTTATATATATGGTGTGATATATATATATAAGTCTGTTTACAGTATGGTTAGATGCTTTGGTGATAACTAAAACGAAAATTCAAAATGTGTTGAACATCTTTTCATATAGTTATCATCAATTTCTAATCTTCCTTGGAGAAATGTCTATTTATATCCTTTGCCCAATTTTTTTTTTACAATTGAGCTATTTGTACTTATATTATTGACTTACCAGTGTTCTTCATATATTCTGGAAACAACTTTCTTATTAGGTATATGATTTACACATATTTTATCGCATTATATGGATTGTCTTTTTGCTTTCTTCACTCGTCCTTTGAAGAATGAAATTTTTAACACTGATGAAGTCCAGTGCTTTTTGTGTCATATCTAAATATTCTATGCCAAACTCAAGGTCAAAAAGTTCATCTGCATGTTTTCTTCTAAGAGTTTTATAGTTTAAGTCCCGTATTTAGGTTTAATCCATTCTGAGTTAATTTTTGTATGTGGTGTGAAGTAAAGGTGCAACTTCATTCTTTTGCATGTGGCCATCCAGTTTTCCAGGACCATTTGTTGAAATGACTATTCTTGGGCGCCTGGGTGGCTCAGTTGGTTAAGCGACTGCTTTCAGCTCAGGTCATGATCCTGGAGTCCCGGGATCGAGTCCCACATCGGGCTCCCTGCTCGGCAGGGAGTCTGCTTCTCCCTCTGACCCTCCCCCCTCTCATGTGCTCTCTCTCTCTCATTCTCTCTCTGTCAAATAATAAATAAAATCTTTATAAAAAAAATAAAGTTTCATTGGGCACCTGGGTGGCTCAGTCGGTTGAGCGACTGCCTTCGGCTCAGGTCATGATCCTGGAGTCCCGGGATCGAGTCCCACATCGGGCTCCCTGCTCAGCAGGGAGTCTGCTTCTCCCTCTGACCCTCCTCCCTCTCATGCTCTCTGTCTCTTATTCTCTCTCTCTCAAATAAATAAATAAAATCTTAAAAAAAAAAAAAAAAGAAATGACTATTCTTTCCCCATTTGGATAGTTGTGGCACTGATATTAAAATTCAGCCGATCATAAATGTATGTGTGTACTTCTGGATTCTCAACCTATTCCATTGATTACTATATCTATCCTTATGTCCAGTACAGCGCTGTCTTGTTTCCTATTCTTTTGTAGAAAGTTTCTAAATTTGGAATTATGTAAGTCTCCCTACTTTGTTCTTTTTCAGGATGGTTTTGTCTATTAAGGCACCCATGCAATCCCATATGAGTTTGAGATTATTTCTACAAACTCAGCTGGGGATCTGACAGGGATAGAATCTGGAGAAAAGTTTGGCCAAGGGTGCCATTAAACATGGGGTGGCTCAGTTGGTTAAGCATCTGCCTTCAGCTCAGGTCATGATCCTAGGGTTCTGGGATAGAGCCCCATGTCGGGCTCCCTGCTCAGCGGGGAGTCTGCTTCTCCCTCTCCCCCTGCCTGCACTCCCCCTATTTGAGCTCTCCCTCTCTCTCTCTTTGTCAAATAAATAAATAAAATCTTTTAAAAAAGTAATTAACTAATTAATTAAAATGTTATTGGGGCACCTGGGTGGCTCAGTCAGTTAAGTGTATGACTCTTGGTTTTGGCTCAGGTCATGATCCCATGAGTCTTGAGATAGAGCCTGGGTTGGGCTCCTGGGTCAACAGGGAGTCTGCCTGAAGATTCTCTCCCTTTTCCCCTCCCCCTACTCATGCCTGTGCGTTCTCTCGCTCTCAAATAAATCAATCTTTAAAACAATAAATAAAATAAAATAAATTGAAATGTTACTTATTTCTACAAAATTCTAAATATTAACTTTTTAGTCAGCATAAATGAAGTTTAATGGCATAAGTAGTAAAAACAAATAGATACTTGGAAAAAATAACACTAGCCAGGTATTGCCTTCAAAATGATATTCCTCTACACTAACCATAACATCATTTGTCATGAACGGATCTTTGTGGATCCCTGGAGAGTCCTCTGAGTAGTCTATGTGGTCCTGACCCCTGCTATATACAATTTAATTAAAACATCACTAGCATGATACAATTGTAATTTGCCCTCCAGTCATAATAATGTAGGAGATTTTTCCCATATGTAGCAAAACCTTAAAACTAATAAAGATGATATTTGGAAAAAAATATAATGGAATTTCATGTGGAATTATGTGGAAAGGAGAGAAAGAAAAATACCCTTATGCTAAGAAAAACCAAAATGATGACAAAAATAAGAATATCAATCATCAACAGAGAGGTAAACTGAATAATAAATAAGCAAAAACAACGGGATAAACTAAGAAATATCTAAAGCAAAAAAACAAAACACAAAAAACAAACAAAACATGCAACTCCAAACAAGTTCTAATATATCGGTGTTAAAAAGTAAACAAGTTTCCAAAATTCTATATTGCTCTGAGGTTTTTTAAAAATGCAAATTCCTGAACTGAAATAAATTGTAATCAGAAGAAGAAATTATAGCACATGTATTTTTAAGATATTTTCATAGCAATAAGAACAAAAATTAATTAAATGCTTGTGAGATGCCAGATATATGGTTAATTATTCTATATCATTATTTTATAAAATTGTCCCAGCAACTCAATGAGGTATATATTGTTATCCCTATTTTATCAACAAGTGAAGTTACTGGGGCTTACTGAGAATCACTAAGTTCACATACAGTAAACAGAAACCCCAGAATTCAATTTCAGACCTGTCTGACTCCAATGCTTTCACTCTTAAATACCACATAAATTGCTTTCTATTATACGGCACTATACTGATCAACATACTTTTTAGGAAGGGAGATTTCAGATTTTAGGAAACAGATACAGAGAAGCATAAATCAGTTTGAATCTTTGGCAATAATTAATTTTTATGCTCTATTTATCAATGTTCCTGATGAGAAAATAAGTTATCAAAAAAGGGAGGAAATTAGTAGAGGAAACCTTGACCAACTCAAAATTGTAAGGCTCTGGAAAAATTCAGAAAAGGCAAAAGTTTCAAAGCATAATAAACGATGGACATAATAGAGCATGCATATCCTAAGGATATTTTCAAAGTAAGCCATAACAAGTTCAGAGACTTTCAATATTTCAACAAAATATTCATATCAACAAAAATAATTTTTAAAATATACATAAACATATCTGCTTGGAGTATAGCACACAATACACAGAAAAATGAGCAACCAACACTTACTTTGCTTTCCAAATCTTTAGTAAGACTGGTGAAAGAGAAAGATTAGGACAAATTTGTATAGGATGTAATTGAAGCCTAAGATAAGTAAAGAGATTATAAAAGAATACCCATATGCTCTAAATGAGTCCAAATTCCCTCACAAATGAGAATATCAAAGGGTAATAAAGGAACTTGCAAATGCTGTTGAGCTGATCAGGGAGTGTTGATGGATACTGGAGAAGAGAACTAGCTCCAAAAGTTACATATATGGATATAGTTTGCCACTCTAAATAAAATTAGAAGAAATTAATGTAAAATATATATTTGGGTGCTTGCTAAGTATACTGAACAAGATTCTAAAATATCTTGATTTCAAATACATTATATGAAGTATATGTCTAGTAAATCCTCATAGAAGATGACTTTTTTTTTTAAAAAAGATTTTATTTAGTTATTTGACAGAGAGAGACACAGCGAGAGCTGAAACACAAGCAGGGGGAGTGGGAGGGGGGAGAAGCAGGCTTCCCGCTGAGCAGGGAGCCCGATGTGGGGCTCGATCCCAGGACCCTGGGACCATGACCTGAGCCGAAGGCTGACGCTTAACAACTGAGCCACCCAGGCGCCCCTGAAGGTGACTTTTATATTTTAACTAATTTAACTGCAAGAAGTCATCCAAGTTAAATTCCCAATTGCTTTCTATTGTCAGGTTACCTACCAATCCTCACACTTACGCCTTCAAGAACCAGTTGTTCTTCATAAACACAGTACTGGTCACCATCAGTCCCTTTTCAGAAACTACATGCCAAATCTTTGCTGAAGACTCGTTCTCACCAAGAATTCTGGTACCTCTGCAGCCTTCTTCAATGAAGACCACTCATTCTATCATATTCCTTATAGCACTAGCAGTTGATTTCTCCTCAATCCTCACAGCCACTTTCTTTCTTTTCTTTTCTTTTTTTTTTTTCAAGATTTTATGTATTTACTTGACAGAGAGAGAGAGAGCACAAGCAGGGGGAGCGGCAGGCAGAGGGAGAGGGAGAAGCAGGCTTCCCGCTGAGCAGGGAGCCCGATGTGGGGCTCAATCCCAGGACCCCGGGATCATGACCTGAGCCAAAGACAGATGCTTAACCTACTGAACCACCAGGTGCCCCCTCACAGCCACTATCAAAAGATTTGCCATCTCTTTTCATATTCTACTAACTAAAAGCCCACCAAATATTTGGGAATTTGACACCTTTGCACTCCATCCTAAATTTAACTTTTAAACTGAGGAACTTCAGTATTCATATACGTGGTTCTTAACCTTACAGTTTTCTGACCTGAGCAATTCTAGTAGCTTCGGTATCTACTTCATTTCAACCATCCACCCCTTGTCCACCTTACACACTCTTAAAATCCAGCACTAAAAATGTCTAATAACATACAGTAACATCCTATCCTTCTAAATAGATTATGTCTTTATTCACATGACTTAGTCTATCCAACCCCATGTTAATTTACATTTGGCTATAAATTTTCTTCCTTGTTTTTCAGCCCTTCCAGATCCCATATTTCCTATTATTCACTACATTCTGAGATATATTATTTTAATAACTCCTTTGCCTGATGGAATTAAATGGGGATTTAATGTCTTTAGTAATATTATGCTTATATATTCAGGAAGGCCTAAATAATGCTTAACCAATACCTTCCTCCTTACAGGGCTCTACAATGGAAAAATAAATAACACTTCATTATTACTAATGTGTTAAGAACCCTAACAAAAATTGTGATGATAAAGCTAAGAAAATAAATCAATTTAATATATAAGACATAATGAGATGTTCTTCTTCCTCCAAATATAAATGCTAGCATCTTATCATCTTCTGCTCTGTTCAGCAATCTGGTACAATAACCATTGTTTTCAAGCATGATTAAGAAAAGACAATGAGAGACACAGAATTGAGTCTAAGAATCAGACACTAGGTCAATTTACTCAAGAATTTAACCAAAGAGGAGAGAGAGAGAGACTACACCATGAGCTTCTGTCTTTTAACAATGGTCCTTCCTGCTAGCAAAATCAAGGTGTCTGATTATTTCAAATGAAAGTAGGTATTCCTTTGTCTTGGGAACTGGGAGAGAGCTAGAAAATGGAAGGGGGGCAGGAAGATAAGCA
The DNA here is from genome assembly GCF_011800145.1 of Mirounga leonina. Taxonomy (NCBI): domain Eukaryota; kingdom Metazoa; phylum Chordata; class Mammalia; order Carnivora; family Phocidae; genus Mirounga; species Mirounga leonina. The sequence continues at coordinate 30,813,879 of NW_023270320.1, read as the reverse complement.
AAATAAATTTCTCCTTCTTCTGTATGTTGAAAAACACCCTCAATCGTTTTATTGCCTTTCTATATAAACACCAAACATGAATAGATGTAACGAAGGGCCTTCTCCAGTGTTTCACCAAACTCCTGAGATATTTGGACCAAGATTGAATTGACTGGTATGAAAAAACTCAGTGCCTACCCAAAACTCTTGAGGCCAGTGTGTTTTAGTACTGAGAACAGGATGAATTTTTGTTTTTATTTTTATTTAGGATGTGTTTTTAGAAACACAACGTGATACATTACTATTAATCTGTTTTTGCATGGTAATAGAAAGCATAGTCATGGCAAATCAAAGAACACTCAGTTTTTCAACAATATTTCTTACTCCCTTTACATGAAAAATATTGGCAGTTTTGGGTTAACTTGGGGTAATTCTGCATTTTTTTTTTTATTCGAGGATCTAGGCTGAAAAAATGGGTTCTCTCTAATTCTTGCTGTTCTCTTGCTTACAATGGAAGTGCCAGGGAAGGAGAAAATGATCAATGCAAACTTGTATTTGGATTTGAAGTTTCTGTTTAGAGATGGGATTTATCTTACCTGCTCACATCCTAATGGCTGAGCAAGTAACCGGGTCAGGCCGTACATCAAGGGAAGAGAGAAGTATACTATTTTGAGGGGGAGGGTAGAATAACTATTTTTAAATAAAATGCAACTTCCTACAGTTTCTATATTATGGAATATTTCCTTTAGGGAGGGGGCAGAACTTTGTAAACAAATTCATTAATATGTCTTTTGCAATATGAAACTTAATCTTATGAAGCATAAGAAGGAATATAAAGAAAGATGACTTTAGGTCAGTTAAGGTCAGGTTTTCTGCCAAAAGTGTGGTAAATATTTGAACTGAAACTGTTATCTATATTTTTGGTGCACTAAGAATTTTGGATTTTGTTTACATTCAGCCTTTCCATAGCCTTGTATCTAATGTCTTTCTTAGAAAAAGCTAATGCTTGTCATTTAATATTCAATACGATTGTCTTTGTCTTGTAATTAAGGGTTTTACTTCATTATATGTAGTATAATTATTGATATTTTTGTTCAATTTACAATCTTATATTTGCTTCCTATAACAATTTCCACTTGTTTTCGAACAGACGTAGCTTTGGGGGGAATAAGGTATTTATTTTGCTTCTTATTTGTCTTACTTTTTGAACTTGAGGGTTAATGTATTTCATAGGTACTGGAAAATTCTCACCATTAACTCTTTGAATATAGCTCCTACCCCATTCTTTCCTTTCCTTTTTTGAATCTTAGACCCTTTTGCTATGTTTTATATATTTTGTTTGCGTGTTCATGAGATCTTCTTTTCTGGATTATCTTCCATTCTATGTTTCTGTACTTCTATCTGGATATTTTCTTCAAGCCTATCTTCCCTGTTTTTTCAGTAACATACATCAATAATCCTATTTCTTAATGAAATTTTCTTCTCCAAGTGAAACAAGTCACTTAGCATAAAAATGTGATTGTATATAAATATAATGTGTGTGCTAATGACATTTTTTTCATTTTGCAGCCAATATTTATTTTTATTTATAATATGTATAGTTTCTTTTTTTCATTTTGTAACCAATATTTATTTTATTTATAATATGTATAGTTTCTTTTACTGCTGCACTGGACCCAGTAATGTGTCTTCAACCCAATTTACTGGTTCCCATCTTCCCTTAGGGTCTAGTCCTTTGCTTAAAGGATTTTTCTGCCTCTACTTCTAATGCCCACTCACCTACTTCCACACAAGTTAGGGATACCAGCTACTACATGGCTGGAAAGTGGTGGACTTTCACCTCCTGCACAACCATCAAATGCTGGGGGATGCCAGGGCTCTGGTATAACAGGCCCCTGATGCAGACCCTGTGTAGGACAGCAAAATCCAAGAATTCTGCTCTGAGGACAATATGTTGCCTAAGTCACAATGTAGCAGCAGTGATTTATTTCATAGGGTTTTTGTTTGGATTCAATAAGCCAATGCATATAAAAGCACAAGAACAGTGCCTAGACCAGAGGAAGCACTCCATAAATGTTACCTGTTAGAACTACTTTTAAATAATTACTAATTACTAGACAGGGACTTTTGCAATATCATTCATGAGTTCAATGCTCAACATCTAAAGTAAAGTTAAAAAATATTAATGGCTATGTTATTATGCTATGTGATTACTATATATCAAAAATAATTTGTAATAAATAAGAATATTTTGGAGACAGACATTAGTTTGCTGTAACTAGATGTAAACACTTTCATGAATTAACTTGCATAGTTTTTTTTTTTATTTTCTGAAACATTATATACAAATACCATCTTAATAAATGCCCTCTTAATAAGATCACCTTAAATATCACATGTAAATTCTATAATACAGTGCAGGTATAGACTAGGTACTCAATGGCTATTTTCTTTCCTAGGGCGACACTAGTTCTTCACTTTTCTTCTTCCAAAACATAAACTGCCACAATGTTTGTGTGCAAAGATGTTCATTAATATAAACATATGGTAGACAGTGACAGATGGAGAAATAAATAGAGAAATTCTACATCTGATAGAGTAGGGCTTATTTTTTTTTTAAGATTTTATTTATTTATTTGACAGAAGAGAGACACAGCGAGAGAGGGAACACAAGCAGGGGGAGCGGGAGAGGGAGAAGCAGGCTCCCCGCGGAGCAGGGAGCCCGATGTGGGACTCGATCCCAGGACCCTGGGATCATGACCTGAGCCCAAGGCAGACGCTTAACGACTGAGCCACCCAGGCACCCCTAGAGTAGGGCTTATTAAAGGCCACTTTGTTGATATAAAATTCATATTTGGTCTTTCACCTTCTGTGTTTGCTTCTCTGCCTCTTTCAATCTGTCTTTGACCATACGAGACATACTCAGTGGAGTAGTTTGTTTTCTTCAGAAACAGTTCAAATATTATATGATCTTCTTAAATTTTTAAATTCTTAATAGAGACATTCTAATGGGCACATATTTCGTCATTATTTTCAAAGCTGACCATATTCTATGATACCACTCTCTGAAACAAATCTGTTTTAAAATATTGCCCCCTCAACGTCCTCCCTCTAAGGACATCTTTTCTGATGTAGGTAGTTAGATGAAAAAATAGACCGGTAGTGAAAGAATATAAAGTATCTCCGGTGAGTCAACAAAATATATGCTGTTGATTCAACATGCATGAAACCATGATCTTCCATAACTTTTCTATGTAGCCACACTACTAATACTATGTAAACTAGCCCCTTTTATTTATTTATTTATTTATTTTTTAAGATTTTATTTATTCATTCATGAGAGACAAAGAGAGAGAGAGAGAGAGGCAGAGGGAGAAGCAGGCTCCCAAGGAGCAGGGAGCCCGATGCGGGACTCGATCCCAGGACCCTGGGATCATGACCTGAGCCGAAGGCAGACGCTTAACCATCTGAGCCACCCAGGCGCCCTAGCCCCTTTTTTTTGTATTGTCTTTTGCTCATAGTCTTTGTAATTGTATTAAAGTATTGTACTACCTAGAGAAGAAATTTTAATGTATTGTGTCACTAGTAAATCTTTCAAAGTTATAATGGTGATTTTTAAAATTGTCATGAAAAATGATGCATGTTTTTTTCAGTAAGAAAAACAAAGAAACTTCTTTTTAGTCACATTTAATATTCATAGGACATAATTCTTCCTTTCGATTATATATCAAAACAAAATACCAAGTACAACTATCACTATTGGGGTTTTTTTGTTGGTTTTTTTGTTTTGTTTTGTTTGTTTTTTGTTTTGTTTTTAAGATTTTATGTATTTGACAGAGAGAGGCACAGCAAGAGAGGGAACACAAGCAGGGGGAGTGGGAGAGGGAGAAGCAGGCTTCCCGCGGAGCAGGGAGCCCCATGCGGGGCTCGATCCCAGGACCCTGGGATCATGACCTGAGCTGAAGGCAGACGCTTAACGACTAAGCCACCCAGGCGCCCCATCACTATTGGTTTTGATCAAGTAACTGATTAGATGACAGGACAGTATATGAGTTATAGTTTGGAGTAATGAATATTCAACTTATTATTAACTTGGTTTTAATGTTGCTATCGAATCAGTAAATGTTTTCTGATATGTCCAATGTAAATTGTATTATAAAAATTGGTTTTGCTTTATTATTTTTTCACTTTATTCTTATAATGAAATTAATATCCTATCTGTGTTTATTATCACATGTATTTAAAAGTTAGATTTGAAAAATAAATAACTAAAATCTAGATTTCATCAATTAAAATTTTGGAAAAGTTCAAATGATTTAAGAGGTGTGCGTATGTGCGTGTGTAATATAGATATATAGACAGTAAAAATAAGTACAAAAAGTAAGGGGCTTCATCAGCAAAATTATTTAATATATGTATTGTGCTTGACCATAGCATTTTTTTAAAAAAATATTCATCATGTAATAATTTCAATTGATAATTGAAAATATGTGAAAGAGTTAATATCTGTCTACATAGATTGGGGATAATTACCACAAAATGAGGGAAAACAAATACATTTCATTTAAGAAAGCCTTACTTCTGAAAAAATCAGTGAGTACAAAATAAATATAGTTAACAATTCTGTTTTTTTTTTTTTTTCCCTACTCCAAACTCTGGAATATATCTTTAACCATGATATATGAGTATCAGAGGTAAAAAGCTATGCATTTAAACAGATTTATTTTAAAATTCATTGTGTTGAAAAAAAAAGATGCATTTTTAATGATATTTGTAGCAGCTAATGGTATTTATACTAGTAAATACTGTGAATGGTGTGGGAGAGATGGAGTGGATATATGGAGTCATTTAAGATGTGGGAAAAAAAAATAAGATGTGGTCATACACATTTAAAAATATTCCAATGTAATTATCAACTGTATGAGTCATCATAAGGGATAAAGATGTTGAATTAACTCCCAGATGTGACTCCCAGAGTCTATTTTTGTTTATAACTAGAGGGTCAGTTGCTCACATTCAGTTGATATAGTATGTTGCACCATGTCTACCTCTCTTGCTAGCCAGATAATTGTGTTTAGATGACAAGCTGAAATCCTAAGGATATATAGTTGTTACAGAAAAAAAAAAAAATGTGGCTGTTTTCTCATTCCAAAAAAATTAAGTATTATTTTGACACTTTGGAAGTTACATATTTTATATAGCAGAATGGAATTTAAGTAAATCTAAGCAAGTTTTAAAGCAAATGAATTTTTAAATTATGGATTGATTTACTTGATAAACACTGCATGGACGATACGCTGGCATATTCTGATGTAGTAGGTTAATCTATTCATTGAAATATCATCACAGAGCTTCAAAGATAGAGGGATCTGATCCTTCCTATATACCCTCAGAATAAAGTGAGTTTACAAAGCATAATTCATGGAAAGTGTCTTTCTTCTGTGTCATGGAGCAGAAGGATATTTTCTACTCTTCCATTTCTGAAATCATGGAAATCTCTGTCAGTGATATATATAGATGTTATATATATTACCTAGGGGAACCTGGGTGGCTCAGTTGGTTAACTATCTGCCTTCAGCAGGTCATGATCCCAGAGCCCTGGGTTTGAGTGCCAGGTTGGGCTCCCTGCTTATCAGGGAGTCTGTTTCTCTCTCTCCCTCTGCTCCTCCTCCCTTCCTCAACCCTACTTGTACTCTCTTGCTCTCTCTCTCTCAAATAAATAAATAAAATCTTTAAAAAAATTGCCTATATACTTTGGAACTGTAGGAAATAAATAGCTCTCTGAAATATTGTAAAGTAAATATTATAAACTGGGAGTGTTTTATATGGTTCTAGAAAATATATATATGAAGAAATATTCTGATTCTGAAAAATACAAGAACCAGAATATTTCTCTTTTTTTTCCAAGTTTTTATTTAAATGCCAGTTAAGATACACTGTAATATTAGTTTTAGGTAGAATTTAGTGATTCAGCACTTCTATACAACACCTGGTGCTCATCTCAAGTGCCCTCCTTAATCCCCATCACATATTTAACCCATCCCCCCACCCACCTCCTCTCCACTTATAACCCTGTTTATAATTAAGAGTAGCAAAAAAAAAAAAAAAGTCAAACCAGAACCAGAATATTTCTTTTGGAGTAAAGATATTCAAGATCCTGGTTGAACTTTTTTATTTGTCAGGAAAAAAAAAAAAGTAGAAGACATGTATCATATGATCTCACTGAACGAGGAATTCTTAATCTCAGGAAACAAACTGACAGTTGCTGGAGTGGAGGTGTGGGAGGGATGGGGTGGCTGGGTGATGGACATTGGGGAGGGTATGTGCTGTGGTGAGCGCCGTGAATTGTGTAAGGCTGTTGAGTCACAGACCTGTACCTCTGAAACAAATAATACATTATTTGTTAAAAAAAAAAAAAAAAAAAAAGCAGGAAGGGAAAAAATGAAGGGGGGGAATCGGAGGAGGAGACGAACCATGAGAGACTATGGACTCTGAGAAACAAACTGAGGGTTCTAGAGGTGAAGGGGTTTGGGGGATAGGTTAGCTTGGTGATGGGTATTAAAGAGGGCACATACTGAATGGAGCACTGGGTGTTATATGCAAACAATGAATCATGGAACACTACATCAAAAACTAATGATGGGGGCGCCTGGGTGGCTCAGTCGTTAAGCGTCTGCCTTCGGCTCAGGTCATGATCCCAGGGTCCTGGGATCGAGCCCCACATCGGGCTCCCTGTTCTGCGGGAAGCCTTCTTCTCCCTCTCCCACTCCCCCTGCTTGTGTTCCTTCTCTCGCTGTGTCTCTCTGTCAAATAAATAAATAAAATCTTAAAAAAAAAACAAAAAACAAAAAAACAACTAATGATGTATGGTGATTAACATAACATAATAAATTTTTTTAAAAAGTTAAAAAGAAAATAGAAGAAAATACCAAAATGATCCTAAATTGATTAACTCTTAATGCACAATAAAATGATAGCAATTGGCTTTGTGACACAAAACTTTCTCTAATCATGATACGAATTCTTCCAGGATGTAAGCGAGTTCCCATATGTAAATATTTCACTTGGTTACAACACTCACTCTTCAGCAGTTATGGAGCTAAGTTCTAATGTGACCATACACTAACCAGTTATTTTGAAATGTTACCAGTTGGACTGTTGTTAACACATCTTAGTTTATTACATAAAAGGGGGAGTAGCTACGAAAAATCATTACATCAATTTAGAATTATGCAACCCATTTCTTGTACACTAGCAAAGTTAAAACACCATTATGTCAACCCTCTTGCTACATGTGCCCTAGATAACTTTTCTTTCTTGGTGAGTGAAGTTATTAGTTTAATTTTTAAATTATTGAATCATTTTCCTAGTGATGTCTGAGGTATGTGAGCCGGTATGATTCTCAGTGGGAGGCTAAATCAAAAAGGTTATTGCTTAGAAGATTATCATGACCAGTCAAGGCAGTTTTAGCTTCAAGTACATTTTACAGGTCATTGGTTCCTACCTAAAGTAATCTCTCTGAAGTTCAGTTCTGGGCAGGAAAAGGAGAGAGAGACAAGAGTGTCTCTTTCCATTTATAATCAGGCCTTAATTGATCTCAGCAGTTTTCCTAATTGCAGAGTTTACCTCACGTAGGTCATCTGTTTCCTCATTTGTAGAGTCTTGCTGTCATAATCAGCACTTCAGGTATTACACCGAGGCGGCAGAAATACCTTTCTTTATGTATAATAGGAGGAAGAATTATTATAGCTTATTTCTAAAATAATGCATTTGGCTTTGAATGCAAAACCACCAAGGAAGATAGTATCAGTTTTAAGGATTGAATGCACTCTGAACAGAAAAAAAGCATAGTATCTTATTAATTAAATACTGTTTACATTTGCCCATACACTTAAAACTTGTTTGTTACTTCTTTTGGAATAAATGCTTTTTATTGTTCCATAGAATAGATTCACCATGAATCTACAGGTATTTTAGGTTATTTAAGTGGGATGGTGAGGGATCTAATAAAAACAATGTCATAAGTATTGTTTTGAGCAGTGTCTCTTGTTTATTTTTCTATTTTTCTCCGCCAAATAGTTATTTTATAATTATATCCCATCAAAAATAAAGTAAAATATGATTCACTTATCCTAACTAGATTATTAGCTAATAATTATTATTGTTGTTGATCTGTAGCCTGATTCTTTTAGCAGTTATTAAATACCTGGAAATAATCCTCTTTCCACATTTTTCCTAATGTAGTTATATATAGGGTTATTTCTTTTTTTTTATTCTTATGTTAATCCCCATACATTACATCATTAGTTTTAGATGAAGTGTTCCATGATTCATTGTTTGTGCATAACACCCAGTGCTCCATGCAGAATATGCCCTCCTCAATATCCACCACCAGGCTAACCCATCCTCCCACTCCCCTCCCCTCTAAACCCTCAGTTTGTTTTTCAGAGTCCATCGTCTCATGGTTCGTCTACCCCTCCGATTTCCCCCGCTTCATTCTTCCCCTCCTGCTACCTTCTTCTTCTTCTTCTTTTTTTTTTTCTTAACATATATTGCATTATTTGTTTCAGAGGTACAGATCTGAGATTCAACAGTCTTGCACAATTCACAGCGCTTACCAGAGCATATACCGTCCCCAGTGCCTATCACCCAGTCACCCCATCCCTGCCACCCCACCCCCCACTCCAGCAACCCTGTTTGTTTCCTGCAATTAAGAATTCCTCATATCAGTGAGATCATATGATACATGTCTTTCTCTGTTTGACTTATTTCACTCAACATAATACCCTCCAGTTCCATCCACGTCGTTGCAAATGGCAAGATCTCATTCCTTTTGATGGCTGCATAATATTCCATTGTATATATATACCACCTCTTCTTTATCCATTCATCTGTCGATGGACATCTTGGCTCTTTCCACAGTTTGGCTATTGTGGACATTGCTGCTATAAACATCGGGGTGCACGTAGCCCTTTGGATCCCTACTTTTGTATCTTTGGGGTAAATACCCAGTAGTGCAATTGCTGGATCATGTGGTAGCTTTATTTTCAACTTTTTGAGGAACCTCCATACAGTTTTCCAGAGTGGCTGCACCAGCTTGCATTCCCACCAACAGTGTAGGAGGGTTCCCCTTTCTCCGCATCCCTGCCAGCATCTGTCGTTTCCTGACTTGTTAATTTTAGCCATTCTGACTGGTGTGAGGTGGTATCTCATTGAGGTTTAGATTTGGATTTCCCTGATGCCGAGTGATATTGAGCACTTTTTCATGTGTCTGTTGGCCATTTGGATGTCTTCTTTGGAAAAATGTCTGTTCATGTCTTCTGCCCATTTCTTGATTGGATTCTTTGTTCTTTGGGTGTTGAGCTTGATGAGTTCTTCATAGATTTTGGATACTAGCCCTTTATCTGATATGTCATTTGCAAATATCTTCTCCCATTCTGTCGGTTGTCTTTTGGTTTTGTTGACGGTTTCCTTTGCTTTGCAAAAGCTTTTTATCTTGATGAAGTCCTAATAGTTCATTTTTGCCCTTGCTTCCCTTGCCTTTGGCGATGTTTCTAGGAAGAAGGTGCTTCGGCTGAGGTCGAAGAGGTTGCTGCCTGTGTTCTCCTTTAGGATGTTGATGGACTCCTGTCTCACATTGAGGTCTTTCAACCATTTGGAGTCTATTTTTGTGTGTGGTGTAAGGAAATGGTCCAGTTTCATTCTTCTGCATGTGGCTGTCCAATTTTCCCACACCATTTGTTGAAGAGACTGTCTTTGTTCCATTGGACATTCTTTCCTGCTTTGTCAAAGATGAGTTGACCATAGAGTTGAGGGTCCATTTCTGGGCTCTCTATTCTGTTCCATTGATCTATGTGTCTGTTTTTGTGCCAGTACCATGCTGTCTTGATGATGACAGCTTTGTAATAGAGCTGGAAGTCCGGAATTGTGATGCCACCGGCTTTGCTTTTCCTTTTCAATATTCCTCTGGCTATGCGGGGTCTTTTCTGGTTCCATACAAATTTTAGGATTATTTGTTCCATTTCTTTGAAAAAAGTGGATGGTATTTTGATGGGGATTGCATTGAAGGTGTACATTGCTCTAGGTAGCATTGACATCTTCACAATATTTGTACTTCCAATCCATGAGCATGGCATGTTTTTCCATTTCTTTGTGTCTTCCTCAATTTCTTTCATGAGTATTTTATAGTTTTCTGAGTAAAGATCCTTTGTCTCTTTGGTTAGATTTATTCCTAGGTATCTTATGGTTTTGGGTGCAATTGTAAATGGGATCGACTCCTTAATTTCTCTTTCTTCTGTCTTGTTGGTGTATAGGAATGCCACTGACTTCTGTGCATTGATTTTATATCCTGCCACTTTACTGAATTCCTGTATGAGTTCTAGCAGTTTTGGGGTGGAGTCTTTGGGTTTTCCACATAAAGTATCATATCATCTGCAAAGAGTGAGAGTTTGACTTCTTCTTTGCCGATTTGGATGCCTTTGATTTCTTTTTGTTGTCTGATTGCTGTGGCTAGGACTTCCAATACTATGTTGAATAGCAGTGGTGATAGTGGACATCCCTGCCGCGTTCCTGACCTTAGGGGGAAAGCTCTCAGTTTTTCCCCATTGAAAATGATATTCGCTGTAGGTTTTTCATAGATGGCTTTTATGATATTGAGGTATGTACCCTCGATCCCTATACTGTGAAGAGTTTTGATGAAGAACGGATGCTGTACTTTGTCAAAAGCTTTTTCTGCATCTATTGAGAGGATCATATGATTCTTGTTCTTTCTTTTGTGAATGTATTGTATCACATTGATTGATTTGCGGATGTTGAACCAACCTTGCAGCCCAGGGATAAATCCCACTTGGTCGTGGTGAATAATCCTTTTAATGTACTGTTGGATCCTATTGGCTAGTATTTTGGTGAGAATTTTTGCATCCATGTTCATCAGGGATATTGGTCTTTAATTCTCCTTTTTGATCGGGTCTTTGTCTGGTTTTGGGATCAAAGTAATGCTGGCCTCATAAAACGAGTTTGGAAGTTTTCCTTCCATTTCTATTTTTTGGAACAGTTTCAGAAGAATAGGTATTAATTCTTCTTGAAATGTTTGGTAGAATTCCCCTGGGAAGCCATCTGGTCCTGGGCTTTTGTTTTTTGGGAGATTTTTGATGACTGCTTCAATTTCCTTAGTGGTTATAGGTCTGTTCAGGTTTTCTATTTCATCCTGGTTCAGTTTTGGTAGTTGATACATCTCTAGGAATGCCTCCATTTCTTCCAGGTTATCTAATTTGCTGGCATAGAGTTGCTCATAATATGTTCTTATAATTGTTTGTATTTCTTTGGTGTTGGTTGTGATCTCTCCTCTTCCATTCATGATTTCTCTTCTCTTTTTGATAAGTCTGGCCAGGGGTTTATCAATCTTGTTAATTCTTTCAAAGAACCAGCTCCTAGTTTCGTTGATCTGTTCTACTGTTCTTTTAGTTTCTATTTCATTGATTTCTGCTCTCATCTTTATGATTTATCTTCTCCTGATGGGTTTAGGTTTTATTTGCTGTTCTTTCTCCAGCTCCTTTAGGTGTAGGGTTAGGTTGTGTACTTGAGACCTTTCTTGTTTCTTGAGAAAGGCTTGTATTGCTATATACTTTCCTCTTAGGACTGCCTTTGCTGCATCCCAAAGATTTTGAACAGTTGTGTTTTCATTTTCATTGGTTTCCATGTATTTTTTTTAATTCTTCTTTAATTTCCTGGTTGACCCATTCATTCTTCAGTAGGATGCTCTTTAGCCTCCATGTATTTGAGTTCTTTCTGACTTTCCTCTTGTGATTGAGTTCTAGTTTCAAAGCATTGTGGTCTGAAAATAGGCAGGGAACGATCCCAAACTTTTGGTACGGGTTGAGACCTGATTTATGACCTAGGATGTGATCTATTCTGGAGAATGTTCCATGGGGACTAGAGAAGAATGTGTATTCCGTTGCTTTGGGGTGGAATGTTCTGAATATGTCTGTGAAGTCCATTTGGTCCAGTGTGTCATTTAAAGTCTTTATTTCCTTGTTGATCTTTTGCTTAGATGATCTGTCCATTTCAGAGAGGGGGGTGTTAAAGTCCCCCACTATTATTGTATTGTTGTCAATGTGTTTCTTTTGTTATTAATTGCCTTATATAATTGTCTGCTTCCATGTTAGGGGCATAGATATTTACAATTGTTAAATCTTCTTGTTGGATAGATCCTTTAAGTATGATATAATGTCTTTCCTCATCTCTTATTACAGTCTTTGGTTTAAAATCTAATTTGTCTGATATAAGGATTGCCACCCCAGCTTTCTTTTGGTGTCCATTAGCATGGTAAATGGTTTTCCATCCCCTCACTTTCAATCTGGGGGTGTCTTTGGTTCTAAAATGAGTCTCTTGCAGACAGCATATCGATGGGTCTTGTTTTTTAATCCAGTCTGATAGACTGTGTCTTTTGATTGGGGCATTTAGCCCATTTACATTCAGGGTAACTATTGAAAGATAGGAATTTAGTGCCATTGTATTGCCTACAAGGTGACTGTTACTGTAATATTGTCTGTGTTCCTTTCTGCTCTATGTTGCTTTTAGGCTCTCTCTTTGCTTAGAAGACCCCTTTCAAGATTTCTTGTAGGACTGGTTTGGTGTTTGCAAATTCCTTTAGTTTTTGTTTGTCCTGGAAGCTTTTTATCTCTCCTTCTATTTTCAGTGACAGCCTAGCTGGATGTAATATTCTTGGCTGCATATTTTTCTCATTTAGTGCTCTGAAGATATCATGCCAGTCCTTTCTGGCCTGCCAGGTCTCTCTGGATAGGTCTGTTTCCAATCTAATGTTTCTACCATTGTAGGTTACATATCTCTTCTCCCGAGCTGCTCTCAGGATTTTCTCTTTGTCTATGAGACTCGTAAGTTTTACTACTAGATGTCGGCCTGTTGACCTATTTTTATTGATTTTGAGAGGGGTTCTCTGTGCTTCCTGGATTATGATGCCTGTTTCATTCCCCAAATTAGGGAAGTTCTCTGCTATAATTTGCTCCAATGTACCTTCCGGCCCCTCTCTCTTTCATCTTCTTCTAGGATCCCATTATTCTAATCTGTTTTCTCTTATGGTATCACTTATCTCTCGAATTCTGCCCTCGTGATCCAGTAGTTGTTTATCTCTCTTTTTCTCAGCTTCTTTATTTTCCATCATTTCATCTTCTATGTTATTGATTCTCTCTTCTGCCTCATTTATTCTAGCAGTTAGCACCCCCATTTTTGATTGCACCTCATTAATAGCCTTTTTGATTTCTACTTGGTTGGATTTTAGTTCTTTTACTTCTCCAGAACGGGTTTTTCTAATAACTTCCATGCTTTTTTCAAGCCCAGCTAGTATCTTTAAAGTGATGATTCTGAATTCTAGATTCGACATCGTACTAATGTCTGTATTGAGTAGGTCCCTGGCAGTCGGTACTACCTCTTGTTCTTTTTGTTGAAGTGATTTTTTCCGTCTTGTCATTTTGTGCAGAGGAGAATAGATTAATGAGAGAACAAAATGCTAGCAGAGTAACAACGTCCCCAGAAAATATACTCTAAACAAATCAGAAAAGACCTGAAGCAGTGGGAAAAGAAAGGGAAAGAGAGAAAAAAGAGAAAAAAGAAAAAGAAAAAGATAAAGATAAAAACAAAAACAAACAAAACAGAACAACAACAACAACAAAAAATCAGAATGTGATCAAATATGATCAGGCTTGTATATAGATCAGTGCCACACACTAGATTTGGGGTGTATTTTGGTCTTTTAGAAGAGAGTGCCTCCCAAAATTTTAAAGAAAGAAAAACTTATATATGTACAAAAATAAGGGTTGATATGATGAAGGGATGGAATATGACTGTAAAGATGGAAATTATAAAAAATTTTATAAAAGGAATTGATAAGTTGTTTGAAAAAAGAAAGAAGAGGATTTAAAAAAAGAAATAAAAAAAGAAAAAAAAATGGAGAGGATGTGATCAGGCAGGGGAATAGAAAACACCATATACTAGAGATTTAGGGTATATTTTAATCTGTTAGAAGAAACTATCTCAAAATTTTAAAGAGAGAACAACTTATATATATAAGCCAAAAATATGGGTAACTACTATGAAGGGATAGAATATGACTCTAAGAATGAAAAATAAAAATGTTTTTTTTAAAAAAAGGGATTGATAAGATGTTGGTTGAGAAAGGGAAAAAGAAAAATTCAAAAAGAAAAAAAAAGAAAAAAGACCGTTAAAAAAAAATTAACTTTGCAAGACTAAAGAATCATGGTAAAAAAACCGTGAATTCTATGTGCAGTAGTCCCCTAGCGCTGGAGTTCTGCCGTTCTCATTGATCGGTAAACTTGGTCTTGGCCGGCTGGTCTCGCTGATCTTCTGGGGAGGGGCCTGTTGCCGTGGTTTCCAAATGTCTCTGCCGGAGGCGGAAGTGCCCCGCCCTTGCCCCCTTCCGGCTAAGTCATCTGCTCGGGTTTGCTCTCCGGGGCTTTTGTTCCCTGCGAGCTGTCCGTCCAGCTTTGGAGGCGGAGAGTGAAAATGGCGGCCTCCCAATCTCCGCCCCGGAGGAGCCGAGAACTCGGGGCCCCGCTCCTCGTGAGCCCCCAGAGAAAAGCCGTCAGTCACTCCCGTCTCCCCGGTCTCCGGCCGCACTCCGTGGTCACCCGGCCTGTGACCGCGCGTTTCTCTCTCTGGCACCGACCCCGGGTGGAGTCTCCAAACCCAGCAGATCCCTGCGGTGCCCTCCCGCGCGGCTCCTCCCGGGGGAGGAAGGTGAGTCTCCCCGGATCTGCCGCTTTTGGGGTCCCTGCTGGAGGAGCAGGGGCCCGACTGGGCCGCGGATCACGGTCAATGGCCACCCCGAGCTGAGAGCCCTGCTCCGTTACCTGGGAGCTCTGCCGCCCTCAGGCACCCCCGGTCTTCCTGTGACCCCAAGGGTCCTGAGACCACACTGTCCTGGAGGGTTCCACCCCCCGCTTAGCCACCAGAGTGACGTCCCTTGGCGGAGCCGACTTCTAAAAGTTCCGATTTTGTGCTCCGCGGCTCTATCACTTGCCAGAAGTGGCTGACGGAGGCCCCTCCCCCGCCGTCTATCCTCCCAAATATCGCCGCGGATTCGCTTCTCCGCACGTCCTACCTTCCAGAAAGTGGTCGCTTTTCTGATGAGAGAGTTGTTGCTCTTCTTTTCTTCGATCTCCTGTTGAGTTTGTAGGTGTTCAGAATGGTTTGATCCCTATCCAGCTGAATTCCTGAGAGGAGACAAAATCCAGGTCTCCTACTCCTCCACCATCTTGCTCCGCCCCACCGATATATAGGGTTATTTCTGAGCTAAAGAATTTGTTCACATTTGAAGTATGATGTTGTATTTATTTGCAAATTCTTTTTATATTTCTGCTTGCTTTTAGAAATTAATTCCGGTCCAAAATGAAATTGGACTTTGTTTTTCTACATTTCAGTCATTTTCATTATCATTAAATGCAGGCATTTCAGATTATTGTTTTACACCATGTGCTGAAGCCCCAATAATGGGGTCAAATTTACGACCCCAAAATGGGGTCGTATTTGTGTTACGCAATAATAAAGATATATTTTACTTTGATTCCACCACTAGTTGTATACTGAGTTTTCCTGAAAATGATGTTTAATCAATAGGAAATAATTAGCTACTGCAGTTATACAATAATTTCCAAATCTCTTAAATATTTCTATATTACATGTTATCTTGTAATCACATATGAGAATACATTGTCTGTAGAAAGAAATCTACTCCCCAATCAGAATTAGTACCATTAGGTCAATACTACTCTGTTGAATATATAGATGGAAGAAATTCTGCGTATCCTATGATACAACTACTGGAGATGCCAGGTGCAGTTAATGCTAGTGTCTGTACACAAATGTCCACGTGTGTCCACACGTTCTGGAAAAATCAAATTGTTTAATAAAAATTCAGATGTTAAGCTGGTAGCATTGCCCTTTAAAAAATGTCTATAGCCAATTGATATATAAGATTTTTTTTTTTTTTTGACAGAGAGAGCGAGAGAGGGAACACAAGCAGGGGGAGTGGAGAGGGAGAAGCAGGCTTCCCGCAGCGCAGGGAGCCCGATGTGGGGCTCGATCCCAGGACCCTGGGACCGTGACCTGAGCCGAAGGCAGACACCCAACAACTGAGCCACCCAGGAGCCCCATAGCCAATTGATATATAAATGTGTCAGTTTATACTATTTCACCTAAAGAAATGGAAGCTCTACTCAAACTAGCTTAAGCAAAAAAAAACCCATAAACCAAAAAACAGCAACAAAAACCACCTTGTATTTATGTTAATATCAATGATGGTCCATCCAGGGGATCAAGCAGTGCTGTCTTCCTCACCCTTATTTCATATTAAGCATATTAAGCATCAGAAGCATTGCTTTTTTCATACAGACTTTATTCTCAAGTAGACCACTTTTATGGAAATCTAAATAATGACCCTAGCAGCTCTAGGATTGCATCTTGCCATTTTACTAACATCTACACAATAAGATTTTCATATGAACTCCAACTCTGCTTCTCCTTGAGCTATGAGCCCATTCTCAAGTCAGTCCTCTGGGGCTATGGGTTTGTCTAAATAGCCCTGCGATGTATGTCTATTCCCAGAGGTGGAGCATGGTGTCAATTCCACCCAAATTACATGAATAGGAGAAAGGAAAATGTGTTTCCCAAAGGGAAGTTTTTTAGAACCATTACAAGAAGGCAGAAATACAGGGATTGAATAAATTTTACAGCCTAGCTGTTCCAACATACACTCTTAATCTGGTAATTCAATTTTTAAAGTGCCGATGGCTAATTTCATGCATCTATTCCAAAAACTGAAAGCAGTCATGTCCTATATGCAGTCTTACCCAGTTACTGCAACTAGGTCCAAGTCAGGAATCTCTAAATGAAATTCACACACTTACAGCAGGTTCAGAGATAGCTCCCCAAGGCTCAGAAATGTGTGGCTAAATAATAAACTATCTCCCACCTAACCACATTATGCTTCAGGATAATTACAATAAAAAATCACATTTTAAAAAAGAAAAGGTAGGAATGGCATAGAATGGTCAGTTTTCTTTAAGCATCAGTGATATCCTTTCACAAAAGAAAAGCAAATATTTTTGAGTCTGGCAGATGCAATGTTTTTTTGGACAGCCAATATAGCTTCCGTAATTCCTTTCTCTTGAAGGACTTTTCTTGTCCATGGTTCTCTGTGATTTTGATCAAATCAATGTTATTGAGTATTCTTGCCCAAGGGTATACTGCTATCATAGTCAACTTCATCTTAGTGTAAGTTTGGAGGTTCTGAATATTTCCATTTGTGATTAAGAAATTAAGAGTCTCCGTTTTCTAAGCTTAGAGTATCTTCAGCAATAAAACACCCTTAAAAACTTCAGGCTTTCTTTTTACTAGCAGTTTTGAAATCTTATGAGACAGTGATCAATGCCAGAAAGACTACAACCTGGAAGAAGAGGAGAGGGAGTTCTATCATTTAGCAGCGTATCAGTGATTTGATTGTTTCCCTAGCTCTCAGTTCTGTGTCCTCCATCTTGAAACATGATGCCATCCATTCAAAACTCTAACTTGAGAGGCAAAGGCATATTTGTTAGTCTTTCAAGATATATGCAAAGTGGTGGTTCTTTAATAAATACAGCAGAGAATTTCATTATCCTAATTTTGTCCCACTTTTCTCCTAATTCCTTATTCTTTCAAATCCTCAAGATTGACTTTTAGTATTCTTCCACTGTTGGTCTAATGAAGAATTCGCTCCTTTATAAAATCTGTATTTCTTTCATTCAACTTTCAGATGGGCTACCTTTTAGAGCATTCTTTTTTACACAGCATTACTATAGGCTGCAAAAAATAACAAACATCCTTGAATATCTTCAGATATTTCTATAAAATCTCCTGAATATCCAACCCATTTAAATACTTGATCTAATCTCGGGCGCCTGGGTGGCTCAGTTGGTTGGGCGACTGCCTTCGGCTCAGGTCATGATCCTGGAGTCCCGGGATCGAGTCCCACATCAGGCTCCCTGCTCAGCGGGGGGTCTGCTTCTCCCTCTGACCCTCTTCCCTCTCTTGCTATCTGTCTCTCATTCTCTCTCTCTCAAATAAATAAATAAAATCTAAAAAAAAAAAGAATTACAAACTTCCCAGCCATGGGATCAGGAGGTTCACCCTCCCTCACACTCAAGCTTCAGTCAGTGAGTTCAACATTTTATGTCCTCTTGTTTGCAACAAAATTCTTTTAAGGAACTATATCTCTGTAAATAACAACATTTTAGTTGTGAATTTGTAAAACTGTGATTCAAAGAGATTTAAACAAAAGAAGAATGGACCAGTTTACTAAGATGAAAAGAAGAAGGCAAAGCCAAGCTTTCGGCAAAATGATACCAAAAGTTCAGCAATGTCAGTCAGGTCTCTGTCTTGTAGCTGTAATTTTTTTTTTTTTTTTTTTTTTTTTTTTTTTTTAGGTTGTCTCCGTGTTTCAGTTTTTCTCCCTCAAATAGCAAGGTTGGCTCTCATGGTAATGTGCTCATTATTTTCTTTAAAGGAACAGGCTATCTTAATTAGACTGATCCTGTACACATACCTCTAGAGACAGAAGAAAACTCCTCAACCCCACCCAAAACATTACAGACTATGAATAAGGATGTTGTGTTGGATTTGGATAATTGGTACTCAGTATCCATGTCTACTTTCTTCTAAATGTGTTCTCTTTCTGCAGAGGCTATTAGGCTACATCCTATATTTCATAAGCTGTCTTTTAAGTGTTTGGAAGCAAATGTTATTTTGCAGTTATATACATTTGAGAGAAGTTAGGAAGGAGGAAGTCAGGCAGAGATGATTTCCCTGCTGCTCCCCCCCCCCCCCCCCCGCCCCGGGAATCAAGCAGGAACACATAAATAGCAAGAACAACAGTTTTGGTAGCAGAACTTAATGTTTCAATATCTACTGTCAAGACAGTATTATTAGCTGTCAATAAGCAGTTAGAATGGTAGGTGCTGCCAAGTCATTCTGATCCATGAGATTATACTAGAGCTAGTCCAAAGACAGTATGTCCAAACTTTCCAACATTTTTTATTTGTATTTAAAATAAATCTTATTTTCACAAATAATTTGAAACTTACAGAAACATTGGAGAGAGAATGTAGAGTACCATATATTCCCCATCCAGTTCCCCCATTATTACCATCTTAAATGAATATAGAACCTTTGTTACAATATGTTAATATTGATATATTATTAATTAACTGAAGTCCATACTTCTCTCAGATGCTTTTATCTTTTTGTTGTTGTTATTCTAGGATTCTATCCAGGATACCACATTACATTTAGGCTTCATATCTCCTTAGCCTTGTCTAGTCTATGAAAGTTTTCAGACTTTCCTTGTTTTTTGATTACTTTTAACAGATTTTGAGGAGGGCTAGTCGGATATTTGGTAAAATGTCCCTCAGTTGAGATCTGTCTGATGTTTTTAATACTTAATTACACTGTGGTAATATGTTTTTGGAATAAGAGCAAAAATACCGAGTCTCATTTTCATCTCATTATATTACGGGTACATATTATCAACATGACTTACTACAGCTGATGTTGACCTAGATGGTCTAGCTAAGATAGCATTTGTTAGGTTTTTCCACCATACAGTTCCTCCCTAATCACCTTCCATACTGTACTCTTTGGAAGGAAGCTACTATGGACATCCCACAGTACAAGAGTGGGGAATTATGCCCCATTGCATTAAGGACTTTATGTATCTAAATAAATTACTTGGAATTCTTTTGCATGGGAGATATATCACTTCTTCCTCAATTAATTATTTATTCAATTATTTATATCATTATGGGCTTATGGATCTTATTTTATACTTTGAGTTATCCAAAACTCTGTATTTTGTTTATTCAAATTGTTCCAGTTTTGACTTTTGGAACCTCTTTTGTTTGGCTACTGTGGCCTTTGACATACCCCATTTATATGGGGTTTTGGGGTTTTGTTTGTTTTCCACGCTTCCTTACTTTCTGACACCACAAATGCTCCAGGCTCATTTATATGTTTTCTGCTGAATCCTAGAATCACTTCTCTAAGAAGCGCAGGTTCCGGGGCGCCTGGGTGGCTCAGATGGTTAAGCCTCTGCCTTCGGCTTGGGTCATGATCCCAGGGTCCTGGGATCAAGCCCCACATTGGGCTCCTGGCTCAGTGGGGAGCCTGCCACTCCCTCTCCCTCTGCTCTCCCCCTGCTCATTCTCTCTCTCTCTCTATCTCTGTGTCTCAGATGAATAAATAAAATCTTAAAAAAAAAAAAAAAGCGCAGGTTCCTTCTATTGGAGAATGGTTTTTGAAACCAATATTTGATTACTAGATGTGCTCCTTGCTACAGCAGTAAGTCTTGGTATTTCTCAGTCATTTCAGTTGAGATAAAAGAAAATAATTGTGTCTATTAACTCTTGCATATGTCCATATCTATAAATATTTCTATAAGTGACCATCTGTGTCTGTATTAAGCCAAATATTAGTTCATACTAATACCTCCAGTTCTGATTCATTACCACCTGGGTCTAATTCTAGTCTCTTGTACTTGCTTATCAATAAACTCTTACTCTTCCAACAGTGACAAAACTGGTTTCTGTTATCCACCACCCATTTAGTTAGTTATTAAGTTCCAGTATACTTGTAAAGAACTATCAGAAATGTTAGCCTTGAAATTGTTAACATGGGGAATTATTATCTGAAATTAATATAGCTACTGCAGCTTTTTTTTAAAATTAATATTGACTAATATGTGGTCTTCATCCCTTTGGTGTTTTCCAATAGTGAATATTTAGAGTGGGTTCATTGTAGATGACATCTATTCAGGCCTTGTGATTTTTTTTTTTAAAGATTTTATTTATTTATTTGAGAGAGAGAATGAGAGACAGCACAAGAGGGAAGAGGGTCAGAGGGAGAAGCAGAACCCCTGCCGAGCAGGGAGCCCCATGCGGGACTCGATCCCGGGACTCCAGGATCATGACCTGAGCCGAAGGCAGTCGCTTAACCAACTGAGCCACCCAGGCGCCCCAAGGCCTTGTGATTTTTATTCACTGTGATGATCTCTGTATTTTACTTCGTATATTTAGACCACTGACATTTAAAATGATTACTTATATAGTGAGATGAATATATACAATATTTTTTAACTGTTCTCTATTTATTGGACTTCTTTGTTTACTTGGTTCCCATTTTGCTGACTTTGTTTAATTGAACATTTTATATGATTCTGTTTTACTCATCTCAGCACATTAATTATAATTCTTCAAAATTTTTAAAAATTACCTTATACTTTGCAATCACTTTTGTGATTTGTATACAACATGAAATCCAGTATAACACAGTAACCCCGATTTCTACTCTAGTCTCTTTTGACGTGATTGTCATTCATTTCATTTATTCATATACTATATTGACTATGTTAATATCATTATGTTAAAAAATCTTTTAGACAAATGAAGAAGTATATGTTATTTATATTTATTTTATATTATGTATATAATTTTTACATATATGTTTACTTATATGAGATCCCAGTCAATGTTCTTAACTACCTAAGACAGTCTGGGCCAGAAGTACAACCACTGTGCTTTGATTCAGAGAAGTCTCAGGCAGTGACTGCTTGACGTGTACCCTTGAAGTCCTATTTGTAAAATAGAAATAAAGAAAAACTTTTGAAATGCCTCCAGGCCTGAAGAAGTGAAATATGATCAGTCACTATAATGGAGAGATGGAGAGTCACTTCTTTACTGAATTCTCAACTTTGAAAACTTACAGAATCAGGACACTTCAGAAAAGGAAGAGTCTGCAAACAAATGAGATGCTTAGCAAAATTACTATGAATTTTCCTCTTAACTTTGAATAAGTGGATCTATACCAATATGGCAAGGAAACCATATTCTGTGGAAAAATAATAAAAGATTTTCGGAGATTACTGGACATAGTGTATGGGCTAATATTGACCATGGACCCAAAATATGACTGTGGTTCAATGGTGAGAATGTGAAATGATAGGTGATAAAATGTATTCTGAACTACTTTTGTATACCAGAGGTTGTAGTAAGAATATACCCTGTGGGTATTTTCTAATTCTTAAGCATAAATCTACATTAAAACTTCTTGGCAACTGGAAGAATCCCACGTTTGCTCTCTGACCTTTGGAGTGAGGTCTAGTATCAAACATCAAGTGTAAATCTTTGTGAATGAAACTCTTACCAAAATAGTAAACCAAAACCAACACTGGATCCCTAAAAGAATTATAGAGGAAAACCTAAAAAAAAAAAAAAAAAATGCTGTGGGGGTGGTATTTTCTACCTTGTTCCCGTTTTCAGACCTGATTGACCTATGCAAAAATAATTTAGGATGTAATAGATAATGGTACATTATGGCAAACTTGATAAAACACTTTATGGATTTCTGAATGCTGGAGCAAATCAACATAGATCCTTGCATTTGATTTGAAACAGTTATTTTGGAAGGGAAAAAGCTTTTATTTTTGTCTGTATCAGAGACAGAATAATAAAAACAGCTTTTCCTGGCAGGGAGAACAGGACATGTTCAATGTCTTTTCAGTGTCTTATATTTGGACTGTATCGACTCTAGCTCTTGAAATAATTTTATCTTCTGGGGCCATGACCTCATATTGGGCTACTTCATAGATCTCAGCTTCCTGATGGATTTCACAATCAGGAATTAGATAATACAGGCAATACAGCAAAGTGGATCTTAGATGTGTGCTTAGAGAAATATATTCTAGAAGGTAGAAGATACATCTTATAAAATCACAGGGTAACACAATATTGGTGAAATTTTAGGGATCCAAGTGGTCTGTATGATTTTGCCACCGAATTGAAAATCAAAATGATAACACCTTCCACATTTTACCAATAAGAAAGAAGTGATCCTGACATGCTTCAATAAGACAATTACAAAGCCTAATTCCAGTAATGAACACTCTTTGGATTTTAGAGGGAAAATACCCTGCATCTGATTATTCTCTTCAATCCCATTACCAAGTCCAACATCTCTTTCAGCATTTTAGTCAAACTCAAAACAAGAGAAGGTTCATCAGCATTTTCAATCTGCATCCATGCTACTTATTTCCTGACAGATGCAAGAGCATTAGAACTTGTGCTGCAAAACGTGTTTAGCTTTTTTTAAGCTATTCAGAACATGATCCCTGGTAATTTAGAGCAAAGTCTTGCCCTTTTTGACAAATAACTGTTTTCTTCATGAGAAACAGTTGTTTCCTTCCTAGCAGACCCTGGAATAAAATGAATATTGGAGAGTGGGACAACAAGTGATTTTGCCCATCACTGAATAGGTGACAGTTGATACATAAAGCCATAAAACTCTTGTGCACTTCAGCACCGCATAAGAACTGAGAGTGGTGTCAATGAGATTCAGTCTGTGATACTGCTGAAGGAATAACTGGGTTACATAGGCACATGGCTCACGCTCCCAGGGCACCTGCTCCTGCCAAACTCACTTGTATCTCTAAACCGCTTAAAACCACTCCAGTAACCTCACGGGGAGTTCTCATGTAAAATAGAATAAGGAAGCCACCATGCAAACCTGATTTACAAGTGGCTGCAGACAATATACAGTTGCCCGTGGAAATCCAATGGCTAACATTACAACTCCACATCGGGTAGATTCTGTCTGGAAGAAAAATCTTCCCACTAGACAAAATATCCTGATTCACTTTACCTGGGAACAAGAATCTTCAGAGATATGGAAGTACATTGGTTCATTGGTAGTAACCATTTGACCAAATGATCAGAAATTTGGAAGGATAAGATTTAGAATTATGGTAACAGGTGGCATGGGCAAGCTATGTGTGAGTTGACTTCCCAAATGGGCCAGACTCTGAGAATTATTTATGTTACATATGAGCTCTAATCAAACAGCAATATAAGGAACTCAATAATCAAGTGGATAAAAAAAGACCTGTTTTGTGAATGTTAGGCATTCTCATCCAGTCACCCCAGTGCTTGTCAATAGGTTCATGAACTACATAGCTACTATGAAGATCAGATATTATGCAAAAAATTGGACTTCCCAATACAAGGTGTATCTAATTTCTTTTAATGCTATGCCCACCTTGCCAGCAACAGAGCTGAAGCTGATCCTCAATACAACACCACTTTTCTAGGGATATTTGTCAATGATCTAATGCCAGTTTAATTACATTAAATCTCTTTAATTATGTAGGGGACAGTGATTTGTTCTCACTGAAATAGTCACTTATTCTGGGTGTAGGTTTGCCTCTCCTATCTACATGCTTTTGCCAGAAATATAATCTTAGGACTGATAAAATTCCATATGCACTTCTGTAATATCCAACATGGTATTATTTATGAGCAAGGCTGTCATGCTGTATTAAAGGACCTGATGCACTGGCTAACTACAGTTTCATTACAAAACCCATCGTTCTGAAATAATTGGTCTTATAGAATAATGGAAAAGACCATTGTAGATGCAATTATGGCACCAATTGGAAGACATCACCTTGCAGTGTTTGGGTCCTGTTCCACAGGATGCAGAATATACTCTGAACCAATATATAGTAGCTCCATTTCACTGGTAACCAAGGTTTAGATGTGTGAAGGACACATATCTCTAGTATAGTTAATCATACCCTTATAAAATTATTGTCTGCCATCCCCTATAATTTTAGATTTTGCTAGTTTGGAGTTCTTAGTACCCAAAGAATAAATGATTCCATTAGGAGATCTAATAATGTTTCAGTTGTACTGGAAGGTTAAAATCCCACTTGGCTATTTTTTACTCCTTATTCCTCTGAAATAACACTCCAAACTTTAGCTACTTTGTAGTCACTGACCTTTATTAACAAAAGGAATGGAGTTACTTCTATAAAATGGATACAGATGGGAGTGAAATAGACCAACATGAACTCCTGTGTAGGAAAGTTTAACAGGGGTTTGTGGAATCCCCAGGCATGAAGGTTTAGGTCACCCCATTGGTTTTAGATTACCAAACAATTCAGGTACTAAGAACAAAGGGAAACATAAAATAAGTAGTGGAGAAAGAAATCTGTATTGACCATGGTCTACTGCCTAGTTAAAAAAAAGGAGGTAACTACCCATATTTTCTTTCTAGCCCTGTGATGTGTATATTTATTTTTCTTTCCTTTCTTCTTTATATGAGGTATACTGGTGGTGATTGTCTTTATAACTTATTCTTTGGATTACAGAAAATTGACCTGAGATTGGGACTAGAAGAGAAGAAGAAACGTTCATCTAAGGTAGCTATAATGATGGATGCATTGGAGGCGCATCATTCTGGCACAAAGTTGTGTAAGGTAAGAGCGTATTCTGTTGTTGCTCTTATTTTATTTTATTGTGTAAAAGTGTAGATGAATTATGTGTGTGTGGATGTTGAATTGCCAAAAGGAGAGTTCCCAAAGAATAGGGTAGGTAAGTTTGGTGGGAAGTTCATACTTATTGCATATTCTTAGTTGAACTTTTGTGTGCAGAAGTGACAGAAAAGCTGAAAGACTGTATTATTAGACCCCTTTAAAGCTAGATTTTGAAATGCAAATAAGATTCTGCCATTTGTATGCACTAGAGTGAGATTTGTAGGATGAACGTGAAGTGGAAGACATCTTTCTGTTTTGTTTTTGGTTTTTGCTTGCTGTTGTTGTTGTTGTTGTTGTTGTTCTGTTCAGTTTTCTGAAAGAAAGGACAAAGAAGTCCTGAACCTCAAAAGGCAACAAGGCAACTGTGGTGGTTTTGCTGAGCACTCATTGTTTAGTTGCCAGCTTTGTTTGACGGGGGCTGTGGTTGATGGGACCCTCTGATCCCTGGATCACAATTGTGGTGTGTATGCTTGGACTCAGTTGTATTAGTAGAGTCCCGCTGACTCCAGTTCCTCTCACACTTGCAGTGATTTTATAAGCACTTATTTTCCTGTATAAACCACACTTCTGATTAAAATATCTCCAGTGGTTTCATGTTCCTGCACAGAACCCTAAATGATACACGAGTGTTTTTCTTCATAGGAAAATTGAGTTGTTGTAGCCAGAAAATAAAGAGGAATGGATACTGGGCAAGAAAGACAATTCAAGTCACAAATAAAATATTTCTATTAATTGCAATATATGTTAAGGAAAAAAAAAAAAAGAAGATGGCGGCAGGAGGGGAAGAATGAAGCAGGGGAAATCGGAGGGGTAGACGAACCATGAGAGACGATGGACTCTGAAAAACAAACTGAGGGTTCTAGAGGGGAGAGGGGTGGGAGGATGGGTTAGTCTGGTGATGGGTATTAAGGAGGGCACGTTCTGCATGGAGCACTGGGTGTTATGCACAAACAATGAATCATGGAACACTACATCTAAAACTAATGACGTAATGTATGGGGATTAACATAACAATAAAAAAATAACAATTAAAAAAATATTTCTATTATTGTAGTGCCTAAATGTGTTATGTTGTCTTATTAGTGAGAATCACTAATGTTTAAATTTGTCAGCAACTTCTCTGAGTAGGCAAAAGAGAGAATCACTTTGGAATCCCCTTCAATATGTTCTAGTTAACTCACAACTAGTTACCTTGAGTAACTCGTAGGCAGTTACCGACGTGGGTAAATGTGAATGTGGTTCTTTACATTGCTTGGAATGCTAGAGCCTTTTCCTGGAGAATGGGTGGATAAACCCATGTACAGAACAAGGAATCCTTTGGGAAGAAAATATGTTATACTCTGACCCTTCGATTTGAAACTTTAACTGCATCCAAATCTTCTAGATGGATTAAAATAGTGCACCTTAAAAGAAGGAATGCTCATTTGCTCCAAAGTAGGGGTGGAGGAAGGTAGGATGGGCAATATATGCTTGAAACCTGCACCTCAATGGTCAGTTACAGGGACAGGCAACTGGCTGGCAAGGAATGCCAGGTAGACTGCAAATCTGGCAAGTTGGCTTTTGACCATTTTAAATTTAAGTATTAAAATAGATCTGCCTTTATTTGTTCTTCAGTTGGAATTAAGTAGGTCTTCAGGAGTCAGGATACCCTCAGGTACTGAAGATCCCAGTTATCTATATTTAGAGAATGATTTCACCACTGAGACTAACAGTAATAATGGTGATATCAACATGTGTAATATAGTCCTTCTAACTTTTTTGTGACTCTTGGGTTTCACACAATCCTAGAAAGGATGTAGGAGAGTCCTCTTTTAACTCCGTGTGAGAGATGAAGAAATGGAGGCAAGAGGTAATGACTCACTTGCCTGAGGCCATAGATAATTAGTGACAGAATTAGGCAGAGCTACCAGATTTCCTGATTAGCATCTCCGTGATCTCTCTACTGGCCCATTTAGTTAAGAACTCAGAATATTTTGTCTGACAGCCCTGACAATCCTTATTTTGCCACTTAGTCATTGCTTGACCTTGGGCAAAATGTTTAATTTCTCTAAACTTCAAAGTCTTCCAAGGCTGTATGAATGAATGAAGTTAATTGTCCATTTTTCCTTTAATAGAATCCATTAGCTTCTTGTCAAGATAGTCTCTTTATCATCTCAATACACATCTCAAGCATCCTACTTCTAAGCAAACCTTCCTGCTGCAAGTCGTGCTTAGAATGTACTTTCTTTTTATTACTCCCAGTAGTGTAACCTGCCCATTTAGTATTTCATTCAAAAAGTATTTATTAGGCACCAACTGTATGTCATGTGTATTACTAGACATGCTTGATGCATTAGGAGGCATTACCAGATACCCATCCTGCTTTCATAGAATTTATAATCCAGTCAGGGAAAAAGGTAAAAGTATATGCTAGAATTATGCAAAGCACCAGTAGTAGCTGTTAGAAGACAACTTCAGAACACCAGTCTTATTTCCTTTATTCAACAGTGTAATTCATATTGTTTAAAGCAAAGCTATTTTTTTCTATATAGAATTATTATACTGTTCACATGCCCGGAATAAACGACTGGCACTAAGGGCATAATTTTCAACCAGGTAATGATTACTTTGCAGAATAAGGGAGTTTGTATTATATCATTTTTAGTTGCTGGCCGAAGTATTCCTTCTTTTAGAGGCCATCGAACTATAAGCAAAAGGACAGATTTTATAAATAGCAAAAAAAAAAGTTAAGAACAAGCAGGCAAAATATAATGTAATTCAAAACTTGAAAATGAACAAATTGGGTGTACATTTTCATGTGTATTTAAAATATTCATAATAATTCATCTCTTCCAATAATTATGTGATTCCTAATGGTTTTTTTACAAATCATTGCTAAGCACATCACCAACAGATTTATATCTCATGCCTTGCTGTCATTTCAAATTTAATTTTTATTGCACAGGATTGTTAAAATTAATAAAAATAATTGCAACAGTGTTTTCATTTTAATTTCAGTTATATACTCATAAGACATGTATTATAAATTTCAAACTTATTTTTAGTGATTGAAATTTAAAATGAATAAAATAGTCACCAGAGTTGTCTATATTTAGTGATGTCAGCTACTTACTCTTTTGACTTTTTCAAATTAAATTTTATTTCATTTTCAAAAAAAAAATTTATTTCATTTTCATTTAAGCAAAACTCTATCCTAAAATGTGCTCTTCTTAACAAAACAGTATGTGTGTGTGTATATACATATATATATAGTTTTTATAGTATATATATAGTTTTTATAGTATATATATACAGTTTTTGTTATGTAAAAGGAAAGCTAAATATATTTTGCAAAGGCAAATTTTTCAAGTTCTAGGAACTAATCAAGAAGTGTTTGAAGTGACTATTTCATCTCTATCAGTAAATCGGAAAATAGTCAGAAAGAAAAATCAAAAGTCATCCACTGATTTAACTATGTACCTACTATAATGTGGGATGAACCAGATAGTTTTTATTCATTTGTTCTATATCCTGTAATCAGGAGACTACAATTTCCTCATAAAAGATGAACAGAAAAGTTTAACTTTGCCAAATATATGAGATAAATGAAAAGTAATCTATACTCCACACACTGAATACACTCTGTAAGTGTCCATTGATTTTTCTTCAATATTTACATTGCTACATGCAGGGACAAACAGTGATCAGGTTGTTGGCAGTACATGTGAATAAAGATCAGACATCTGCCTCCCTTCAGTACTAACCCTATACCTTTTTTACCTTGAGTTTGCATAAACCAAAATTCGTTCTAAAATAATGAAGGTTTCCATACCTTAGATGTTCTGAGAATTTTCTTTAAAAATCTATAAAGCAAATTGAGCCATTTTACAAGTAAGTAATTATTACAAATACTTATTCACCATTCAGTAAATTAATTATTCTCTTGGTAGGGTCCTCAGCTCCCTCACTTCAGTGTACTCTCAGTCACACCAGAGTTCTCAACGCTTACCCCCAGATGTGAGCACTCTTTGAAATAATTGCACAGACATGGAATTGGTGCCCCTGTGAATTTATCTTTGCCAGCTTCAACTGAGTCTTTGATGTTGTTTCTGCTACTTCTATTTCCCTTGCCTCCACATGGTCTGTTCCAAAACATTCTCCACTCTTCTCAAAATTCTGGATTTTCCCTCTTTGATGACAATCCTGCATCCTCTTCTTAGAGCAAATGACTCATCAGTTGGGAGTTCCCTGGATTTTGAAAAGTATGATTGCTGTGTACCCAGGGATCTCCTGTTACAAAGGAACCACTGCCTTTTATACCATCTTCTTCTACTCTAAACATCCTCCTTTTCCTTTCCTTCAAGGATCTCTTCCTTATTTGGTAGTTGGTACAAACCCCGAATGGGGGTTCTTGGCCAGGTCCTGGTAAGGTCTATCATGGCCAGATGGAAGCCTCTGAAACTATACCCTTCCACAAGACAAGCTATTAAGTCAAGAAAAATATTCCATTCTGGGAAGAGGAGCCATACTTGAGGTTCCTAAAGGTTACAAGTCTTATGGTTCCCATCATATCTATATTTAATTCACTGCATGGTGCCTGTAGGAATCACATACATCTTCAAGAATGATCGTAGACTACTGCAGCAGCTGGGTCAAATGTAGCATCTTTGCTAGAGCTGATTACCTCAGACTCAGGTACATGATAAATGATTATAGCTTCGGTGAATGTGTTCTTTTATATTCTGACCAGGAAAGAAAATCAGAAAGAGCTCACATTCACCAAGCATGAATAAATGTGCACATTTATAGTTCTTGGCTGGGGCTATATTAATTCTCCCATTCTCTGCCATAACATAGTCCAAAGAGATATGGACCATCTGGACATCCTGCAAAGGATCGCATTAATGCACCATAGCAAAGACATCATGCAAATTGGACCAGATGATCAAGAACAATCTTATCACATTAGATGAATTGCTAAGAACATGCACTCCAGAGGGTGAAAGAGATATCTTAAGAAAATTTCAGAAGTCCAATGGTCAGGAAAGTGAATATGCCATCCACAGTAAAGGAGATGTACATTGTACTGCATCTTGCATTTCTTAACATAAAGAAGGAAGTATAATACCTAGTATGCTTCATCAGATTATGGAGGCTATATATCCCACACCTAGAAATACTCTTCTGACCCATGTACTAGAAACAAAAGTCTACCAACTTTTGCTGTGGAGTAGAAGATCCTGCAGATCTAGGCTGATGTGCAAACTAACACTTGTACCATTTGATCCAGAAAGCATTTTGGGCTTAAATGAATCAGTGGTGGGGCAAAATGTAGTGTGGAATGTAAAGCAAGCCTCAAGAGAGAACACAGATTACCAGTGGTCCAGAGCAAGGTTATGACATCTGCAAGGGCAGATTATATAACTTTTGAAAATAGCACCTGGAATTGTACCAGGGCCTTGTAGAGACAGTGTCTGACTGCAGGGCCCCAGTTCACCAGGTACCCAAAAGTACTCATCAGGGGTGAGAACTGCAAAATCTCTTGGTACAGACATTACATTCAACCTATCCTAAGAGATTGACCAAACTTTGGCAAGACTTTTAGCATCCTGAGGATATATCTCTGGGAAAACTCTGCCTCTTTTTGAGTTCCTATCTGGAAAATAAATTAGGAATGTCAAAAAAATTTACTGTTTATTTCAGCGGACACCTGACAATAGACCCCTGACCTTCTTTTCTTAGAGCTTTTACTAAAAAGGGCTTTCAATTGTGAATTCTGTCTCTGCTCTTTGAGATGTATATGTATCTCTTACAATTCAGGAGTGTCTTTCTCGAGGACCTAAAATGTAATCAGGAAGGAAAGGGCCTCTGTATCTCAGTCAGTGTGGGAAGATAGAATCCTAACTTCCACAGTGGCCAGGGAGTAGACACCCCTGGCCTAATCCCATTTATACTGACCAACCCTTTGAAAGTTTTCTTTCGAATCTCCCTTCCCCTTCTCTATTCCTTTATTCTCTCTTTATCATGCCCAGTAACCTTAGCACAAATCAGAATGGAGCTCCGTTTTTTCCCTTACTCTCAGTAGTTACAGAGTAAAATGTTTTCACCACTTTTACTTGAGGTTTGACTTATCTTTGACATGAGTTCTCTCAGATCCACCATTCTATAAAGTAAGGTAGAACCAGGCCAATATAGCATAAAATGAAAGAATTACATTCAGGATCAAGCACAAGCATAACCATAAGATACTTGAAGCTGCATGAGCAAGTAGCTTTTAAACCCTCATGTTGGCTACCAAATTTGGGCCAGTGCCCCTTCCACAGCTTCCACCTGAGACCATATGGGAGCTAGGTGATATCCCTTGTCATCTCAGTGGGTAGCTATCAGCAGAAAATGGATTGGGACTGCACTGCAGCCAAGCAAGGACCATGAGGAAAAATCCTCCTAATAGAGCTTCATGCCAGGCACGTGGTCATCCACTTTGTGTAAACAGAAAAGCCACGTAAGATTAGGATATTCATGGACTCCTGGAGAGTTGCAAATGAACAGCCTTTCTATTCAGAGGTCTTCTGGAAGGAATAATATTGGAAGATCTGGGACAAAGTGATTTGGGTCTAAAGGCAGATTCTAAATGGAATGGAATGGACAAGTATGAGAATCTTTACCTCATGTGTTAATGTCCAGCAAAGAACATCCATTATAGAAGAGGCACTAAACAGTCAATTAGATAAAATGACTCAGCCCACTGGTATCAGCCAGCCTTTATTTCTGCCTCCATTTCAGCCACCCCAGCGCTGTGCAAACACCACAAGCATGTGAATAAAGTGGCCATGGTAGCAAAGATAGAGACTAAGCATGTGTCCTACAATATGTGCTTTTCAGATACTGAATGTAAGGTTGAATGTCGAGCCTACCAGAAATAGAGACCAAGGTTGAGCCTGGAGCCCTTTCTTGGCTTAATCCCTCTGCGAGACATTCAGTCACCTGGTGGCAAGTTGATGACGTTGATTCCTTCCACCCCAAAAGGGCCAGAAATTCATTTCCATAGGAGTAAATATACATTCTGGGTAGAGGGTTTCTTTTTCCTGCCATGAAGCTCTAGCCAGCACCGGTATCTGAAAGTTTACCAAGTGTTTGATATACTGGAAGAGTTTCCCACATAACATTTTATCAGACCAGAAAAATATCTTATAGCAAAGGATATGTGGGTATGGGGCCATGGCCCTGAAGTTGTGAGCCTAATAGAGTTTTGGGAATGCCTGCTAAAAGAACAATGAAAGCATGGCCTTGGGGGAGATACTTTATGAGGATGCATGCTGTACAAAAGATTCAATACTCACTTGCAATCACTAAATTACAGATGGTGTTCTGTCCTCCATAGGAAAAAGATGAGGACTTAGGAAGCAAGAGGGAAAGCAAGAGTGGCTCTATTTATCATCACTCCCAATCACACACTTGGGGAATTCGTACTTCATCATCTCCACAACCCTGGGTTCTGCATAGTGAAATGAATCAGTTTTGCAGGAGACTTGCAGTCCTCCAGAGAACATAGCAAGAGCCCCCATTAAAATATAAACTATAGCTGCTTCCTGGGTTTTGTGGCTGGGACCAGAAGGCGAGACAATGAGTCACCATCTTTGTAGGCACAGGACTGTCACACAATTATAGCAGGGAAGAATATATGGCAAATAATCTACTTGAGGGGTGCTTGGGTGGCTCAGTCATTAAGCGTCTGCCTTAGGCTCAGGTCATGATCCCAGGGTCCTGGGATCGAGCCCCACATCAGGCTCCCTGCTCAGCGGGAAGCCTGCTTCTCCCTCTCCCTCTTCCACTCCCCCTGCTTGTGTTCTTTCTCTCGCTTTGTCTCTCTCTGTCAAATAAATAAATAAAATTCTTTAAAAAAAAAAAAATTTCTACTGGGGCGCCTGGGTGGCTCAGTCGTTAAGTGTCTGCCTTCGGCTCAGGTCATGATCTCAGGCTCTGGGATCGAGCCGCATCGGGCTCCCTGCTCCGCGGGAAGCCTGCTTCTCCCTCTCCCACTCCCTCCCCCTCTGCTTGTGTTCCCTCTTTCACTGTGTCTCTCTCTGTCAAATAAATAAATAAAAATCTTAAAAAAAAAATAGTCTACTTGAGCAACACTTGGTACTCCCTTGTCTATTTTATTTTAATTGAGACTTTTTTTTTTTTTTTTTTTTAAGAGCAGTTTAAGGTTCACATCAACATTGAGGGGAAAGGTACAGAGATTTCCTACTTATTCCCTGGCCCCACATGAGCACAGCCTTCCCCATTATCAACATCTTCTCAGAGTGGGACATTTGTTACAACTCATGAACCTACATTGATATATTGTAAGCATCGGAAGTTCAGAGTTTATATCACAGTTTGCTGTAAGCATTGAACATTCTGTGGGTTTGGACAAATATGTAATGAAATGAATCCATCATAATGGTATCATATACAGTAATTTCATTGCTCTAAAAATCCTTTGTAATCCATTTATTCATCTCTTCCACCCTGTAACCCCTGGAAATCTCTGATCTCTTTTCTGTCTCATAGTTTTGCCTTTTCCAGACTGTCATATAACTGGAATCATACAGTATGTAGGCTTTTCATATTGGTTTCTTTCACTTACTGATAGGCATATAAGGTTCCTCCATGTCTTCACATACCTTAAGCATATTTCTTTTTAGCACTGAAAAAATATTCCATTGTCTCGATATACCACAGTTTATTTATCCACTTACCAACTGAAGGATGTCTTGGTTGCTTCCAAGTTTTGGCACTTACGAATAAAGCTGCTATAAATATTGTGTGCAGGTTTTGTGTGGACAAAAGTTTTCTATTCCTTTGGTAAATGCTAAGGAGTGCAATTGCTGGATCTTATGGTAAGAGTGTGCTTAGTTTTATAAAAAAACAACTGTCTGCTAAGTGACTTTACTACTTTTCACTCCCAAAGTTACTACACTGTTTTTTCTAGCAGCAATGAGTAAGGGTTCCTGTTGCTTCACATCCTTGTCAGCATTTGGTGATGTAGTTAGTTTCCCAGTTTTTGGCCATTCTAACAGTGGTATCTCATTGTTGTTCTACTTTGCACTTCTGTGATGACGTTTTTCCTGCTTCAGCTTCCTGGATAGGTGGAATGATATCTGATTAATTAATTATGGATCTTATTAATTTGGGGAAATTCTCAGTCATTATATCAAATATATGCTGTTCCTTTCTCTCTTCTCCTTCTGATATTCCCATTAAAAGTATGTTACACATTTTCTATTAGTCCCATACTACCTGAATGTTCTGCGCTGTTTGTTTCTTTTACCCAGTCTTTGTTCACTTTGTTTTTTTGTTTTCAAGAATTCTGGTAATATATCTTTGAGATCAGAGATTCCATCACCAACCACCTCCAGTCCATTATTAAGCCCATCAGAGGCAGTCTTCATTTAAGTTACAACTTTTTTTTATCTCCAGGATTTTTTGTTGTTGTTTTGTTCTTTCTTGCAATTTCCCTGTCTCTGCTTACATTGCTCAACTGTTTCTGCGTGCTAAGGTAGCCCTTAGAGCCCTAAGCATATTTATCATAGCTTTTTTAAATTCTCGGTCTGATCATTTCAATATCCCTGCCATGTCTGGTTCTAATGTTTGCTCTCTTCACATTGTGTTGTTTGACTTTTACTAGGCCATGACATTTTTTTCTTGATAGCTGGACATGTGGTACCAGGTAAAAGGAACTACCACAAATAGGCCTTTAGTAATGTGGTGGTGAGCTGAGCTGTGGGGGCAGGGGAAGCATTCTACAGGCCTGTGACCAGGTCTCTGGGTTGTGGAGATGATGAAGTATGGATTCCCCATGTGTGTGATTGGGAGTGATGATAAATAGAGCCACTCTTGTTTTCCCTCTTGCTTCCTAAGACCCCATCTTTTTCCTCTGGAGGACAGAACACCATCTGTAATTTAGTGATTGCAAGTACGTATTGAATCTTGTGCCTCTGGACTGGGAGCTTCACAAGAGCTTCTTAGTGTTCTTCTCTCTCCTGAGGGGGGGGGGGGCAAGATGGCTCTAGAGTTGGCTAGAGCTGCATATTTCCCTTCTCCCATGTGGAAGGCCAGAACTGACTGGAGTTGGGTATCTCCCTTCCTCTGGGGCACTTAGGCTCTGACAACACTCCAGCAGGTCAGGCTCTGGTTAACAAGTTTCTCCTGAGGGCTTGCCTTGTTCAGAAGAACAGAGTGTTCTGGCATATTTCAAAGTGGTTCATTTTCCCTCCCCTTGCCAGAAGCAGGAAGGAAGTTTTCCTCTGATATTTACTGTAGGGACCTGGTCAAGATCCTGGAGGTAAACCTTACTATATTGTACCCCTGCCCCCCACCACCCCATGAATGAATCCCTCTGGAGTTTGTAACTCTTAGGCTTGTCTACACTGAGCCCCCAGCAATTTGTCAACTACAGTTCAGGTTTTCCTACCATGGGCCTGGTTACTGTAGTGGTTTCCCCTCGTGCGTCTGTTCTGGGAAGCCTCAACTCCCTATAATTGCCTATGTCTCCAATCATTGGGGGCATTGCTTTGCCCTATGTCCTCCCCTCACTTCCAGATCCAAGAAGAGTACTGATTTTTCACTCTCTTTACCTTTTTACTTGTTGGTGGAGTTATGACCCACCTTACATGAGAA
This sequence comes from Mirounga leonina, assembly GCF_011800145.1. NCBI lineage: Eukaryota > Metazoa > Chordata > Mammalia > Carnivora > Phocidae > Mirounga > Mirounga leonina. The sequence continues at coordinate 30,777,827 of NW_023270320.1, read as the reverse complement.
TTGGAAACCAGATGTCTCTCTCATCCAGTTTTGATCATAATGTATAAACATCATTGTCCTGGCCTGAGAATGGCATGGTGGTCAAGGTATTAGACTATGAGAAGCTAGGTCACATCTCCAAGTAAACCCCTCTACTGTGGAGATAATAGCTGATGGCTAGAAGAGTATGGAATGATAATAAAGATATAAATTTTAGATGTAGTCTTAAAATAAGCTAGAGGGCGTATAGTTTTCCCACTGAACTCTTTTTGAAAGTTTCTCCAAGGAAGAGTCCTGCCGAGTATCCTAGAGGATTTGCTCCCTAAGTAGATTCACACAATACCTTGGCTAGCCCCTACTGACACAATGATGAGCCACCCAGATCCCCTAGCATAGACCACTTATTGTATAGCTTCTAGGAGGGCTGTTGAAAACCCTTCAGGAATTGCCTCTAATGCAGAGAAAGAAGTACTTTTCTAGAGTTATCCTCTTCCTGAAACAGCCTACAACTAATGACTCATCAGAAAAACCCAGCTGTTTTAGCCCAGTAATGGGCCATTTTCGCTCCAGAACTTTCTGGATTTAGCTAAAGATGTAGTAAGTATTAAACAATAGGTCTACTTCTCAATTCTGCTCCCCCCACTCTTCTTCCCAAAGGTGTTCATACCGAGGGCATTCTCTAATAAAAATCCTGATAACTCCTCCTCAATGTTTGCTTCTTGGGGAGTCCCACCTGTAACATATGCCTTATATCAAATTCTTGTTATGTTTTTACCATTTCTACTTATTCAGCTCAAACACTCTAATTATCTGCAAGGTCACCTTGACATTTACCACTCTATTAAAAACTCCTCCCAAGAAAATCATCCATGACTCTTTTATTATTAATATCCAGGAAATTTCAGACCTTATATAGATCTTTTAAAGATATTCAGAATAGTTATCTCCTTCCTCCTTCTTAAAATATACCAATGGTAGTTATGACAATACACTGCCTTGGCTCTCTTTCTACTTGGGGTTTCTCCCTCTCAGTCTTCTTTTTAGGAAAACCTCTTATATTCTTCCATTCCTATAAGCTTTAGCCTACTTTAGACACTATTCTATTCTCAATCATACATTTGCTCTGAAAGATTGTATTCATTCCCAGGCATTCAAATAGCAGTTATATTCTGATGACTGTTGGGTCGGTCCATGGCTCTTCCCTTAAATAGCTAACTGTGTCTGCCCTTGAGTATCCTACAAGCTCATCATGACCACAACTGAGTTCATCAGTCTCTCATACTAGCTACTCCTCTTTTTTAATTTGTCAATTGTACAAAAGACATTTCCTTTCTCTTCACTATTCAGACAGTAAAATGGTGTCAGCATTGGCTTACCTTCTCTGTTTTTGTACCTTTTCCATTCATTTAGTCTCCAGTGCTGTCATTTCTACCTCCTTGATATTACTTATTGAAAATGAAAAATTCTGGGGCACCTGGGTGGCTCAGTCATTAAGCATCTGCCTTTGGCTCAGGTCATGATCCCAGGGTCCTGGGATGGAGCCCCGCATCGGGCTCCCTGCTCTGCGGGAAGCCTGCTTCTCCCCTCTTCCACTCCCCCTGCTTGTGTTCCTGTTCTCGCTGTGTCTCTCTCTGTCAAATAAATAAAATCTTAAAAAGAAAAGAAAGAAAATGAAAAATTCTCCTCTTTCTCGTTTCCTATTTCCAATCTAATTAACAATCATCCCTAAGCAACTGGTCTCTTCATTAATGAGTTTGAGCTTCCTCATCATATTCTGTAAACTATAACCAGTGTGATTCTTCTAAAACACAAATGAGGAAATGCCACATCATGCTTAAAGCTGACTAGTGACCTCTTACTGTTTTGATGCGTAAACATTTCCTGATGCCGATTATGAGGTCCTTCAAGATCAAGCCCCCCAGCTTATTTATTACTCTCCACTTATATTATCTTTTGTGGCCATGTTGAAAGTCTTTTGGATTATGGTTCTTTGAATACTATATTTTCTCTCACCACTACTGGACCTTACCAAATGCAGTTTGCTCTTCTTGGAAACTTACCATAAATTGGAAACTCCCCTATCTGGCTCCTGTTCATTCAAACATGTTTATTACTGTAGTTGTCACTGTTTCTGAAAAGCCTGTCCTTACCAAATGCAGATTTCCTTGGCTAGTGTTCCCATGATGATTCATTAACATAACACTCACCACACTTTCTTGAGATTTCTTGTCTTTCTTCTCTGTTAGATGAAAAGGGTCACATCTAAGGTGGTATTCATAGCATACTCCGCACCTAGCAAACTACATTTGTTGTGTTAATGAATTAATTATGTATGCATTATTCTATTACCATTTCTCATTTTGGCACACCGGGTTCTCAATTATATTCTTTCTAACTTCTCTATATTATGTCTTTATCCTTTAATCAGACCTTTAAAGACCATAAGATGTTTAAAATATCAGCTGTTAGTACTTGTGGCATTTTCTTTTCAGTAGTATTTAAGGTTGTTTAAAGTGACAGCCAAAAACAATCAAATACTCTGAGGTTGTGATTTCTAATGTTAGGACAACAGAAGTAAAACTAGATAAATACTAATTAAAGATGGATACCTAAGAAGCATTTTAGAATCAACATTAATTTCCCCTGAATATATTTTATTTAGTAGATTCAGACTGAATCTCTTATTTTGCCATTCACACATATTTTTGTCAATTTCTCTAGGCAAATATAGATGCCTCAAACTTCAGATGTAATCAAAATATTAGGTGAATTGGGGTTTTTGTCCTTAAAAAATAAGACATGGTTATAGTTATAGTGACTTCTCATTTTACTGTTTTGCAAGAAAATTGTATTTCCTCTTTCACAGGGAGCCCCAGATGTCAGTGCCTGACAGCAGACCTAGCTCAGTGGTGGCCTAAGTGTCTCTGTAAGTTACCCCTCCCAACTGACCTAGTTTATCACACCTTCAGAGAAGACAAGCTATTCTTAGGGCACCCAGGTGCACTGATTGAGCAGGTTTTGCAGAGGCATTTCTGTCACAAGTTAACCTGTGATTAATATGAAATATTGAGTTATTTCATCCAATTTAATTCATGAGATTTAATGGTTTATTAGGAGTTCTTTTTTTGTACACCCTTATCTGGGCCACGTTTCCTCATGAATACAGAATTTTGTAAAGTAAACTTAAGAGCGTTTTTTACTGTTCTATATTAAGCATTTTTAATGTGTTTAGTATCAAGAAAATATATCATGACTTGCCTGGAATAGTTAGAAGTAGGTTGGGACCAGCAGCATCCGTGATATTAAAATAAAAAGAATCTGATAGCTTCCTCTTTGACATAGTACAGGAGAGAATCTAGCAAAGCTATTTAGAAGACATGATGTTACTGTGAATTATGAAACCTCTTTTCAACAGGTTGCCCGTAGATACTGTGTGTATATGTATGTGTTTGAGCTGTATCTGACTTTGAATGGGGTACTCTATTAGGTGGCACATTATCGCATGGGCAATTTTGTATCTGAACAGCCCATAATTCACATTGTTAAAAGACCTATAACTATCTTTATTAAACAACATAGCTTCTCTTGTCTCCCTGTACTTTATATTGGAGAAATTCTAGAAAAAGCCAAGAGGAAAAAAGCATTTTTTCCCTGCACCATTCCTATCTTCTGAATCTGAAGTCCTCAAATAAAATGGCCAGTTCTTATTGCCACATTCTAGCCATCTTTCTCTTATGAAATATTTTTTTTTAAAAACCACAAGGAATTAAAAGGAGAATCAAATATAACATACAAGAGGACAATTAGAAAACACTCATTGGCTTCACCCTGCTTCTTTACAACATCTTCCCTTATTGTTTTTTTTTTTTTTAAAGATTTTATTTATTTATTTGAGAGAGAGAGAGCAAGAGAGAGAGCACCAGTAAGGAGATTGGGAGAGAGGGGTGGAGAGAGAGAGAGAGGGAGAAGCAGATTTCCCTCTTAGCAGGGAGCCCGATGTGGGACTAGATCCCAGGACCCCATGATCATGACCTGAGCTGAAGGCAGACGCTTAACCAAATGAGCCAACCAGGCACCCTGCCTTATTGGTTTTAAATTTGAGTTTTAATAATAAGTCTTTTGATAAGAGTGTTAATACACAGAACATAGAACATATTACTTTCATAAATTGGATAGTATGAGGGATTGAACACTGAGATTTTGGGGTGCCTACCCTATATAAGGCATTATATTTCCTGACTCATGTAAAAATATTTCATTAACTTCTCACAAAACCTTATCAAGCAGATAGGATTATGCTCATCTTACAAATTAGATTCTAAGAATTTACAAGACTTACTCAAGGTCTCTCATCTTGTAAGTGGCAAATGATAGATTAACATTAGCAGTGTCTGATCGCATCACGATTTTTTTAAGTCATACAATGTTTCTTTCCTTCTCCCTTGAACATACCAGTAAAAGAATAATCAGAAATAATATGATATCTTGCATTTGTACAATAACAATATCTAAAAAAATACTTTCACAAAAGTAGCTCACAGAAATAATGTCAGGTAGTTTTTTGTATCAGTTTTCCTGATGAAGAAATTAAGACCAGCAAGCAAATGACCTTTCTCTAAGACTCTCAGAAGTTAGGGTCTGCTGACATTTGCCCTTCAATTCTTTTCATTCCCAGTCCAGCTGCTTTTTCTGCTCATGCCACTCAAAAATTATATTTAAATCTGTCTTTACTTTTTTTCTTTTTTTCTTTCTTTTTTTAATTATATTCTGTTATGCTAATCACCGTACATTACGTCATTAGTTTTTGGTGTAGGGTTCCATGATTCATTATTTGCGTATAACACCCAGTGCTCCATTCAATACATGCCCTCTTTAATACCCATCACCAGGCGAACCCATCCCCCCACCCCTTCCCCTCCAGAACCTTCAGTTTGTTTCTCAGAATACATAGTCTCTCATGGTTCGTCTCCCCCTCCGATTTCCCCCCCTTTATTTTTCCCTTCCCAATAACTTTTTTTTTTTTTAACATATAATGTATTATTTGTTTCAGTGCTACAGGTCTGTGATTCAACAGTCTTACACAATTCACAGCACTCACCATAGCACATACCCTCCCCAATGTCTATCACCCAGCCACCCCATCCCTCCTAACCCCCACCACTCCAGCAAACCTCAGTTTGTTTCCTGAGATTAAGAATTCCTCATATCAGTGAGATCATGATACATGTCTTTCTCTGATTGACTTATTTCCCTCAGCATAATACCCTCCAGTTATATCCACGTCGTTGCAAATGGCAAGATTTCATTGTTTTGATGGCTGCATAATATTCCATTGTATATATATACCACATCTGCTTTATCCATTCATCTGCTGATGGACATCTTGGCTCTTTCCATAGTTTGGCTATTGTGGACATTACTGCTATAAACTTCAGGTGCATGTACCCCTTCGGATCACTACATTTGTATCTTTGGGATAAATACCCAGTAGTGCAATCCCTGGGTCATACAGTAGCTCTATTTTCAACTTTTTGAGGAACCTCCATACTGTTTTCCAGAGTGGCTGCACCAGCTTGCATTCCCACCAACAGTGTAGGAGGGTTCCCCTTTCTCCGCCAACATCTGTCGTTTCCTGACTTGTTAATTTTAGCCATTCTGACTGGTGTGAGGTGGTATCTCATTGAGGTTTTGATTTGGATTTCCCTGATGTCGAGCGATGTTGAGCACTTTTTCATGCATCTGTTGGCCATTGGGTATCTTCTTTGGAAAAATGTCTGTTCATGTCTTCTGCCCATTTCTTGATTGGATTCTTTGTTCTTTGGCTGTTCAGTTTGATGAGTTCTTTATAGATTTAGGATACTAGACCTTTATCTGATATGTCATTTGCAAAGATCTTCTCCCATTCTGTCGGTTGTCTTTTGGTTTTGTTGACTGTTTCCTTTCCTGTGCAAAGCTTTTTATCTTGATGAAGTCCCAATACTTCATTTTTGCCCTTGCTTCCCTTGCCTTTGGTGATGCTTCTAGGAAGAAGTTGCTTCGGCTGAGGTTGAAGAGGTTGCTGCCTGTGTTCTCCTCTAGGATTTTGATGGACTCCTGTATCATATTTAGTTCTTTCACCCATTTGGAGTCTATTTTTGTGTGTGGTGTAAGGAAATGGTCCAGTTTCATTCTTCTGCATGTGGCTGTCCAATTTTCCCAACATCATTTGTTGAAGAGACTGTCTTTTTTCCATTGGACATCCTTTCCTGCTTTGTTGAAGATTAGTTGACCATAGAGTTGAGGGTCCATTTCTGGGCTCTCTACTCTGTTCCATTGATCTATGTGTCTGTTTTTGTGCCAATTCCATACTGTCTTGATGATGACAGCTTTGTAATAGAGCCTGAAGTCCGGAATTGTGATGCCGCCGGCTTTGCTTTTCTTTTTCAACATTCCTCTGGCTATTTGGGGTCTTTTCTGGTTCCATACAAATTTTAGGATTATTCATTCCATTTCTTTGAAAAAAGTGGATGGTATTTTGATAGGGATTGCATTGAATGTGTAGATTGCTCTAGGTAGCATTGACATCTTCACATTTGTTCTTCCAATCCATGAGCATGACACGTTTTTCCATTTCTTTGTGTCTTCCTCAATTTCTTTCATGAGTTTTTTATAGTTTTTTGAGTACAGATTCTTTGCCTCTTTGGTTAGATTTGTTCCTAGGTATCTTATGGTTTTGGGTGCAATTGTAAATGGGATCGACTCCTTAATTTCTCTTTCTTCTGTCTTGTTGTTGGTGAAGAGCAATGCAACTGATTTCTGTGCATTGATTTTATATCCTGCCACTTTAGTGAATTCCTGTATGAGTCCTAGTAGTTTTGGGGTGGATTCTTTTGGGTTTTCTACATAAAGTATCGTATCATCTGCAAAGAGTAAGAGTTTGACTTCTTTGTCGATTCGGTTGCCTTTTATTTCTTTTTGTTGTCTGATTGCTGTGGCTAGGACTTCCAATACTATGTTGAATAGCAGTGGTGATAGTGGACATCCCTGCCATGTTCCTGACCTTAGGGGGAAAGCTCTCAATTTTTCCCCATTGAGAATGATATTCGCTGTAGGTTTTTCATAGATGGCTTTTATGATATTGAGGTATGTACCCTCGATCCCTATACTCTGAAGAGTTTTGATCAAGAAAGAATGCTGTACGGGGTGCCTGGGTGGCCCAGTTGGTTAAGCGACTGCCTTCGGCCAGGTCATGATCCCGGAGTCCTGGGATCGTGCCCCGCATCGGGCTCCCTGCTCCGCGGGAGGCCTGCTTCTCCCTCTCCCTCTGCCTGCTGTTCTCCTTGCTTGTGCTCTCTCTCTGTCAAATAAATAAATAAAATCTTAAAAAAAAAAAAAGAAAGAATGCTGTACTTTGTCAAATGCTTTTTCTGCATCTATTGAGAGTATCATATGGTTCTTGTTCTTTCTTTTATTAAGGTATTGTATCACCTTGATTGATTTGCGAATGTTGAACCAACCTTGCAGCCCAGGGATAAATCCCACTTGGTCGTGGTGAATAATCCTTTTAATGTACTGTTGGATCCTATTGGCTAGTATTTTGGTGAGAATTTTTCATCCATGTTCATCAGGGATATTGGTCTGTAATTCTCCTTTTTGATGGGGTCTTTGTCTGATTTGGGGATCAAGGTAATGCTGGCCTCATAAAACGAGTTTGGAAGTTTTCCTTCCATTTCTCTTTTTTGGAACAGTTTCAGAAGAATAGGTATTAATTCTTCTTTAAATGTTTGGTATAAATCTGTCTTTTCATTATGAAACATTCAGCCTTTCTTTGGCATCAGATATCATCATTTACGTGTTTAAGCTGTGCCAAAATTGAAATATGAATGTTTTAGGTAGGAAAGGATTGCAGTAGAGGGCATATTTATTTATATATCAATAAATTTAAAAATATGTACTATTTTATGGACACTGCATATTATAGTTGCATCTGGAATGTAATTTTCTTTTACTCACAGTTTTTACTTTTTTGAAGCATGCTTTGTCCACTGTTAGATGTTGTCAGACAATTCAAATTAGTTATGATGGCAATCACTTTTGAAAGAAAATTATAGTTTAAATCATATACTTTAAAAAATAGACCCTTTAAAAATCATTAGGTTTTATGGGCTGTTTTAATTATTTTAATCTCGCATTTCAGCATGGAAATCTTCACTGCCAAGTTAAACCTTCAGAAGAAAATGAAATATAATTAACTTTTTATATTATATGAAAATTCATGATATCATCAACACTTAAGATGTAAGTTCTTTCAAAAGTTTAACCCCTTGTAGTGTCTTAATTTGAAATTAAAAGCTGTTTTAAGTATTTGCCTAAGAGTGTACAGTTAGGATTAATTGGGGGTTCCCCATACGTTGCATGCTTATATATGGCACCCCCCAAAAAATAACATGAATTAATATATGAGATTCATAAAATAAAAACGCTTTTTATTATATCCCCCCTTAATCCAAGTTACCCATCTCATACAGAATAAATCCAGTTTTTTATGTATGTGGCAAGAACTTTTAAAATCTTTTCTTTTAGCAACTTTTAAATATACAATACAGTGTTGTTAACTATGGTCACCATGCTATATATTAAACCCTCAGAACTTACTCATCTTATAGATAGAATTTTGTACCCTTTGACCACCTTCACCCATTTCTCTCACTCACCACTCCCACCTCTGTCAACCACCATTCTACTCTGTTTCTGTGAGTTCAGCTTTTTTAGATTCCACGTGTAAGTGAGATCATACAGTATTTGTCTTTCTCTGTCTAATGTATTTCACTTAGCATAATGCTGTCAAGGTCCATCCATATCACAAATGACAGCATTTCCTTCCCTTCTTTCTTAATGACTAAATAACATTCCACTGTGTGTGTATATATGTGTATACATATATACATACATAAGTGTGTGTACACACACACATACACACAACATTTTCTGTATCCATTCATTCACTGATGGACATTTAGGTCGTTTCCATGTCTTGGCTACTGTAAATAATGCTACAATGAACATAGGAGTGCAGATAATCTCTTCAAGACAATTGTTTCATTTCTTTCAGATATATATCCAGTAGTTAAATTGATGGACAATATAGTAGTTCTATTTTTTTTATTTTTTTAAGAATCTTTACACTGTTTTTCATAGTAGCTGCACCAATTTATATCCCCACCATCAGTGCATAAGGGCTCCCTTTTCTCTACAGCATTTGTTATTACTTGTCTTTTTGATAATAGCCATCCTAACAGGTTTGAGGTGAGATCTTATTGTGGTTTTAATTTGCATTCCCCTACTGATGAGTGATGTTGAGCACCTTTAGATGTACCTGTTGGCCATTTGTATGTCTTCTTTGGAGAGATGTCTATTCAGGTCCTTTGTCCATTTTTAAATTGGATTTTTTTTTTTTCGCTATTGAGTTATATATTTTGGATATCAACTCCTTAACAGGTATGTGGTTTGCAAATATTTTCACCCATTCTGTAGCTTGTCTTTCAATTTTGTTTTAATGTTTAGGTGAATAAATAATAGCATACATATAATAAACATATTTCATCAACCAAAAATTAAGGATAAGCTAGAGTGTACCATAAAGACTCTGGGAGGTAAATACTTCCATTGCTATTACTGCTTAATGTCTTTGAATGCCTACTGTTCGACAGAAACTTCATGTGTACTTTATCTTTCTCTAATTTCTTATCACTACTTCAGAATCAGTATTATTATATCCATTTATGTAATAGCAAGAGAGATTTAATGTAGCAAATATATTGGATAAGATCATACAGCACAATGTGAGATCAGAGATTTATTTCTGGGCTTCTTTGGTTCAAAAGTTAATCATTTTCTGCTATATCATGATTCTAGGAAAAATCATGAAATCATCAAATTGAACATTACCCCACATTTTGGCATTTTTCTACTTTTTCAATGTGTTTTTCATGCTCTCTTTAAGCAGAATTAGATTTAAGAGAGAAATGTGCCTTACATAAGCTTAAAGAATCTAAAATGTTTTTCCTCCCAGCAGTATTTATTTATTTAAAAAAAAAACCAGAAGGGGTGCCTGGGTGGCTCAGTCGTTAAGCGTCTGCCTTCAGCTCAGGTCATGATCCCAGGGTCCTGGGATGGAGCCCCGCATCGGGCTCCCTGCTCGGCAGGAAGCCTGCTTCTCCCTCTCCCACTCCCCCTGCTGGTGTTCCCTCTCTCGCTATGTCTCTCTCTGCCAAATAAATAAATAAAATCTTAAAATAAAATTTAAAAAAATAAAAAAATAAGAAAATAATGAATGGTTAATATATTGTACAGTTTTCAAAGTATAATTGAAGGAGGTTATTTTGAGGGTTTGGTTTCTCAGCATTTAACCCTACCTATTTATCACGTCAATTCTTGAAAGAGCAGTTATTCTCTTTCCATCAAATGGTGTTTATGTGTACATTGCTCAGCACTGGCAGATTGGGGTTTGTATTATGAGCCACTTTTTGGTATTTGAGGACACCAGCCCCCAAGAATGTCTAGCCCATTTCATCTATGAAGACTGTGCCTTTTTCTCCAGCTAGAGCTCTATGACTTGAAATAGCAACTGGGCTAGATTCCCCACAGATATTTATTTATTATTTATTTATTTTCTTATTTATTTATTTATTTATTTATTTCATTTTTTTTAAAGATTTTATTTATTTATTCATGTGAGAGACAGAGAGAGAGAGAGAAGCAGAGGGAGAAGCAGGCGCCCTCCCCACAGATATTTAAAGGCAACATGGCAGTAGTCGGTCAGATTCTACAATTTTATCAAGAATTAAAAACATTGTGTAGGGGCACCTGAGTGGCTCAGTCAGTTAAGCCTCTGCCTTCAGCTCAGGTCATGATCTCAGGGTCCTGGGATCGAGCCCCACATCGGGCTCCCTGCTCAGCAGGGAGTCTGCTTCTCCCTCTCCCTCTGCCCTTCCCCTTCTGCTGCTCCTGTTCTCTCTCAAATAAATACATAAAATCTTAAAAAAAAAAAAGACATTGTGTAATTTTTTTACCTTGTTTTTAACATTTTTGGTTTGCTTTGTGTTTCCTGTTTTGAGTGGCTTTGGTATCCTTAAGCACTTCGGTAGAGTCTGTTTTGGGGGGAATTCTCTTCAAAGTTTTTATCTCTTTCTGTGCTAATGACCCTGGTTTCACTTACATATCCTGAACACTATGCTTAACTAAATCACCTTCATAGTTGGAAGAGCTAGAGAATGGGTTAATATGGCATCTCTGAAAGATGGCAAAATAGCAGTAACATTCCAGTATTTGACTTCTGTGCAATGTTTGATACTATACCCCTAATATTTCCTTAAACTTGCACTTCTTAACTTATATTTTGAAATTTGTAGTAGGCAGAATAATATCCTCCCAAAGACATCCTTATACCCAGAGCCTGTAAACATGCTAACTTTCATGGCAGAAGGTACTTTGCAGACGTGATTAAGTTAAAGACCTTGACATGAGGAGATGAATCTGAATTATCTGGGTGGGCCCAATCTAATCACATGGATTCTCAAAAGTGAGGAACCTTTCCCAGTTGTGGACAGAGGGAGATGAGACTACAGAAAATGGCAAAAGTGTCCAACCCTGTAGGATTGGAAGATGGAAAAAGGAGGCCACAAACCAGGGCACCTGGGTGGCTCAGTCGTTAAGCGTCTGCCTTCAGCTCGGGTCATGGTCCCGGGGTCCTGGGATCGAGCCCCACATCGGGCTCCCTGCTCGGCGGGAACCCTGCTTCTCCCTCTCCCACTCCCCCTGCTTGTGTTCCCTCTCTCACTGTGTCTCTCTGTCAAATAAATAAATAAAATCTTAAAAAAAAAAAAAAAGGAGGCCATAAACCAAGGGATGCAGGTGGACCCTAAAAGCTGGAAAAGACAAAGACATAAATTTTCCACCAGAGCTTTTGGAAAGGAATACAGCCCTGCTGATACCTTGACTTTAGCCAGTGAGAACCAAATTGGACCTCTCACCTACAGAATTGTAAAGTAATACATTTCTGCTGTTTAAGTCACCAAGTCTGTAATAATTTGTTACAGCAAAGTAGAAAACTAATACACTCATTCTTCTTTTTCTTCTTCTTTTTTTTAAATCAAGATAATACCTATTCCTGGTTCTCCTTCTGCTTCAAAAACATTTTTTTTTCCTCTCTCTATCACAGGATCTTCTGTCTTCACCCTTATTTATTGGGTGAGGATTTCTGCAATGATTATTTTCTTTTTGTGCCACTTTCTATATGGGGTATTCTATCCAGTGCCATACAAGTAATCTGCTATAACTGTTGCATGCCTATGCTTAATCATGAAATAGCACCTCAGCAGCATTTTGGATAGCCTGTGGGGGATTGTGTCTACAGGAAATTCCCACAGATACCATGAACTTAGTTTGTCCAAAATCAAATTCATTGATTTCTTGCAAGGACCACACTTTTATATACCCAAATCACTCATTTCTTCAATTCCCTAAGCTATTCAGTTGTATTATAATCTACCTAGTTTGGTAAGGCAGAAATTCTGCTACTATTCTTAATGTATCCCTCTCCCAGAAAAATCAGTGTCAATCAGTCATTCTAGCTTCCAAATACAATTCCACCTCACCATTTTCACTATTACTGACCAGTTCGGCCCCTCATTATTTTTTGCAAAATCATTGAAAAATAGTATATACTGATATTTTAGAGTGAAAAGAAGTATTCTTGTATTTCAATGTCTACATATGCTATATACAAGGATGTATGTCTATAGTGTGTGTGACAGGTGAGATGCTAATTATTGTGAACTTTATTCTCCAAGGGAAAAATATGGGGCCAGTGGTGGACTAGTTATTAACTTCAAGTTTCAAGATATTTCATTGATTATAATTGACAAGTTCACTTAATCGGACATGTGTTCACATTTGCAGAATCATCAATATTTTTATTACTATTTTTTTATTTCCATAATATTACTTATCGACTTGTAATCACTCATCCAAACATACAATGCGTAAGTATGGGAACTGGAACTGTAGCTCTAATTGCAGTGTTCCATGCTATATTTAAGCAAAGCTATGCAAAATGTCACATTGAGCTCTGAAAAATTAAAATGTTAATAATTTTTATGAATAATTGCCTAACTTGCACATTCTGGGGTTTAATTTGAATGCTGTACTGATTGTACAAGCCTTTGAATAATTCATGTGTAGACGTCTTCCATTACCCTGACAATCAGAGTTGTATGCTGGTTCCAAAAAGCTGCCTTGTGACATTACCTACTGTGATTGGGATGTAATCCTATATTAACTATTTTTCAGGAAGAAATAGAAATGAAGAGGAGTATCTGCAGAAATTAATTGACAAAATTAATTGACAAATTTCTGTTTCATTTGACCTTTGTGAAAACATACATAAAGATATCTTTGTCATTTCTTTTTTGACTAATCTTGTTCTATCTAATGACCTTATAAACATCTGAGTAGATGTAAATTTCTTTATCCAACAAAGAATCAAGATAAAAAACCTGACACCATAGTTGACTATATGAATATAATCATAATTTTCAGCCTCTAATAGAAGAAATATCTCATATTACTTGATCTTTTGCAAAGAACTGGACATACTGTAAGGCTTTGTTAGGAAAGATTCTAATAGTCAGGCCAAGAAAAACATATATTGCTCCATAGACACCCAGCAGTCTGTCCATTCTTAAAAAAATAACCTTGTACTTACCATTAGAGTAATTGGCCTTACAAGTAATCTTGCCATCACTTAGATGCAGGTGTATGTTAGTATATAGAAGGGGCACTCTTGCTTCATAAGGATTTCCATTCCATAGAATTGTGGTCCATCATAAAAATGTAATTCACAGGGCACCTGGGTGACTCAGTCACTTAAGTGACTGACTCTTGGATTTTGACTCAGATCATAATCTCATGGGTCTTGAGATCAAGCCCCACATTGGGCTTTGTGCTCATCAGGGAGTCTGCTTAAAGATTCTCTCCCTCTGCACCCCACCCCCTCAAATACATAAATAAATCTTTAAAAAAATGTGATTCATTTCCATGTTGTACTGAAATCTCTTACCAATACTACCATCCAGCTCAGTGGTTAAGAGTAGAGCCTGTTCAGTCAGACTGCCTGGGGTTGAATCACACTCTGCCCCTTACTTGCTCTGAGATCTTGAGCAAGTTCCTTAGCCTCTCTAAACTTTACTTTTATCATGTGAAATGGTTTGGGGAGGATGGCAATAATAGTACCTGTTGTTTCTGTTTAGTTGACAAAATTAATGAGGCAATCTATACTAAGAGCCAACATACTATGCAGCATACATTGAGAGATAAATGAAAGTGATCTATTGTTTTCTTTATCAATGTTTCTATGTATTACCTTTTGTTTTCTAGTTTTTATCATTTAGTCTGGGTCTAATCTATTTTATATGTGGAACATAGCCTGAATAATGGCAGCACTTTCTTCCTTAGTAGTTCCAGATCCTCATTGGCCATGATATTTACTTGGGCACATTCTAAAAATAGAAATTTTTAGGCTTCTTCTCCACCACTGGCCTCCTCAATTCTGATTTACTATGTCTTGGATGACAGATGAGGAATCTGTATTTTAAAAAAATCCTCCCAGGGTGCCTGGTTGTCTCAGTCAGCTAAGCCTCCAACTCTGGATTTCGACTCAGGTCATGATCTCAGGGTTGTGAATTGAGTCCCATGTTAGGCTCTGCACTGGGTCTGAAACCTGCTTAAGATTCTTTCCACCCAAAATTGCTAGAACTCCTACAGGAATTCAGCAAAGTGGCAGGATATAAGAACAATGCGCAGAAATTGGTTGCATTTCTATACACTAACAATGAGACAGAAGAAAGAGAAATTAAGGAGTTGATCTCATTTCCAATTGCACCAAAAACCATAAGATACCTAGGAATAAACCTAATCAAAGGGGCAAAGGATCTGTATTAAAAGAACTATAGAACACTCATGAAAGAAATTGAGGAAGATACAAAAAAAGGAAAAAGGAAAAACTTTCCATGCTCATAGATTGGAAGAACAAATATTGTTAAAATGTCTATACTAATGTCCCTATCAAAATACCATCAACATTTTTCATAGAGCTGGAACAAACAATCCTAAAATTTGTATAGGACCAGAAAAAAAAACAAAACAAAACACGAATAGCCAAAGGGATGTTGAAAAAGAAAACCAAAGCTGGTGGCATCACAATTCCGGATGAAAGACCTAAATGTGAGACAGGAATCCATCAAAATCCTAGAGGAGAACACAGGCAGCTACCTCTGTGACCTTGGCCGCAGCAACTTCTAGCTAAATACATCTCCAAAGGCAAGGGAAATAAAGGCAAAAATGAACTATTGGGATTTAATCAAGATAAAACCTTTTGCACAGCAAAGGAAATAGTTGACAAAACCAAAAGATAACCTACAGTATGGCAGAAGATATTTACAAATGTCTTACTAGATAGAGGACTAATAACCAAAATCTATGAAAAACCTATCAAACTCAACACCCAAAGAACAAATAATCCAGTCAAGAAATGGGAGAAGACATGAACAGACATTTCTCCAAAGAAAACATACAAATGGCCGGGCGCCTGGGTGGCTCAGGTGGTTAAGCAACTGCCTTTGGCTCAGGTCATGATCCTGGAGTCCCTGGATCGAGTCCCGCATCGGGCTCCCTGCTCAGCGGGGAGTCTCCTTCTCCCTCTGACCCTCTTCCCTATCATGCTCTCTCTCATTCTCTCTCTCAAATAAATAAATAAAATCTTAAAAAAAAAAAAAAAGAAAACATACAAATGGCCAAAGACACATGAAAAAATGCTCAACATCATTTGGCATCAGGGAAATACAAATCAAAACCACAATGAGGGGTGCCTGGGATGAGATAACCCCTCACACCAGTCAGAATGGCTAAAATTAACAAGTCAGGAAATGACAGATGTTGGCCAAGATACGGAGAAAGAGGAACCCTCTTACACTGTTGGTGGGACTGCAAACTGATAGCGACACTCTGGAGGTTCCTTATAAAGTTAAAAATAGAGCTACTCTATGACCCAGCAATTGCACTGCTAGGTATTTACCCCAAAGATAAAAATGTAGTGATCCAGAGGGGCACCTGCACCCCAATATTTATAGCAGCAATATCCACGATAGCCAAACTATGGAAAGAGCCCAGATGTCCATTGACAGATGAATGGATAAAGTAGATGAGGTATATATATACAAAGGAATACCACTCAGCCATCAAAAAAAATGAAATCTTGCCATTTGCAATGACATGGATGGAACTAGAGGGTATTATGCTAAGCGAAATAAGTCAATCAGAGCAAGACAATATGATCTCGCTCATATGTGGGATTTAAGAGACAAACATAGGATCGTGGGGGAAGGGAGGGAAGAATAAAACAAGATGAAGTCAGAAGGGGAGATAAACCATAAGTGACTCTTAATCAGAGGAAACAAACTGAGGGTTGCTGGGGGGTGGGGTGGGAGGATGGGGTAATGGGGTGATGGACATTAAGGACTGCACGTGATGTAATGAGCACTGTGTATTATATCAGTGATGAATCATTGAACTCTACATCTGAAACTAATAATACACTATATGTTAATTAGTTGAATTTAAATTAAAAAAAAAGATTATCTCTCTCCCTTTCCATCTGTCCCACACTCTCACCCTGCTGTCTCATGCACGTGCATTCTCCTTCTTTCTAAAAATAAATATAATAAAACATAATAAAATAAAACATATAAAAATGCTCCCCCCCAAAAAAAAATTACTCAGGCTATTTTCATAATCAAACTCGTCAGGAACCAAAGCTCTTTGTCATGATTATTCAACTGTGCTTCAGTGGAACCAAAACATCCTGAAAGTGTTTGTTTGTGCCTTTTTCTGGAAAAAAAAAAAAAAGATTTATCAAGTTTTGTCTTTCAAAATGTAAAGGCAGTATTTTAAATTCACTATCTCATACCTAGAGTCAGACAACGAGGGAGCCACAAACTTTGAATGTATGGATTTGACATGCTGTATGAATTGTATCTACTAAATGGTGATTTGGGGGGATCTGTATCAGGAATAGTATAATAAGTAGCACTATGAACATCATCTCCTTAATAAACTAATGGTCTTTTTTTAAAAAACACCTCACTGCAATTTTTGGTTTCAATACCAAGAATAGATAATTTTCTTTTAAATGTTAGGTTTGGGGCACCTGGGTGGCTCAGTTGGTTAAGCGACTGCCTTCGGCTCAGGTCATGATCCTGGGGTCCCGGGATCGAGTCCCGCATCGGGCTCCCTGCTCAGCGGGGAGTCTGCTTCTCCCTCTGACCCTCCCCCCTCTCGTGTGCTCTCTCTCATTCTCTCTCTCAAATAAATAAATAAAATCTTAAAAAAAAATAAAAAAATAAATAATAAATGTTAGGTTTGTTTTCTATTATGGACATTATAAAAATGTTTTTGCCCTTTGGCAAAATCCACAAAAGCAAATATATATGTTGAAAAGATTTTATCTAGTCCTACACTCATTTGTCCTTCTGGACTTCATCTATGCATTGTCCAATTTATTTTCATTCATGGTAATGTCCCTTAAAAGTTATCTGAAATAAGTGGTGTTAAATATATTAAGTATGTTATAACCTCCGTTCCTTAAAAGTTATATATCTGGCGAATGAGATTTTTAAAAGAAATAATTATTCTAACCAAATCATTTAATATGTAACCATGTTTATCAATGATAAAGTTTACAAATCATAAGAATTAATTGATTTTAATTTTGTAAAATAGAAACATAATTTTAATTTAGAGTAGGACTAAATTTAAAGATTGATGAGCACTGGGTGTTACATGCAATTAATGAATCGTTGAACACTACAACAAAAACTAATGATTTTCTATATGCTGGCTAACTGAACATAATAAAAGAAAAAAGTTTGAAGTCAAAATGGAAAAAAGAAAACTTCTTTTTCATTTTAATTTATGTGGACCCATATAAATGTCTCTTTTATTATTCATATATGTCTTTAAATATTATATAGAAATTAAAGAAAGAGGGAAATATTACATATATAATTTAAAGTACATTGTGTTAATATTTTAGGTAAACAATTGATAATATTAAGTTTTCTATACCAGTTTTTATTATTTGGGAGTTTTCCTGAAGTTCTACAGCAAAGTACAAATAGTTCTATTAGGGTTCCAAATCCAGGTCTAAAGAGTAAATTTTAGTTAATATTGAAAATTCAAGTAGTTTTTATAGAAACCTAGACTTCATGTGTTTATGCTAGTTGAAAAATTGACCTTTCTGCCCATATATGTTTGTTACAAAGTAGTAGACAAGGATTATTTCATGAGTAGAGAGATTGTGATGTTTCCCAATAGGTGGTCAAGATTGCATGTTTATTTGGGGAGGAATAAAAAGAAGGAGAGGTTGGGGAATTAATATCTAATCCCAAAGACAGTGACAGGTCAGGTTATAAACTTTGGTGACATAGACTTACCCAGGACCAAAATTATATTGGCATTATATGGGCCTTGAAGTATTGAAATTTTAAACATGCAGTACCTCTGGTCCATTTGGCTTTAGCCTCATAAACTGCAAACGCACTGGACCTGTCTTCCTTGGACTGCATTCTACATGGACATTGACTCAGCAAAAATCTACTGAATCTACTGAGTATGTTCTATTTATAAGATGTTTTAGAATCTCTTTTGCTTTGGCATAAATAGACCAAAGTAAATGAAAGAAACAAAGAAAACTAGAGACAGAGAGGGTGATACAGGAACAGACAAGGAAAAGGGGGACAAAGACATTGGGGAGAGAAAGAGACATAGAGCAGCATGTCAGTGAGCAAGAAAGATGCAGGAAAATAAATAGAAAAGAAAAAAGGTGAGAAAATTAAAGAGAAAGAGGTAGAAATGGTACCTGTTTTACACATGAACTACCAATCTCTAACCCCTCTCCCCAAAAAGCTAATATAATTTAACTGATAGTCTACCTATGATTATATAAATATTTTTGAAAAAAGAAAAGTAGGGCATAGGTGTCAGGGTTATAATCATACAAATGCCATTATTTCATATGCATCTATTGCTGGAAGCAAGTCTCTTCATTTTATTTGAAAATTTGGCTTATAATATGCAGTGATCCATCATTTGTAAGAGAAATGTGCAAGAAGATAAATTGTACAGTATTCTGACAAATCTTATTAGAGCAACATATAGAAGAGGAAAAATTAACAGCTAACCCATTATAAATGTCAAATCCACAGTGCCACTTTCTTCCTAACTATTGTATTTCCATTTCTTACTCATTAATTCTTAGTTCTTATGAAATAGTTTTCATTGGTTGGTCAGTCATGTATATCTATGAGCTTCTAATCAAATATGTCACTGTTGCCTTTAATTTAAGAACATATTGCAAAATTCAGTGAAAATTTTGTTTCTTTCTAAAAAAATAGACAAATGCATACCACAAAATTAATTACTTTGGTCTTTTATGTTAAAGTTAAGGGGAAGCCTTATTTCATGTTTTCTTTTCAATTTTAGACTCTATTATACAGATTGTCAGAGTAGAAAAGAAAAAAGTTATTATAGTAGTATTTTCAGAAAGTCCACAAACAAATAACTTACTATGTATTTACGAAATTCTTTAGGGAGAAGATTCATTATGAGATAATGATTTGAGTCATTGTATTTATGGAGGATGCTTATAAGTTTTTTTTTTTTAATTTTTTCTACATGATGTTTTTCCTTCCCCTTCTTTTTTAATCTGTTGGTGAATCACCTATTTCCTGTACATGTGAGGGTATGACAGAGGCAGAAACAGAGCTAATCATTATTTTTCCCAAGTATAGTAGATAAAAGATATTTGCAAATGCTTTGTTACTATCCACACTGAGGAGTGGAATTTAATTTCCATTCTGTTCAAGGTGACTTGCTTGGCCAAAAGAAAATGGCAGAAGTGATGCTATGCCATTTGCAACAACATGGACTCAGCTAGAGAGTATAATGCTAGGCGAAATAATTCAGAGAAAGACAAATACCATATGATTTCACTCATATGTGGAATTTAAGAAACAAAATGAACAAGCAAAATGAAAAAAAAATAAGAGAGAGAGAGAAATAAATCAAGTAACAGACTCTTAATTATAGAGAACAAATTGATGGTTACCAGAGGGGAGAGGTTTGGAGGGACAGATTACATAGGTGATGGAAATTAAGGAGTGCACTTTTTTGATGAACAAAGGGTGATATATGGAAGTGTTGAATCACTGTATTATACACCTGAAACTAATATAACACTGTATGCTAACTAACTGGTTATTAAAATAAAAACTTTAAATAACGTGATACTATACTAATTTCAGTCCTAGGTTTTCAGAGGACTGACAGCTTCACTGTCCTCCAGGAGCCGTAAGTAAACATAGTAAGAAGGCGGTCTACCCTAAGGCCACCAAGCTACATAGGAAGTGCAAACTACATAGATATTCCACATGTAAGTACCCAGTTGATAGCACCCCATTTGAGCCAAGACATCTAGCCATCCTCACAAAGAGAGGGGAAGGTACACTGGATCATCCAGACTATGTAAACAGTTCACTGACTGCTACCAAATAACCTTTGTTAACACAGCTTGGAATAGGATATTTGCCCAGGCAACCCTTGCCCCCAAATTTATGACCTACAAAACTGTAAGATATCATAAATGTCTTCCTTTGAGCTACAGTGTTTGTGGTAGTTGTTACAGTGGGTTTGATATATGGATGTTAAAAACAAGAAGTTGTCTTTCTACTGGAGTTGTTAAAGGAGATCATGTGAACATACAGAAACCTGGTTGGGTAAAAGACATACCCACTTATTAAATGTAATATGATCTAATAAATTGATTTAGGTTTTACTGCCTACAATATAAGGTAGTTTGATTTTGTTTCTAATATTTGCAGCTTTACTTAATATGTCTTGAAAAACATTCTGATAGTTAAAAGCTCAAATTTGCTCTAATAATCCTCTGGTGGCTTTTGGATATATAAACAATTTCTATAGTTTACAAATACCAGATCAAAATAACACATTTAGGGATGTTTTGCTGTCAAAAATAATTAGGAAAATATCATTAAATATACACATCCTTTAACAAGATACAAAAGCTCATTAAAGCCTGGAAAGTCTTACTCCTTTGGCCGTCAAATTATTTTACTCTCCTGGGACTCCTTGCAGTCCCTGATTGCTCGTTTCCCATCTCCTTCGGTGGCATTTCTTCTTTCAATTTTCCTTCCATTATAATTTCTTAATATACTATTCTTGTTCATTTTTCTCCTCCGTATATTAAACTATAGTGGTTATCCTCCTCCTCCTATGTCTCTATTTCTCTTCACATATGGCTTTATGGCTCTTAAATCTATACTTCCAACCCCAAGCTGGTGGTTCCATCTTCACCAACCCATTTTCAACTGTCTGTTTATTAGTATTTTTAGGAATTCCCATAATCTGCTGTTTCCCACAACCTGCAACACAAATTGTCTAAAAACAAAGACATTTTAACTTAATTTCTTTTTCTGGTCCCTCCCCCTGCCCCACCCTCTCCCTTTCTCATCTTTTGCTAGTCTTTAATCAAGAGAAAGGCCAGGCTAATATTCTTGCAACACAAATGTTATTTTTTCTATCCCTACCCATGTATCTTGATAGCTCTTCACTGTCCACACGGTGCAGCCTAGCTATGGTATCCTGGTATTACAGGCCTGTAAAAAAAAATGGTGTCCCATCTCTCACATTTTGTTCTTCTGGAATTAGATGTATACTTTATGCTTTAGCCCAAATGGCCAAAGTAAGTTCCCTCAAATATAATGCATTAAGAACATGTCATAATTAATATAAATTGGATTAAACAAATTTTGTGTTATTTTCCAAATATTAAATTGTTAGTATTTTTTTATAACATTCTGTGTGCATATGAATAAATATGAGGTAAATATTTTTAAATTTTAATTATAAGAAGACATATTAATGGAAACAAGCATTTGTAAGGTCTTTATTAATTAAGTAGCACTTTTTTTTCCTCATCTACATTTAGCACAAGGAGAGACAGATTAGGAGAGTGAGTTAAATAAGTGAGTGTTATTTTGTTATCATTCTGCTGATGTCCAGAAATACACACATTGACTGAATGTATAAACCCCCAAATTACAATATGTATAGGTTTTATTTGCCATTTCATATATTTTTCTAGAATAAAAATAGACTAATTTCAGCGATTATTTCCTTTATTGGGATATGAAAAAATTCTCAAGAATCATTGAGTTCAATTAAGATATAAAAGAAACAGCAACAACAACAAAAAACCTTTCTTCATAAAAATGTGAGAACACATGAAGATCACAAAATTCATTTTATATATGAAAACACACATGTTGTACTACATGGTTGAATCATGTATTTTAAGAAGAAAAGAGGCATGCTTTAAGTGTGTTTGGTTTGGCCAAATACAAATGAATTTAGATTAGCTAAGCTCTTGTCATGAATCTTTTTAAGAGGTTTTATAATGTACTATTGAGAAAGAATTGTTCTTTTCAATTTGTCTAGGCTTAAATTCAATACAGGAAGATAAACATTAAATTATGGCTGGAGATTTCTCTTTCAGAGAAGTTATATTTTTGTTTTAATTTATATGTAAATTTACACCTAAAGTAACATACATTTATAAACAAAAACCAGAAAGGTTTAATATGAACTTCAAACATAAGTTTATACAGAATGATATTCATATCTCAAATAAAAACAAAATACTTGAAACAGGGCTTTAGATTCTTGTAACAGTGTGTTATAGATAACAATGAACAATGTGGAAATGGCTAAACATAAATACTTTGTAATCTCCTTTTACGTAATTTATTGATTAAAGTTCACATTACAATGTGCATACACCTTATACTCAAAGCATGATAAAAGTCTGAATGCTGAAAACCTAATAAATATCAGTTTGGGATATCTTACTATATGCTAGACACCATGCTAATATTTTTTATTGGCATAATTTCATTTTATTCCAGTCTAAAATTTGGTATCCTCTGAGTCCAAAGCAAGCTATCTGGACCAATATGGTATCCTTCATTTATCACCCAGTCCATCTGGTTACTGAAATTCGGTCCATCTTTCTTCATCTATTCCTACTGTTCTTTACCTTGCCGATCTGAAGTTTTCTGAAACTTTTCAGATTTATTTCATTTAACATTTTTCTTTATTTTCATAATGGTAGACTAGAACCTACATCACTATCAGAACATTGAGAATTTTTTTCATTTAATTTTATTATGTTATGTAAATCACCATACATTACATCATTAGTTTTTGATGAAGTGTTCCATGATTCATTGTTTGCATATAACACCCAGTGCTCCATTCAATACGTGCCCTCTTTAATACCTATCACCAGGCTGACTCATCCCCCCACCCCCTCCCCTCTAGAACCCTCAGTTTGTTTCTCAGAGTCCATAGTCTCTCATGGTTCGTCTCTCCTTCCGATTTCCCCCCCTTCATTTTTCCCTTCCTACTGTCTTCTTCTTTTTTTTTTTAACATATAATGTATTATTTGTTTCAGAGGTACAGGTCTGTGATTCATCAGTCTTACACAATTCACAGCGCTCACCATAGCACATACCCTCCCCAATGTACATCACCCAGCCACCCCATCCCTCCCACCCCCCACCACTCCAGCAACCCTCAGTTTGTTTCCTGAGATTAAAAATTCCTCATATCAGTGAGATCATATGCTATGACTTATTTCGCTCAGCATAATACCCTCTAGTTCCATCCATGTCGTTGCAAATGGCAAGATTTCCTTTTTTGATGGCTGCGTAATATTCCATTGTGTATATCTATCTATCTATCTATCTATAGATAGATAGATAGATATGTATATACATGTACACACATATATATATATGTATATATATGTGTGTGTATATATATATATATATATATATATATATATATATATATATATACGCACAGACCACATCTTCTTTATCCATTCATCTGTTGATGGACATCTTGGCTCTTTCCATAGTTTGGCTATTGTGGACATTGGTGCTGTAAACATTGGGGTGCATGTACCCCTTCGGATCCCTACATTTGTATCTTTGGGGTAAATACCCAGTAGTGCAATTGCTGGGTTGTATGGTAGAAAACATTGAGAATTTTAGGAGAATTTTTCAGAAACCATTTAACATGTTAGGAGTCACAGAAAAAAAACTTAGGACAATGTAAAAAATGAGAAATAAACGTTTTAAGAAAGAATTCAAATGTTATAGAAACTAAGTCACATTCAGATTACATAAAGATCCTCAGAGCATCATTTTTCTGCCACTCTACCAAGAGTAGCCCTTCAGCCCCACCTCTTCTCATGAGAAAGGAGTTTATATCCTGCAAAATGCACTAATCTGTGCCATAGAATGATAGTCACATGTTGTATACACTTAATAAGCAGTGGTTAATTAAAAGGGAAAGAATAGAATTTTAAACATTGGGACAATAGGATATCAATATATTTTACCAGTAGTATAAAGTGGAAGGGCTTCAAGGACTATATGTTCTGAAACACCCCCCTCTCTTTCTTTCTCTGTCATTCAAGGAAGCAGTAAAAAACTACATTGCAAAACCGTGTCGGTGCTTTTAAATGTGAATTAATTAGATATCAAAAAAATATTAAGTCTCAGAAGTACTGAGCCTTAATGATTGGATTTGAATCTAACAGTAGATGTACATTCAGTAGAAATGAATTTCCATCCTAAAAACGCACAAGAGGGGGGAATTATAAATAGAGATAAAACAGGGGCGCCTGGGTGGCTCAGTTGGTTAAGTGACTGCCTTCGGCTCAGGTCATGATCCTGGAGTCCCTGGATCGAGTCCCGCATCGGGCTCCCTGCTCGGCAGGGAGTCTGCTTCTCCCTCTGACCCTCCCCCCTCTCATGTACTCGCTCTCTCTCATTCTCTCTCTCTCAAATAAATAAATAAAATCTTAAAAAAAAAATAAAAATAAATAAATAGAGATAAAACAGTAATTACCAAATAAACAAAGAAAATCAGTGCAATTTTTAACTTCTCATTTTAGCCAGCTTTGTAATTTTGAATTATTACTCTATCATTCCTATTTTCTCTATTTTTGATACAAACATTTGGAAATATATTTATGAGACCAGGTCTACTTTAATTAGTAAGCTTAATTTGAGACTTATCACAGATGTAATTTGTATGTACTTTTCTGTACCCATTTTAAGAACATCCTTTTAGAATCATGATCAAAGAAAATGCTCAGCATATCTTGATTTTTTTTTCTCTTTGGATTTAGTTCCTTAGCATCATTTTTCTTTTCTTAGGGAAAAAAAGGGACTCTTTATGTACAGTAATACTTTTAAACTTATTTTCCAACAGCTGTGTACATATTATTCTCCCTCTTGAATGAACATATTCCCATTTAACTCAAAATAATCAATTATTTTTACAAACTAACTAGCAAACTAGAGTTTTATGTAAGGATATAAGCAAAATTAGAGAAATAACACAGTAGAGTTGGACTATTTTCAGAAAGCTACTGAATAAAAGGACTAAAATTGTACTGGGATGAAAATAATTCTTAATTTGAGTTCAGAATTTCATAATAAAAATTTGAAAGCATATGTCTTTGTTTCATAACCTGTACAACTATTTTTCTCAGATGGATGAACTCTTTTTTTCCCCACTGGTTACAGGCAGAGTGATCTGCCTTCAACTCAATTTTTGTCAACAATCCAGCTTTTCAATATCATGGCTAGTCAGCATGTTCTTTTTTTTCTTTTCTAGATGGTAGTGATGCCGGCATTTCTAAATCTCCCCAATAAAATTATTTAGAGCTCTAAATATTTGGGAAGAAACTCTGCAAACAATTCAGTGGCCCATTAGTTACTTCCTTCAGCAGATTAGTAAATCCAGCATCTAAAAAAAGGATGTACTTTAGAATGGTGATGGTGTGTACTTTAGAATAGATGCTGGTGTGAACCAGCATCATTTTGGAATAAAAAAAAAAAAAAAAGAAGGCTTAAATCCTGGATATCCTGGATCTCTCAAAAAGAAAGGCAGGGGGTACATTTTGCGAAATTAGTGTTTACGAAAACTGCGTAGGTCTGTCACTCACTTAAATTTTATGCTCCTAAATTCTTGGGGAGATAGAACATTGTCAAATTGTCCCATCCTAAGAGTACTTTATACTGTACAGTGTCTTGACAGCAAAATAGGAAACAGTGTTAAGAAGGTCACTGAAAATCATTCTGTCACTGAAAAGTTTACTCTTTTCATGACATGCAGCTACTCCAGAGTTCTTGCTAACCATGCTTTCAAAGGATGGACAAAAAATACCCTTCAGGTTAGTTGAAAGCGCTCGAGCAATCTGCGGAAGAATGGTTGGAGTGTTGACAGAGTTACACCATACAGCCTACTAAAAGGCTGTTCTCAAAGGACATCTCTGGTCAGATGTCACAGCCCAAGAAGTTGATGACAACACAGGGCCCCAGACCTCTTCAGAAAACCAACCCAGTAACAGGAATTTGTACAATGTAATTCCTGGGAACTAAGGAGGACCAAATTTCCTCTGTACACCACTTGGCTTCACACCATTGAGCCTTCAGTTGCTTTGACGTGCAAAAAGAAAGCAGATTAACAAAATGGGTCAAATAAGTTCCATTCCTTTTGAGATTTGAGTAGCAAATAGTAGTCTGTATGTTGGCATGGAAATGCATATATACATCCAGATATAGTTTTACTTGTAGGTAGGTACAGATTATATAGACGATATAGATGCAGGCATGGTGTAGGTACAGATCTATACACATGACTGTTTATGTGGGTGTGCAGCATGTGTGGGAGTAGGGAAGCGCCGTAATTCCATGTGCATGGTTGGGAAAGAAAAGCTTGGAAGCATTGGTAGCCTTCACATATTTAATTTTCAAAGGTGACTCAGTCTAAAATTAACATGCCAATAAAGATTATCTATGCTAAAAAAGAAAATCCATGACAAAGTTAGAAACTGACACATCCTGGCTCAGAATAGCATCTTTTAGGTCAATAAACCCAATTCTTTTTCCAAGTTTCCTTTTACTTATTTTTTTTTTCCCCTAGAGAAAGAGAGAGAGAGAGAGAGAAGGGGGGGAGGGGCAGAGGGAGAAGGAGAGAGAAACTCAAACCTAAGCACTGAACGCAGAGCCCATGTGGAGCTTGATCTCACAACCCTGAGATCATGACCTGAGCCAAAACCAAGGGCTGTTGGCTCAACCAACTGTTCCACCCAGGCGCCCCTACTTTTACTTCTTGATTACAAATGTAGCTTGCTTACTGATTTGCTCTTTATTATGGGTCTTAATGATCACAGAGAGATCTGTCATAAAAGGGCAGCAATTGGGCCGGTATCAAAATGCTTATATAGCGAAAACAACAACAACAACTACAACAACAACAAATCAAAATGCTTATATGACGTTACCAAGTATGCAAGATTATGTCACTTTGCTTTTCGTTTGTCAACTGGGAATATATTTTATTTCTCCTAAAATTTGCTTCATTTGGGTCATTTCCATAGTTAGGAAGCTACTTTGTAAGAAAATTAATAATATTGTGAATTGTTAGTCCTCAAATATTTTAGCCACAAAATGTAGTAATACGTTGATAATGAATTTAGATTAAAAATGCTATCATAATTTTTATAATAACTCATCAGTTCCTTTTCATCATACAATAGTATAAGCTAAGGAATCACATTTTCTTTATAATTCTAATAAGGGCATATTTTAGATTAATGTATTATTTAAATATGTAAACTGCAAATTGACAACATCTGGTACTTTAATACAAGATGATATGGCACTGATTGTAAGATGAAGGTTACAGAATTTGACACAGGTTCTTTATGCATTACTAAAATAGCAATAATTAATTCAAAGCTGCAACTTGACTGCATTTTGATGCCCTTTGAACTTTTGAAATGAGAAGATCTGTAGTATCTTCCTAATTGGTACACAGAACTAACACAGAAATGAATAATAGAAATAGGATGTGTTTAAAAAATGAAAATGACTACATGATGTAATACCTTTAGTATTTATAACAAATAAAATATCTTAAGTGTTCATTGAGATATATTATTGACTATTTCACTGCAAACCATGATATTCTATAAAAATTACTTTATTGTGAGCTGTTGTTTGTTGAACAAAGTTCAAAAAACATAAGTTATTTGAAAGAGAATTTATATGATATTAGGCAATGAAACAAACACAAATATATTGTACATGTATAACTGGGAGATAATATTAAAATAATTATCTCTATATATCTAATGATTTTTTCAAAAGTTTCCAAAATAAGACATAATCAGTTTTAAAAGATTAATTCAAAATAAGGTAGTAATAAATAATGAAGTTTACTCAGTAATTGGTATTCTATATGTTTGTTAGAAAATGCTCAATATGCATTTTTTAATTTAGCACGTTATAAACATGATTACATTTTGTTACTGAGAGATAAAAAAATATACTTAACCTTTTTTATCTACTTCAAGTGAGTGTAAAAAAAAAAAAAACACAAACCTGACAACTGCAACAAAAATAGAAAATCATTAAGCTAACATTAAGAAATCAAGTTTTGTGTCCTCATGAAGATTCATTACTCCATTCAGGAATACCCTGAAAGAATATATAATGTTTTTTGGTATCTCTGAAATGTTTTTTAAAGTGTATTCCTAAAAGCTTTATGAATAGCAAGGAAATTCATATAAAGGACAAACAATAAGACAATGAATATAGAATTTCATAGTCTTAAAATATTTTTTAGTAATATGAAGCTTGTGGGTCATTTGAGAAGGGGACATAGTCTCATACTTAGAACAGTATATCAGAAGTCATAATTTTTTTTTTAAAGATTTTATTTATTTATTTGAGACAGAGAGAATGAGAGAGAGAGAGCACATGAGAGGGGGGAGGATCAGAGGGAGAAGCAGACTCCCTGCAGAGCAGAGAGCCCCATGCGGGACTCGATCCAGGGACTCCAGGATCATGACCTGAGCCGAAGGCAGTCGCTTAACCAGCTGAGCCACCCAGGCGCCCCTCAGAAGTCATAAATTTTAATTGCAATTTCTATCATCTATGAAATGCCCTCGACAAACCTCTTTAACTTTTGTTTCTACATAGGGAGAAAATAAAGGTAATAATATTTCCTTCTTATCAAACAAAAATTTTCCAAAGATTCATGGGCTGTGTAAAAAAAAAAAAAAAAAGATTTCAAAATCCTAAGGGAAAAGAGTTGTGCCATTTATAACTATAAAATAATATTTCAAATACGAACTATGAATCCTCACTTGTTATGAATTTTAAAATTAATCTCAAAAGAAAAGAGTTTTAGGCAGGGAATTTTTTCTTGGTTAAAATGTCATGAACTTGGCAAAAGATTTAGTGTTTTAGGGAAGGACCTATATCAGAATAAATTTTCAGAATTGAAACTTTCTGAATGTCTCTAGGCATTTTAAATAATATAAAAATGTCAGTATCTCAGTATTGTGAATTTTTAGCCCAACACAAAGACAGACTCTGTCACAGAGGATGACATTAACACTAAGGAGGGATAGGTCATCTCCCATGAGCTTTGGGTTTTTCTTCTTCCTCCTGACTTCATTCCACTTTATTCGAAGTGAGCACATATTCCCAGCAAGGTCCTCAGTCGAATCTAAAATTATAGATCAGAGACAGATACTGAATGCTCAGGTATGGGTAAGAAGGCAGAGAGAAAGAGGAAACAAGGTGTAGGTTAATATATTTCACTTATTCTTCAATGTACTTCATATAACTACAAATCTCTTAAAGGGAATTTTTAATATTTTTTCATTGAAGAAACTGAAGCAAATAATGCCTAAGTAAATTATTGAGGATCACAGAGATAATGGTCAAGTTGTTATTCACTAACAATTTACTGGCTCTAAATCACTTTTACTTTTAAAGCACCAGCTAGGAGATAGATGAAGCCCCCTAAGACCAGAGTGTTTCATTTGTAGGTAGGAATGATTTTGTTAACTACCAGAGATAAAATCTTTATTTCAACACAAAGAAAAAATTGCGTGTGTGTATATATATATATATGGTGCTCCTACCTCTATTCACTACATTTCTAAAGCATTCTTGGCCAACTCTTTCTATCTACTATGTTTCTGAAGCAGACCTGCTCCTTTACATCCTTGACAATGACTTCCACCAACGTGAGCACATGCAGCTTCACTATCTGCCCTGGTAACATTTTCTCTATCTACCTGAGGCAAATAGAATGAAACTGCATACCTGTCCAAAGAGAAAATTACACAGACACATGAGGTAAGCTCTATAATACAATTTTGAAACTTATTTATGTGTTCTAATTTAGCTAAACATGAAAATTGTGTGGGGAATACTTATGTGATTTGTCTGAAAGGAATTGGTTTTTTAAAAGAGTACAATTAGGGGTGCCTGGATGGCTCAGACCTCAGACCTTTGGCTCAGGTCATGATCCCAGGGTCCTCGGATTGAGCCCCATGTTGTGCTCACCGCTCAGCAGGAAGTCTGCTTCTCCCTCTCCCTCTGCCTCTCCCCTCCCCCCCAGCTTGTGCTCTCTCTCAATTAAATAAATAAAATCTTTAAAAATAAATAAATAAATACTTTTTAAAAATACAATTACTTCTGTATTTGTCAAAAGAACCATGTTGAAGTTTAAGAGATCTCACTATTCTCACAGCAATGTGAGTATACTTAACAACACTGATTTGTATACTTAAAAATGGTTAAGATGGTAAATTTAATGCTATGTTGATTTTATTTAATCACAAAAAAACTGTCACCAGTAAAACAAACCCACCATGTCCCTTTTTTTACCTTAAGGGTATCAATAAGAGCATTATGTCCTGAGTTTATATGCTAACACACAAATTTGTTGTTTCTTGGAACACTTATAAAAATGTAAACAGGATGCATACATTTATATTTCTGTGCACTAGTGACTTAGACATTTACCCATGAGCTTTTCATGGTTAAGCATTTCAGTTTTTCTAGCTTCACATATTGATACAGTGAAACATCTGAGGAAAATTTTCCAGATAAAAAATTTTGCAAACCCCATCAATTTATACCTACATTTACTGCCCATTCTCCTGGAGTATAGATTGATTAAAGAAGATTTATATTTGCCCAAGATTCAGTTATAGACACTGAAGTACATCATCAAGCATTGATTAAACTTAGCTTTTTATATGAAGAGAATGGCTTTCATAAAGTAGATTTTTTCCCTTTTAGCGTCACAAAAAAAATAATAAATTTTAATTTTACTTTACATTTAGTATGTTCCCAAATTTTTATAGACACAGTCTTAAGTAAAAGGATGCTTTGGGTCAAACAACCAGGTAAATATAAAAGGCTTAAATGTGAAGACACCCTAAAACTCACCTCACTCAATACCTAGTATTACCTTTTTATCTATTTATTTATTTATTTAAATTTTACCTTTTAGAAAAACCATACCTGAAGGAGCTGAGTGACGGTTCACATTATACAGTGATGGTCTAGTTGATAGCCAAACCAAAATTACAGTGAAAGTATTCTGATCCCCAGACCAGTGTTCTACCTCATATTTTATATAACTTCAGGAAGGTACTGTCATTAAATACAGAATAAAACAGTTTTCAGATTTCAAGGAAATAAGAAAAAAAAATAGATGTCCTTACTTGCATTGAATCTATCATGATAAAACAAAGACCTTTTTTTTTTTTTTGAAGAATCTTTGGAAAACATAAGATTAATTTTTAAATAAACACATATCTGCATTTAAAATATGGAATATATGAGCAACAAATAAGTATTTAATTCCTTGTTAAATCAATGAAATATGCAGGAAGGAAAGTTTGTTGTTGTTCAATACTGCATCCACATTTTTGTATTATAACTAATTCTAGTATTGCAGTGACTTTTGGTTCTCCAGTCATCACAAGTTCTAATGCTATGTCTCAGCCTCATACATTGCAAAAAGTCTTATACAATTTCTTATTCTGTCTGTGATAGATGCAATTAATCCTTATTTTCCAAGGTCACAAAACCTCCAAACTTTGTGAGAATGAAAGAAATAAGAGGTTATCATAAAAGCAGAAGAAGATTCTGCTATGTCTCTTCATTGAAATAATACTGATTTATCAACACAGAAATATACATTTCAGGAGAACGAATATTAACAGGAATATAGAATCTCAATTTATAAGGATAAACTGATCAATTCATCAAGAGGACATGACTGCTAAACGTTTATGCACCTAATAACAGAGCTTCAAAATACAGGAAGCAAAATCTGCTGGAAATGTAAGGGGGAAAAGACAAACTATAGCTGGAGATTTTAATATAACTTTAAGTAAAATTGATGAAACAATAAGAGTAGAAGATCATCATGGTTAGAATACACTTAAACAGCACTACTTAATTTGACATATTTAACATTTATAGACCACTCGAACTAATAGTAGATTACAGGTTCTTTTTAAGTGAATACAGAGCTATTACCAAGACAAACCATACTGTGGGCAACGAAGTAAGTCTCTATAAATTTACATTGATTCCTATCATGCAAAATATGTTCTTTGACCACCTGGAATTAAATTGAAAATCAATAACAGAAAGATATCTGGAAAACTCCCAAATGCACAGAAACCATGTAGATATAAATAAAAAAGAAGTAGAAAGGGAAATTAGAAAGTGTTTTGAGTTTAATGAAAATGAAAAGCAGCATACTGGATTCTGCAGGATGCAGCTAAAGCCACATATACATATATATACTAGACAGGTGTAAAATCAATGACCTCAGCTTAACCCTTTTTAAAGAAAATCAATAAAATTTTATCTCTTCTATCTACATTGATAGGAAAAAAATTAGAATAGGCAGAAATCTCCAATATCAAAAATGAGAGAGGAAACATTACTATGGATACAACAGATATTAAAAGGATGATAAAATGAAATATATACACAATTTTATTCATATAAACTTGACAACTTAGATGAAAAATACAGATCTACTGAAAAGACAAATATACCAAATTCCATCCCATACCAAAAAGAGTTAGATAACCTGGGTAGCCCTCTATCTATTAAAGACACCGAATTTATAGTTAAAAACCTCTTTACAAAGAAAACCCCAGTGGTATGTGCCTTCAAAGGGGACTTCTACCATATTACTCAGCCATAAAAAAGCATGGAATCTTGCCATCTGCAATGACATGGATGGAGCTGGAGACTATAATGCTAAACCACATAAGCCAGAGAAAGAGAAATACCATATGATTTCACTCATATGTGGAATTTAAGAAACAAAACAAATGAGCAAAGAAAAAAAAAGAAAGAAAGAAAGAGAGACAAACCTGGAAACAGACTCTTAGCCATAGAGAACCAACAGATGGTTACCAGAGGGGATGGGGTTTGGGGGACCAGTGAAGCAGGTGAAGGGATTAAGACTATACTTACCTTGATGAGCACTGAGTAAAATATTGAATTGTTAAATCAGGATATTGTATACCTGGAATCAATATAACACTATATGTTAACTATACTGGATGTAAAATATTTAAAAAGGTGAATTCTAATAAATATTTAAGAAAAAATAACTTATTCTACTCAAACTTTGCAATAACCTGAAGAGGAGAAAATGTATTTTAATTTATTCTTTAAGGCCAGGAATACCAGGTATGAAAAGCAGTCAAATATATAGAAGTAACAAAAACTGCAGACTAATATCCCTTATGAAAATAGATGCAAGATTATCTTCCAATTCATGAATAGATCTGACACAATTCCAATTAAAATACCAACAGCGTTTGTTTGTTTTTAGGAATTGACAAACTGCTTCTAAAATTCATATGGAAATTTCCTAGAATGGCCAAAATAATTTTAGAAAAGAAGAATGAATGATCTATGTACTGTGTTATTGGCAAAAACATATACAAACACATTAATAGAACAGAATAGATAGTCTAGAAATGTATATATATGTATATATAGACAGTTTTTGTTGTATAAATGTATATATATACATATATATATAGTGTTGTTTTTAGCAAAAGTGCAAAGGCACACCAATAAAGAAAGAATATTGTTTTCAACAAATGTTATAGAAACAGTCGAATATCCATAGTTAAAAATTAAAGAGGGCGCCTGGGTGGCTCAGTTGGTTAAGCGACTGCCTTCGGCTCAGGTCATGATCCTGGAGTCCCGGGATCGAGTCCCGCATCAGGCTCCCTGCTCGGCGGGGAGCCTTCTTCTCCCTCTGACCCTCCCCCCTCTCATGTGCTCTCTCATTCTCTCTCTCTCAAATAAATAAATAAAATCTTTAAAAAAAAATTAAAGAATGTTGGTCCTTACCTCATGCTATATAAAAACTAGCTCAAAATATATTGTGGATCAAAATTTAAAATTTAGAATTCTACATTCTTATCTTATATAAGATAAAGCCTTTGCAACATCGGTTTGGCAAATATTTCTTATATATATAACACCAAAAGCATGATTCTTAATAAATCAAATTAATATATTCAATTTCATCAAAATTAAAAACTTTTGTTTTCTGAAAACCCATTGTTAGGAGAAAGAAAAGGCTAACCACGTTCTTGAGAGAAATATTTGCAAAACTGGTATCTCATAAAGGACTTGAAGACATAATCTATAAAAATATTCTCATTAATTAGAATAAAAGCATCCTAATAAAAAATTGGACCATAGAATTTGAAGAAAAAAAGATGAAAGACTTAAAAAGACCTTTCCTTAAAGAAGATATAAAGAAAACAAGTACATAAAATGACGCTCAATATCATTACTTATAAGGGAAATGCAAATTAAAAACAAAATGAGGAATCACTATATACTTATTTGAAGCCTGCTTCTCCCTCTCTCACTCTCCCTGCTTGTGTTCCATCTCTCGCTGTTTCTCTCTCTGTCAAATAAATAAATAAAATCTTGAATGACTGTAATTAAACAGATTAACAATAACAACTATTGGGAAGGTGTAGAGGATTTCAAATTTCCATAAACTGTCCAGGTGTAGGTAAAATGACAAAGCCACTTTGGAAAACAGTTTGGTAGTTTCTAAAAAGTTAAACACATGCCCCATGAGATGCAGCCATTAAAGTTTCAGATAAAATTTTTCCCAAAATAAATAAAAGCATATGCATAAAAATGTTATTTGTGAATATTCATAAGAGCTTTATTTGTAATAGCCAAAATCCTGAAACAACAAAATACCAATCTATAGGAGAATGGATAAACAAAACAGTAGTGTACTCTGTACAATGGGATACTATTCAGAAATAAAATGAATGAATTATTGATACACCAACATGAATGAATATCAAAATAACTACGCTAAGTTGAAAGAATCTAACCAAAGTGCACATACTGTATGATTCCACTGATAAAAAAAAAAGTTCAGAAAATGTGACTTCTGACTTCGGGTTCCACATGTAAAGAGATTGGAAGTCATCACTTTGTCCTAATGACAAGTAAAATGCTGAAAAGACTGGAAAATTAACAACTTTTCCTGGGTTCATGAGAGATGCCCCCAATGATTGGAGACATAGGCAATTATAGGGAGTTGAGGCTTCCCAGAACAGACGCACGAGGGGAAACCACTACAGTAACCAGGCCCATGGTAGGAAAACCTGAACTGTAGTTGACAAATTGCTGGGGGCTCAGTGTAGACAAGCCTAAGAGTTACAAACTCCAGGGGGATTCATTCATGGGGTGGTGGGGGGCAGGGGTACAATATAGTAAGGTTTACCTCCAGGATCTTGACCAGGTCCCTACAGTAAATATCAGAGGAAAACTTCCTTCCTGCTTCTGGCAAGGGGAGGGAAAATGAACCACTTTGAAATATGCCAGAACACTCTGTTCTTCTGAACAAGGCAAGCTCTCAGGAGAAACTTGTTAACCAGAGCCTGACCTGCTGGAGTGTTGTCAGAGCCTAAGTGCCCCAGAGGAAGGGAGATACCCAACTCCAGTCAGTTCTGGCCTTCCACATGGGAGAAGGGAAATATGCAGCTCTAGCCAACTCTGGAGCCATCTCGTTCCCCCTCAGGAGAGAGAAGAACACTAAGAAGCTCTTGTGAAGCTCCCAGTCCAGAGGCACAAGATTCAATACGTACTTGCAATCACTAAATTACAGATGGTGTTCTGTCCTCCATAGGAAAAAGATGGGGTCTTAGGAAGCAAGAGGGAAAACAAGAGTGGCTCTATTTATCATCACTCCCAATCACACACATGGGGAATCCGTACTTCATCATCTCCACAACCCAGAGACCTGGTCACAGGCCTGTAGAATGCTTCCCCTGCCCCCACAGCTCAGCTCACCACCACATTACTAAAGGCCTATTTGTGGCAGTTCCTTTTACCTGGTACCACATGTCCAGCTATCAAGAAAAAAATGTCATGGCCTAGTAAAAGTCAAACAACACAATGTGAAGAGAGAGAGCAAGCATTAGAACCAGACATGGCAGGGATGTTGAAATGATCAGACCGAGAATTTAAAACAGCTATGATAAATATGCTTAGGGCTCTAAGGGCTACCGTAGACAACATGCAGAAACAGTTGAGCAATGTAAGCAGAGACAGGGAAATCGCAAGAAAGAACAAAACAACAACAAAAAATCCTGGAGATAAAAAAAGTTGTAACTTAAATGAAGACTGCCTCTGATGGGCTTAATAATGGACTGGAGGTGATTGGTGATGGAATCTCTGAGCTCAAAGATATATTATCAGAATTATTGAAAACAAAAAACAAAGTAAAAAGGACTGGGTTAAAAACAAAACAAAACAAACAAACAAAACAAACAAACAAACAAAAAAACCCGGCACAGAACTTTCAAGGACCATGGAGCAACTAGAAAAGGTGTAACATACTTCCAAAGGGAATACAAGGAGAAAAAAGAAAGAAAGGAACAGAAGAAATATTCAAAAGAATAATGGCTGAAAAATTTCCCAAATTAATATGAGACACCAAACCACATATCCAAGAAGCTCAGAGAACACCATACAGGATAAATATCAAAGAAAACCTACCTAGGCATGTCATTTTCAAACTGCAGAATATCAAAAATAAAGGAAAAATTCTGAACAAAGCCAGAGGGGGAAAAAAATACCATATCTTTAGAGAAACAAAGCTAAGAATTAAATCTAACTTCTCCTCGAAAACCATGTAAGCAAGAAGAAATTAGAGTGAAATAATAAAATGTTGAGAGAGAAAAAAAAAAACAAGTAGAATTCTCTACCCTGCAAAATTATCCTTTAAAAGTGAAAGAGAATTGAAGACTTTTTCATACAAACAAAAATGGAGGGAATCCATTGCCAGTAAACCTGCTTTGCAAGAAGTGTCAAAAGACACCTAGAACTAATATAACACTGTATTTTTTTTAAAGATTTTATTTATTTATTTGAGCCAGAGAGAATGAGAGAGAGAGAGAGAGCACATGAGAGGGGGGAGAGTCAGAGGGAGAAGCAGGCTCCCTGCCGAGCAGGGAGCCCGATGCAGGACTCGATCCAGGGACTCCAGGATCATGACCTGAGCCGAAGGCAGTTGCTTAACCAACTGAGCCACCCAGGCGCCCCTATAACACTGTATTTTAACTACACTGGAATTTTTTTAAAAAGGTGTTAAAAAGAAGTTCTTTAAAGAGAAGGAAAATAATATGTCAGACTGTTGAGTCTACATAAAAAAGGGAAGATCATCACAGAAAGAATACATGAAAATACAATGAGAACATTTATTTTTTATTCTTAATTAACAGACTGCAATTTGTTCAAAATAATACTAATGTATTTGATTGTGTATGTGTATGTATATATCTTATGCATATGCATATATGCTCATGTATAGTCATATATAAGTGACATGAGTGATAGCAATGATACGTTGATTGGGAGGGAAGAATTAGGATTATTTTATTATAAGAAATAATACTTGTAAAGTGGTAGAGTGTTATTTGAAAGTGGACTTAGATTAGTACCAGAAGTGTTTATAAACTCAAGGGTAACCACTAAAATAATTTAAAAAAAAGAAATATAACTAATATGCTAAGGAGAGAAAATTGAATCATATAAAATGCCCAGTTGAAACTGCAAAAGGCAAAAAGGAGAGGAAGAGAAAATGGAACAACAATAAGAGTGACCAATAGAAAAAAGAAACATACATGATAGATATTAATTCAGCTATATTCAGTTTGAACATCAACGATCTAAATGCTCAGATTAAGACAGATTTTCAGAATGGATCAAAAAACATGACCCAACTATGTGTCTTCTACAAGAAACCCACTTAAATATAAAGACACTTGTAGATTAAAAGTAAATGGAAGGAGAAAAACATGCATCTGAATACTAATCAAAGAAGGCAAGAGTAGCTATGTTAATTTAAGGCAGATCCTGTTTCAAAGCAAGTAAAGTTATCGAGAATAACAACAAATGTTGGCAAGGATGTGGAGAAAGGGGAACCCTCCTACACTGTTGGTGGGAATGCAAGCCACTCTGGAAAACAGTATGGAGGTTCCTCAAGATGTTAAAAATAGAGCTACCCTACAAACCAGCAATTGCACTACTAGGCATTTACCCCAAAGATACAGATGTAGTGAAAAGAAGGGGCACATGCACCCCAATGTTCAGAGCAGCAGTGTCCACAATAGCCAAACTGTGTAAGGAACCGTGATGTCCTTCAACAGATGAATGGATAAAGAAGATGTGGACCAGGGCGCCTGGGTGGCTCAGTTGGTTAAGCGACTGCTTTGGCTCGGGTCATGATCCTGGAGTCCCGGGATCGAGTCCCACATCGGGCTCCCTGCTCAGCAGGGAGTCTGCTTCTCTCTCTGACCCTCCTCCCTCTCATGCTCTCTGTCCCTCATTCTCTCTCTCTCAAAAAAAAAAAAAAATCTAAAAAAAAAAAATTACTCATTGTTAAAAAAAAAAAAAAGAAGATGTGGTCCATATATACAATGGTATATGACTCAGCCATCAGAAAGGATGAATACCTACCATTTGCATTGACATGAATGGATCTGGAGGGGATTATGCTAAGTGAAATAAGTCAAGCAGAGAAAGACAATTATCACAGGGTTTCACTCATATGTGAAAAATAATGTATAGTGCAGAGGACAAAAGGAGAAGGGAGGGAAAACTGAAGGGGGAGAAATCAGAGAGGGAGACAAACCATGAGAGACTCTGGACTCCAGGAACCAGAATGCGGGTTACAGAATGGAGGGGGATGGGGAGGTGGGGTAGCCGGGTGATGGGTATTGAGGAGGGCATGTGTTGTGATGAGCACTGGGTATTATATGCAAGTAATGAATCATTAAGCACTACATCAAAAACTAATGATGTACTATACAACAGCTAAATGAACATTAAAAAAAATAATAAGAATAAAGAAAGAAATTCCATAATGGTAAAGAGGTCGGTTTTCCATTAAATTTTGCATGAGATCAGGAGAGTTGGGATGGAAGTGATGAATATGTTCATTGTCTTGATCGGTGTGATTGTTTCATGGGTATATATTTGTGAAAACGTATCAGATTTGTCACTTTAAAGATTTTATTTTATTTATTTATTTGAGAGAGAGAGAGAGAGCACAAGAGGATGTAGGGTCAGAGGGAGAAGCAGATTCCCTGCCAAGCAGGGAGCCTGATGCGGGACTAGATCCTGGGACTCGGAGATCATGACCTGAGCCGAAGGCAGTCGCTTAACCAACTGAGCCATCAGCCGCCCCAGATTTGTCACTTTAAATATACGCTATTTATTGTAAGCCAATTAATTGTCTCTCAATAAGTCTTTTTTAAAACTTTCTATATTCTTCCAAAATTATTCTAAATGTTATCAAAAGCAAAACAAAGTGAAGAATATTTTTTAATCCACATACTAAGTTATCAAGTTTGTTAGAACACAGAAAAAGATAACCTGCTTTTTCTACATTCATTTTTAAAAACAAAGAAAGCAAATTCTTTGCAATGCAAGATCTTAGTCATTACTAAGACAAAGTCAGGTTCAGTATATTATATATACCCCAAGGAAAGACTGTATATCTCAGGTTTTTACTTTGATGTGTAACAGTGCCTGTATTATTTTATTGTTTATTTTCATATTATAATATTGTGGCTAAGAAGAAAAATCTAGACAGTCTGAATACAAATCTTAAATCTATTAGTAAACCTAAATATCTGTTTTCCTCACAGGTAAATTGAGTAATAACAATACTTTCAGGCATTTTCTGAAGATTGAGTTGATACATATAACTTAAATGGGTTTCTGGCACAATGTAGATAGCTAAAAAAGTAAGTCAGTATTAAAAAAAAAAAAGTAAGTATTGCTAATATTAGAGAATTTTATTTCCTATTCATTCTGTCTATTCAAATGTCATTGTTTATATAATTAGTTAAAATAATTATTCATATTCTGCTTATCTTCTGTAATCACTTGCATTTGTTATTTTGAAAAGCAGTATAAATTTTGGGAAATGTAATTTAAAATGTTAGAAACTAATTTACAATAGATTTTTAGTGAATTAAATGCTAAGATCATCAAACGTTTTTATTAGGGCAGAAACATCACATGGCTAAATATCATTCTATGTCAAGACAAAATAAAATATGAAACATCTTTAAAGTTTTATATACACTAAATTTAAATAGATAAAACTGTTGATTTATTTTCTAAAATTAGAGTAAGTGCATTTGTTCACTTCTATATCTACCATTTTGTACATGATTTTTTTATTTTATTATTTAAAAAGCAGAAAAACAATAATGTTGGCAGTTACTAATGCTTTAGTAGCACTTACTAGTTGTAGGCACTAATTTACATTCTTTACCTATATTTACTAATTTAATCTTTGTAACAGTCCTGAGAGTTATGTATGTTATTATCCCCACTTTACACTAGCGGATACTGAGAGGCAAATAGGTTGAATAAGATGTCTAAGATCACACAGCCAGGCAGCGTTAGGATTTGACAAATCATCCTCACACATCATTACTTCCTGACATTTCTTCATACACCTTGTCACAAAGAGTATACTATGCCCTGCCACAGTCCATCTATACAAATACTTGTCTAACCATCTATTTGTTTCAATATCTCTATCAACATTTCACTCATCTATTTCAAATCGTAAATTCAGTAACTGTCAACAATATTCTTGACAATATATGAACGTATCTGTGTTTATCCATGACTCTATCTAGCATTTTCACAACATTTGAATATAGTAGTAAATATGTGCAATGTGTAAAGCCAACCAGGCACCTTCAAACAAATTTCTGAATTGAAGGGATGCTGTGGGGATATTTTTAATTTTTGAGGGGAAAAAACAGCATTTTTGGACACAAAGGATTACTGTTATGTCTGTGTACTTAACTACTTACTCAATAGAATTATTAAATATTTATTTTTGGGGGTGCCTGGGTGGCTCAGTCACTAAGTGTGTGCCTTCGGCTCAGGTCATGGTCCCAGGGTCCTGGGATTGAGTCCCACCTCAGGCTCCCTGCTCAGCGGGAAGCCTGCTTCTTCCTCTCCCACTCCCCCTGCTTGTGTTCCCTCTCTCGCTGTCTTTCTCTGTCAAATAAGTAAATAAAATATTTTTTTTTAAAAGTATTTAGTTTGGCTTACAGATGCTTTGAAAAATTATCAAAATGCTAAGAGTACTGTGGACCAAGGAAATAGGAAGACCTTTGTTCTAGAATTTCCTATATTTTAAAGATTTTATTTTATTTATTTATTTGAGAGGGAGAGAGAGCACAAGAGGGAGTAGGCTCAGGGAGAAACAGATTCCCTGCCGAGCAGGGAGCCCGATGTGGGACTCCATAAAATAAAATAAAATCTTTTCTATTGAAATTTTAGCTTATAATGGAAATTTTAGGGCTGATTTGCTTTGAGATTGCTAAACCAGAATCTGGCCTGTGTATAGTGAGAATTTATCTAAAGGTAACACGAATTTTAATATGTTGTCCCAATCACCATGCTCTATTTCCCAAGCAGGTCTATATCATTAGAGAAAAAGAAAAAAAGAAATTAATTAGTTCCTTCTACAGTCTATCTGTTTATTTTCTGTCAACAAAGGGTAAGAGATCAGACATCACTTTTTTTTTTAAAGATTTTATTTATTTATTTGAGAGAGAGAATGAGAGACAGCATGAGAAGGAGGAGGGTCAGAGGGAGAAGCAGACTCCCTGCCGAGCAGGGAGCCCGATGCGGGACTCGATCCCGGGACTCCAGGATCATGACCTGAGCCGAAGGCAGTCGCTTAACCAACTGAGCCACCCAGGCGCCCCCAGACATCATTTTTTAACATTTACTTGTGCATGGTATTTATTAAAAATTCTCCCCCAATAGCTTCCAGTATCTCCTAGGCTAATCTTCTCTTTTCACATTTTTTTGTTTGTTTTTCCTATATGTTTGTACCATGCATTTATCCAGATGTTTTGGTTAGCATTAATAGCTATTCTTTCAAAGAGAAAATATTTCTTACAGAATATATTTTCATATTCAGCACTAGAGAAATAAACTAACCAACTCTGTGACAAAGCATACAAGCTAGAGTAATATACCTTGTCAATGAAATTAAAAAATCATCATATTATCAGACCCATCTCTAATTACAAAGATTTCTTCTGAGAACCTAATGTTTCTTAGAGAACTATCATCTCCTCTTGTATTTTCAATAAATCTCAGATGTATCTTTAGCTGCATATAATTATGTGACTTCTTAAAGTGTTTGAAACAGAATCCAGATGAATTAAGTCTCTTAAAGCATAATGATACAAGAGCAAAGTGCTAAGAGGGTCCCATATGGTACCTACCATGACAACCACCATCTTTTAACGCTGAAATCCAGCTTT
This sequence comes from Mirounga leonina, assembly GCF_011800145.1. NCBI lineage: Eukaryota > Metazoa > Chordata > Mammalia > Carnivora > Phocidae > Mirounga > Mirounga leonina. The sequence continues at coordinate 30,734,884 of NW_023270320.1, read as the reverse complement.
TTGAGAGTAGCTACTTTTCAGTTCCATGGGGTGAAACTCAATTTGTATCACAGTGCTGTGAAGGAGAATTTCAATGCCCTATTGAGTACTAAGTCTTTTTGTTTGTTTGCTTGTTTGCAAATAATCTTTAGACTGACATAATGACACATGCAATAAGATTTCCTGAATTGAAAATTTTGCTTCTCTCTGGAAATGATGAGACAGGGAGGGAAAAAAAAGCATTTGGAGTAAAACGAATACAAAACAGCAGGTCTTCTCTGCAATCAGGGATACACAGGGCTATTACTGCAGAGTATGAACGGTATATCCAAAAAGGAGATTTAAAAGTTCTATCTTGAAATTGTGGAAGAAAATGCTGCTATTTGGTGAGAATATAAATCACTTAAGAGAGAGAACTGAAAAGTAAACGTTCTAGGAAAGAGGGAGAATTTCTGAGCACTAACCTAATTTTAAAGTCATAACATAGTTACTTAAAAGAAGCGGTTAGAAAGAAATTACTAGAAATCAGAAAAAGAAAATATTAAGATAAAAACTTACTGTCAGATCCCATTTTTTAAAAAGTTAAAGTAAAATAAATTAATGCATACATAAATGTTAAAATTTTAGTATCTTAATATAAGGAGCTCAAACATATATATGGTGGTTGTGTTTAATTTTAGGGATGGTATATAGAAAAAATAAAGCTCTTACTTTTTAATTTAATCTTTGCTATTCCTTGGATTGTTTTTTAAGATTTATTTATTTATTTCAGAGAGGGAGAGAGTGTGTGTGCACAGGTGGGGGGAGGGGCAGAGGGAGAGGGAGAGAGGAAGCAGACTCCCCACTGAGTGTGGAGACTGACGCAGGGCTCAATCTCAGGACCCTGAGATCTTGACCCTGAGCTGAAATCAAGAGTTGGGCACTTTAAACAAATGAGCCACGCAGGTGCCCCTATTCTTTGGATTTTTTGAAGAAGAGTAATGGTTTTAATGTCTACAGATTTTCAGGACTGTTTGATTTTGATTCATCTATGTATCCATCTTAGTCTTTACTATATCTAAAATAATTATATGTATAAAAATCATAACATCACATAAAAAAATCTAGTGGGATTAATTTCTTAAAACTTTCTTTGCAAATGTATGCAATTATTGTAAAATTTATATGTATGTGTAATTATATAAAGATATTTTACTTTTTTCAAATATATTTGCCTTTATAAACATAAAGTAATCCCTTTTCTCTATTAAATGCTTTCTTTTTTTTTTTTTCTTTTTTTTTAAATTTAAATCCAATTAGCCAACATATACCACATCATTAGTTTTTGGTATAATGTTCAATGATTCATTAGTTGCAAATAACACCCATGGCTCATCACATCACGTGCCCTCCTTAATGCCCATCACCCAGTTACCCCATCCCCCACCCACCTCCCTTTCCACAATGCTTAGTTTGTTTCCCAGAGTCAGAAGTCTCATATGGCTTGCCTCCGTCTCTGGTTTCCCCCCCTTCAGTTTTCCCTCCCTTCCTCTTTTGTCTCTGCACTCTACCTATGTTCCACATATTAGTGAAACCCTGTAGTAATTGTCTTTCTCTGCTTGACTTATTTCACTTAGCATAATCCCCTCCAGATCCATTCATGTCAATGCAAATAGTAGGTATTCATCCTTTCTGATGGTTATCATGTTCCATTGTATATATGAACTACATCTTCTTTATCCATTCATCTGTTGAAGGTCATCATGGCTCCTTCCACAGTTTGGTTATCGTGGACATTGCTGCTGTGAACATTGGGTGCATGTACCCCTTCTTGTCACTACGTCTGTATCTTTGGGGTAAATACCTAGTAGTGCAATTGCTGGGTCATAGAGTAGCTCTATTTTTAACATCTTGAGGACCCTCCATACTGTTTTCCAGAGTGGCTGTACCAACTTGTATTCCCACCAACAGTGTAAGAGTGTTCCCCTTTCTCCACATCCTCACCAATATTTGTTGTTCCCTGTCTTCTTAATTTTAGCCATCCTGACTGGTGTGAGGTGTTATCTCATTGTGGTTTTGATTTGGATTTCCCTGATGCCACGTGATGTTGAGCATTTTTTCATGTGTCTGTTAGCCATTTGTATGTCTTCTTTGGAGAAATGCCTGTTCCTGTCTCTGCCCATTTGTTTTTTGGGTATTAAATGCTTTCAAATTGGGGCGCCTGGGTGGCTCAGATGGGTAAGCATCTGCGTTCGGCTCAGGTCATGATCCCAGCATCCTCGGATCGAGTCCCGCATCGGGCTCTCTGCTCCTTGGGAGCCTGCTTCTCCCTCTGCCTCTCTCTCTGTCTCTCATGAATAAATAAATAAAATCTTTCAACAAAATAAATAAATAAATAAATAAATAAATAAATAAATAAATAAATGCTTTCAAATTGAATTATATTTATTCTAAAATATGTATCTGTATCTGTTTGTTTTATTTAATATTTTACCACTTGAGTTCTAATTTTATTTCCTACTATTTTTCATTCTAATTCTCACTGACAACTAGCTTTTTTTAACCTAGTTTTAGAATTTGTGTCTTCTAATTGGAGAATTTAGCCCATCAAATTCACTTTTATACTTGATATATTTTTATATCATTATTATCATATTCTATTATTTTCTTAATGCTATATGTATTTATTTCATTTTCTCTGTTGTAGTTATTTGTTGTTCTTTTTTTTTTTAAGATTTTATTTATTTATTTGACAGAGAGAGAGATAGCAAGAGCAGGAACACAAGCAGGGGGAGTGGGAGAGGGAGAAGCAGTCTTCCCAGCGAGTAGGGAACCCAATGCAGGGTTCAATCCCAGAACCCTGGGATCATGACCTGAGCCAAAGGCAGACACTTAATGACTGAGCCACCCAGGCGCCCCTATTTGTTGTTCTTGTATACTATTCATTCTTTTTGTCTGCTTTAGTTTAATAAAATTCATACTTAAATAAAAATGGTCTCCCAGTGCCAAGGAATAAACAAGGTCCAATTATTTTTATTCTTTATTTCTTATTTGAAGCAAGAAAAATGTCCAGCCTTAGTCCACCAATAATCTTCACCCTTCCCAATCATACTCTTATAAATGTAATACAATTTTATCGAGTTTAATATTAAAAAAAAACTAATATTATTTATTTTCCAGAAATTATTATTTGCCTTCAGTACCTTATTTTAAGTCATAATCATAACAGGCATTATACTTTACTCCTTTACTACTATGAAATTTTCTTCTTGAGTCCTATGTTTTGATTAGTTTCTTAAAGATTAATGTTTGTCCCATTGGTAAAACCTGTCTTGTTGACAGAAAATGGCAGTTCCCAGAGGGCTAACTGTATCTTCAACTCTTTTCCACCCCAGAAAGCATAATGAGAATACAAATTATTTTAGTAATGCCAGAACAACTAGAAGTTACTTCCTTTTTTTTTTTTTTTTAGCCTTGGAATTATAAACACCCTACTCTATCTATTGATGTTGTTTTTCATTGATTCTGTCTAAAATAACAATTTTGATTAATTGCATATTTGTTCTCTATTTCCCTTCTTCCCTCTCTCTTCTCGCACTTCTCTCTCTCCTTTCTCCCCCCATCATCATTCCTCTCTCTGATTTATCTAATCATATTTCCTTCATATTTTGAATTTCTGATATTTGCTCTTTATAAGAAACCAAAGGAAAAAAATTTTCTCCAGCCAATAATAGTTCTGTACGACCTGCAAATGAATATTAATTGTTTTTCTGCTTCAATTCCTTTCTTATTTCTGCTATCTTGTTGTTAATGGTTGCCTCTGACAAAGCCATCCTTTTGTTTTGACTCTGCTGTTATTTCATAGAAATCACTCCTATTTGCATCTTTTTCTTAACAAATCAAGCAGATTTTAGTATATGTCTTTCTGATGTTATTAGTAGGTCATTGTAAATGTTGTGCTGCTTTGTGTCTGTCCAGCACTAGCATTTGGTGCTTCTGTAAGGTGGCCCAAAGCCCTTAATATTGCTATCTGCTTTCAGGGACAGCTGCTTCCTCCTCCATAGAATGAAACTCCAGGTCATTTAGATGGGACTACACCTCACTTTAAATGTGACACTTAACACATTTCTATGTAATAGAAGTGTTCTGGGAAAATTTTGGTACTTTCCTTCTCTGATTATCTGACATAACTAGAGATTTGGAGTTTTTCTCTGAATAGGTTACACACCAGTGATAAAAACTACATACCCATCCCAAATCTCCTAACTATGTTTCCTGTTTGGGATTTTCTTGCTTGAATTTTGGGGTTGAGAATAAAACAGATATATTTCCTTCTATATTTTTTATTTACAAATCAAGATTTTATTCACACAGCCTTGTATCTGGATCATAGCTACTGATTTTTCCTGTCAATAAAGTGAATTTCACTTAAGATTAGGTTTAGAAGATTGGAATTAATAAGGCAGGAAAGTTAAGAACATGAGTGCTTAATTCAAGAATGTGCTTGTCACTCCCTCCCCATCAATTAAGATATAATCTAGAAATTTTGCTAGCCTCTTCATCAAGGCACTGTGGTGTAATAAAGAACAAAAAAATTGAATCAAAGAGACTTGAGTTCTAGAGTTGGCTCTGAATATATTTGCTATATGACTTTAGACCTTAATGACCTTCAATTTATTCTTTTTCTCTCTCATAGAAATGTGTATTTTTATACTAGAAAATCATGTAAGTACTTAGAGTATTAACACTCAATCCTCGCTATTATTAACTAACACTGGTTATATAATGTTGTGCATCTTGATGTATACTTTAATGGAACATTTGAAGAAGACTTTATACATATGCCTAGTGGATCACCATTTTAAGAGAGGAGCTAGGAGTCATGTATAATGGTATGCTTTAATTTATTTCAGTGTCATAATGCTGTATCATGTTCAAATGAAACAATTTTACAAGTGGTCAGATAAATTCAGTCAAGTATGAGAATATGAGTTGAGGTTTCTCCTTAAAGTAGTGAATGAATAAATGTGATATATTTTTAACAATCTTATATAAACATTAACTTTCATCAATAGGTATTTATTAGAATTATGATTAAGTTTATAATGGATTAGCTGGAGGAAATAAATGTAGAAGATTCAAAACCTGTGAATACATATTATATTCCACCTCCAGTATTTTGAATTGTGAGTGTATATATGTGTAGGGGTTAATATGTGTGTGTGTTTGTATATATATGTGTATGTAGGTGTGTGTGCATATATCTACATTATATATATATATATATATATATATATATATATATATACACACACACACACACATATATATATATATATCAAATATCCACTGTGTATAGTGGGGGAAAGCTGAGAAAGGAGTTGTAAAAAAGTTTAAGTTTTTGAAAATGAATAATTCTGAGAGGAATTAATTAAAATATATATTGCTTGTCAGGAGAAAAGCAACAGTAAATGCTTTAACTTAAATATAACTCAATATGCTTTAAGGCTTTGTGGATGCATTTAATGTGAAGGCAAGCATGTGAAATCATGTTTTGTACACATTATATTTGTAGAGGTTTTATTTTTGCAGTTGGGTAAATCAGTTGTGATTATTATAGTTTATTGCTATATTTGCCAGAGTTGACATAGTACTAGATTATAATGGAATTAGTTTCTTCCAAGCCTTATGGTTGAAATCCCAGTAGCCATTATAGATATATACTGAGCCCTTTTAGACTGTTGATGAAGAAGCTATGTGGGGTGCATCATCACAATCAGTGATAAATATGAAATATGGTAATAATTTTTTACTGAAAATTCTTTATTAAAATGACTAATGTATATACACATATATTTGTGTATGTATGCATAAAAATTCATGTGCATAGTAATACATACTAGCTTTTGTCTAAATATTAAGAACATGTGGAAGTCCCAGTGAAGAAATATTCAGGGACATACTTCCTGTCACAGTCCCAGATCCTGTAAAGGTGAACCTTCTGGGGCTGGCTGGGGAGAGGAGGAAAGTTTATTGCAGAAGGAACTGTCTGAGGGAGCATAGGATTTCTAGACATGGGAAAGAGAGAAATAATCATTTCTTGAGAATCAGTTAATTTTTTTTCATCTGAACAAAGAACAAGACAAATATATCACAACTCTCAGAAGACATCAAAAAGGGAATTTTCTAGCTGCTCAAATTAGCATAGAATCATTTCAGCTTTTCCAAATAAAGTTTCATTTTTTAAAGATTTTATTTATTTATTTATTTATTTATTTATTTATTTATTTATTTATTTATTTATTTATTTATTTAGAGCATGCTAGTGGGGGGGAGGGGCAGAAGGAGAGGGAGATGGAGAGAGAATCTCCAGCCAACTCCTCACTGAGCCTGGAGCTTAATGTGGGGCTCGATCCCAGGACCTTGAGATCATGATCCGAGCCAAAATCAACAGTCAGATGCCTAACTGACTGAGCCACCCAGGCACCCCCCAAATAAAGTTTTATTTTAACTTTCAAATAAAAAAGAACATATTGAAGGCATATGATGTAATATATATATAATATATATATATATAATTTTTTTTTTTTTTGCTAGCCACCCAGGTGCTCCAAAACTCTTTTATTTGGAATAAAAAAATAGATGGACACTGTAATAAGAGTTTCATATTAAGTACACCTTGAACATATGATGTAATATTATTCCATCTCCCCAACCCAACTACCTATACACAGTCTATTTTTCCAGTTTGTCTCATATTTTTATGATATCAAATTACCTCTGATACTGTTCTAGGTTTGAATGTATTTTCATAAAATTTTTTGAATGTTTAAACCTACCCATGTCTCATGAAAATTAATGCCAAATACTCATTTACTCCAAGTCAGACACAATAACTGTGAATTTTCCAGTAATTTTTCACTTTGGCTGAAAAAGATGCTAAAATCAAGGAGTTGGTTAGTAATTTAGCTATCTTTGTATCTCATAATGAACATAATGACACAAATTGCTTTAAATATGACTATGAAAAATCACTCTAGTGATGTAAACCGTGTAGAGGAGAATAGCTTCAGGTTAGAGAAATAATGATTTCTCATGACTTATGAGAAAGTCAAAAGCAGTAATAAAATCTTAGAAGGAAAATCACAGGCAGACAGGGGACCCTATGAGGAGTGAGGCAGCCAGGTTGGTGTGGCTCATAAAGATGTCTCTCCATGGGGATTATTGATGACAATAACTCTTTGTTATAGCATATCGATTTCTAGCATATCTATCCCTTGAGTTCTGCAGCCAGGAAAGGAAACAGTTTACATTATAATTGTCATGATGGCAAATATAAGCAACAACAACAAAAAACAGGTTCTTAATAGCTTCTAGGGGGAAAACTTCTTTTTTACATGGTGACCATGAGTGTGCACTTTTTCTGTAAACTCAGCTCTCACTCACAGCGGGAGGAAAGAAATAAGTGAATGTAATACGGCATTTGGTGTGGATAGAGATCAATGAGGCTACCCCATATCCAGCAATATTGTCAGTATGATACCTAAAAAAGAAGTTTTGTTTTCAAACTGCTAATTCTACAACTCAACTATTGGGCACAAAGTCAAACACCAATGGTTAAAGAAGCTGTGATCCGAAGAAAATCTCTGGAGAATATATGTATTACTAACCATGCCTTGTCATCCTTCTGTTATTCAGTAAAAAGATTTTGTCAGGGATATCCAATTTCTAGAAGATCCCTTAATAAGAAATTCAAAATTTAAGTTATATAGTCCCCAAGTTGACACTGATATCAATAGTGTCAGTATTGAACATATAAAAGGAAGCAAAAATTGAACCAAATAAACAAATCATGACTCCACCATTTCAATGGTGGCTAATATTGACTCAGAAGAAGAGAAAATCATTTCAATCAATATTTGGTTAGGTTTCATTGCCTTTTTTTTTTTTTTTACTTTTATTGATATTATGGAAAAAACAAGTAAAATGTTAGGTTCCTTTATTGCTCATAAAATTCAAACTGAAAGCAAAGGCTACCAAAGAAACACAATCCCCCCATCTGGTCTTGATACACAATTAGTGAGTAAATAAGATGAGAGAATCCATACATACTCCATCCCTGCCATATTGCCTTTCACTTGGTGAGAATGCTATGAGATTAAACTCAAATAGAGCTACAACTATACTTACTTACCTCAGTTTGAGTTTGAAGAAGATGTTGAGCAGAGTTGTATCATTGTAATGGAAATGACAGAGGGTTTAGAAACAGGATAGTGGGAAAGAGGGGACTAATTAGTTATGAATCAGACAATTAAGTCTTGGTTTCTTCCTACTGTTTAATTTGAGTGTTACTTAAAACACTTGAACTTCAATCTGATACACTCTAAATTAGGGAAAATAATGAGGCTGATAATCCCTACCTAATTGGGTTGTGAGAAATAACTGAAAATGTAAAAATTAAGTACCTAATGTAGAATGTACCTTTCAGAAATGGGGAGTTTCTCTCTTTTGCGATTGTGGTTGGTTTTAATTTGTTATTGCTAGGAATACTTTAAGTTCCATATCTTTTCTAGATGAATGAAAACGTACATGTCATAAAACCTGATTTTTGCTTTCCTCCTTTATAAAATAATAATTGCATCATCTGGCTTACCTAAGAATCTCAATGTAAATGAGATTTTTAACTTTAAAAACAATGTTACTAGATATGTTTATTTTTATCATTATTATTATACTAAATGAGCTAATATAGTTTAACTAAATTCAAGACAGCAGTTCTTAAGTTCAACATCAGATTCATTCATTCATTCATTCATCCATTCACGAGATAGTTTTGAGCACCTACTCTGTGCTAGCATTGATCTACATGTATTGATCCATAGATCTTAACAGTCCTGATAGGAGAAAAATGTACTAAGTTAGTAAATATATTCATAAGTAAGATAAAGATAAGGTAAATTCATAAATATTCATAAATAAGATAAATAAGTAATTTTAAGTTTTGTGAAGAAAATAAAATAAGATGATGTAATATTGGAGTGGGATGGTATGTTTGCTGGAAAAGATGACATTTCAAGATGGAATTGAATGTTCAGAAGGAGCAAGTCATGCAAGCATTAGGTGAATATCTGTCTAGACAGAGGGTTCAACAAGTGTACAACCCTAAGGAAAATTATGTTTGGCCCTTTTCAGGAGCAGAAATCTGTTTATGTTTTGTGAATGACTGCTTTTGCAGTAATAAAGACCACATGGTTCACAATGCCTAAAATGTTTACTATATGACTCTTTACAGAAAAAGTTTGTAAACCCCTAATCTAGCACAAGTGCTTTCTGGAGTGATATAAGAAGTATGCACTAAAAACATGACCGTTTATCTGCTCATGAACTGTGGTTCAGGAATTAAAGCAAACCCTTTCTTCTATTCCACATGGTATGGGCTTAGATTATTCACTCAGATATATTCAGCTGGTATTTGGGTAGATTTGGAAGATTCAAGAAAACTCTTTGCTCATTTGCTCTTTGTGTTTGGTGCCTCAGTGTTTTTCCACAAGATCTCTCTCTCTTTCTTTCCCTTTCTTTCCCCTTCTTTCTTCTCTCTTCTCTTCTCCCCTTCCCCATCCTCATCTCCCTTCTCCCCAACCACTCTTCCATCCTCTTTTCTCTTCTCCCCTCCCTCTGTCCTCATTTTCCTTCTCCTCTCCACACTCTCCTTTCTTCCCCTCTCTTGCCTTTTCTTGTCAGTCTTCTCTTCCTCCCCGCCCCATCCCCTCTTCTCTTTTCTTGTCTCCTCTTCTGTGCCTCCACAACGGCTATATTGGCCTTTTGTTCACTCCACCCCCAAACAGTCTGTTAGTCTTAGGGAATTCACACTTCTTATATACCAGCTGCTTCAGGGAAGGGCCCTTCCAAGAGTCAGAGTCAGAAGCTTCAGATTTTTAAGTCCAGGACTCAGTTGTCATACAGAATGACTTCTGCCACTTTTTGTTGCTCAAAATAGATCACAGAGCTAGCCCATATCTAAGGGGACAAGAAAAAGACTTGACTCTTCATGGGGAAGTGCCAAGGTCACACTGAGAAGCACCATTTTTGATGGGAAATATTGTTGCGACAATCTTTAGAATCACAGTCTGCCAGAAGTGTACTTAGTGACACAATTAGTTTATATTCTGTCACAGCTCATCATCTCATCACATCGTGGTAACTAAAAGTTTATAGGAAGTTCACCAGTCTGAGGAACACATTGAGAAGCACTGACCTGGATTCTAGAACACCACACAGAGCCTTCAGGCTTCTTTTGATGGTCTTAATAAGATATTGTAATATATTCATTTTATGTTGGATTATATAATTATACATAGAAATAATTCTAGAAAGGAGTTTGTAAATAAATACGCAAAAATCACATTTCCGAAATATAATTTTCCCAAATGAAATACGATCGGAATTTGTCTTTATTTAATCAAATGCTTAATACATCAAGGTCTGGATACCAATTCATGAAAACAATCCTTTTTCGCCTTATAAAATTATGCCTCGCCAAGGGGCACTTGGATGGTTCAGTCAGTTGAGTGTCTGCCTTCTGCTCAGGCCATGCTGCATCAGGCTCCCTGCCCTGTGGGGGGGCTGCTTCTCTCTCTCCCTCTGCCTGCAACTCCCCCTGCTTGTGCCCTCTCTGTCAAATAAATAAAGTATTTAAAAAAATATTTCTGTCCTTTCATAAAATTTGGCCTAATTCTTACCAGATGATATAAAATCTGACTAAAAGAGGCTGTTTTTCTGTACAAGGAAAGTGTCTTAGGTTTAGCTATAATTGCCAAAGGTCCAGGTCATGATTTCTCAAGTAATTTCAAGGCTCTCAATATCTGAGAAAACATATCCCATGAAGGGAAGGATTTTCATTCATTATAACCTGAAAGTATGAAAATACATTGAGTTCTTAAAGTGATCAACTAGGTTGTTTTTTTTTTTTCTATATTTCTGTGTGATGTGGGATGTTAGGAATTTTCCATTATTTTGTGGACTTCTGCAAGATCTCTTTTAAAGAGGTGGTTCATGGGTGCCTGGGTGGTTCAGTTGGTTAAGCGTCTGTCTTCGGCTCAGGTCATGATCCTGGAGTCCCGGGATCGAGTCCCGCATCAGGCTCCCTGCTCGGCAGGAAGTCTGCTTCTCCCTCTGACCCTCCCCCCCTCATGCTCTCTCTCATTCTCTCTCAAATAAATAAATAAAATCTTAAAAAAAAAAAAAAGAGGTGATTTATTTTTAAGTAAATCTTTTTTAAATCTACAATTAAAATTATGCTTGTTATTAAACAAGGAGAATTAAACTATTAAATAAAAATACTATTGCTAGCGGATTAGTTGAAATTTGTTATATATATTATATAAGTATTTATATAATTTAAGCCCTCCAAATGGTCTTATGTGCCTAATTTTTAAAATATAATTTGAGGTAAATACATAGACTCATTACAAAGTAAAAGTTCTCAATCAAAGAACTTTTTGTTCAGAAACAGATTTAGGTGAAATTGCATCATGAATGATTTCTACAATTATGTATTTCAGCTCCCCTTTAAGCAGCAATCCGCACAATGCTGTCTCAGAATGGTGATTCAACCATAGTCTTTATACGGTAAGGAAGGGAAAACACAACCCAGAGGAGTTTTCATTTGAAAACTTTTTCTAGGGGTCTATATACTTTAGTAAGAATTTTTAGTGTGAGGGCGCCTGGGTGTCTCAGTTGGTTGGGCGACTGCCTTCGGCTCAGGTCATGATCCCGGAGTCCTGGGGTCGAGTCCCACATCAGGCCCCCTGCTCAGCAGGGAGTCTGCTTCTCCCTCTGACCCTCTTCCCTCTCGTGCTCTCTGTCTCTCATTCTCTCTCTCAAATAAATAAATGGAAAAAAAAAGAATTTTTAGTGTGATATACAGTAACATTGTATTTGTAGAATAGTGGCACCTGTACATGCAGAAAAATCTAGTGAAAATGGGTGTCTAAGCCGGAATAAGCATTTTGCAGTTCTCTTTTTTTTTTTTTCACATATTTGCCCTCTGTATTAATGGTTACATTACCCAAGGTGCTCCACCTTGATGACTTTATTCTTTTTTTTTAAGATTTTATTTATTTATTTATTTGAGAGAAAGAGAGAGAGAGAAACAGCATGAGAGGGGGGAGGGTCAGAGGGAGAAGCAGGCTCCCCGCCGAGCAGGGAGCCCGATGCGGGACTCAATCCAGGGACTCCAGGATCATGACCTGAGCCGAAGGCAGTCGCTTAACCGACTGAGCCACCCAGGCGCCCACTTTATTGATTCTTAAAGTGGGTTTAAATATACTTGTAAACATCAAAAAGAGTTAACTTCCCCTTTACAAATTATTTTACAAAAATAAATGAGTAAAGTGGCTCTTCAAAATTCCTTTATTAAGCACGGCCTATGTGGTTAATAGGAAAACAATAAACTCTGAAAGAAAGAGGACAGATAAACTGAAAAAAAAAAAAAAAACTTTGAAAAACATGACATGTACAAGAACACAGATAGCATAGTAGACAGGAACATGAGGGTGTAGGCAGAAAGCTTGAGAGTTGCATTATCCATGAAATCTTATGATAAATACTAAGATGAGGTATAATATGATCAAATTCACATTTAATGATGACAATTTCGATGAGAATGTGTGATGAATACATGAGTTGGAGAAAAAGATTAAGGTCCAGGATCTTTGATGTGAGATTCCTGGTAGTTCTCAGGAAATACAACTGGAGTGTTTGTTTAGAAGTCTCCCAAGCATTTGTTGTCTGTTAATGAGTTTCTGGTATTTATTTATAGCTATTTTGTCTTCCCAAAGCACAAAGAGAATTGTTCGTGTTGAAGAATGAGAAAATGAAACATATATTCATATACCAGCCTGGCCAAGTTTAAGCCATGGCCCCAACAGTATTAAATTTAATATGGGTACTATACAAATTAATATGTAGATAAGACTACATTGAGAGGCACTAATTTTACTGATATGATAGAATAGGTAGAATCCTAAGTCCCCAAAAATATCGCTATCCTAATTCTAGCAACCTGTGAATATGTTACTTTACATGGCAAGGAGGGATTTAGCTTGTTGATTGACTAAATCTGCTAATCGCCTAACCTCAGGAGATGGAACTTATTCTGAAATATCTAGTGGACCCAATGTAACCACCAGTTTCCTTTAAATGCAGAACAGGAAGAAGGAAGGGTTGGATTCAGAGTACTGTAGTTACGAGCCATTGGTTCCTTTGAAGACGAAAAGAAGCCACAAACCAAGGAATGAGGGGGGAGTCTCTAGAATCTAGAAAAGTCAATGAAATCGATTGTTCCCTAGAACCCCCCAATGCAGCCCTGCCAGCACCTTGATGTTAGCCCAATGATACCCATTTTGCATTGCTGACCTCAAATGCAAGATAATGAAGCTGTGTTATATTAACCACTAAGTTTGTGGTAACATGTTACTGCAGCAAAAGACAATTAATAAATATGTTTGTCTCATCCAGATACGCTAAGCACATGCGCTAAGGCTGTGAATGACCCAACAAACATTCAGCGGGAGACTTTGTTCCCTGACCACCTCCCTCACTTTTTTTTGTTTATTTGTTCGATCCTCATTTCTCTCATGACCCATCCTCTAACAATAACCTCTCTCTTCAAAAACAGAACATCCTGCAACCATTGTCTTTGTACTATGCTGCTATGTCCTTATATGATTACAGCGTTGTCTAGGAAAAAAATCTAAAGAAAAAATGACACAGAACAAAAGCAATGGAACACAGACTGCTATAATGAATCTGCCAGGATATTACTTATATAATTACCTCAAGAAAATATTTTTTTAAAAAAAGAGAAAAAAAGACATTTATTCAGAGAAAAAAATAATTCTCACTGCCACCAGAACACAGCTAATTCGTGAAGCTACAGAAGCATGGAAGAGGAAATAATTTTCTTCCCACTTGGGGTAATATACAGAACTGTAGAACACATCTAACACGTAACTGCTCTGAAATATTCTGGTGCCTGAGAGTTTCCTGCAGGTTAATTCCTGTTGCGCCGGGAACTGACCCGATTTGCACTGACATGTAGTGCTCTTCCTGGGAAAATGCCTCCCGTAGTGCCTTCAGATTGCTCCTGTTTTGGACAGAACATTATATTGCACATACACAGTTATATCTTACTTACCTTTAGACATATTTGTTTTATACAGAAAATATTCTTGATTTCTATCATTGTAACTTTTGCTTAACTTCCAAAGTAAATTATCCATCCTACCAAACCCAGACACAGTAAAACAATAAGCACAGTATCATATTTTTAAAAGAAGTAGAATACATGATGAATCACAATAAGATAGTGGAACACTGTTCTCATTAAATTCAGAGAGCCAGCACTGGGACTTGTCAGATACGATATTTGATGACAGTAACTACAATTAATCTTGCATAAAATTTTGCCTAACCCTGTAATACAGAAACTTTATTTTTTTTATCAGCTAATAGCTTATTCTGAAGTGAGAAAAAGACATTCGTCAACTAGGTCAAGAAGAGTAAGAAAATTAGAAATAAAAAAGCATATACGAAGAACGTATACAGAGTAAAGTCAGTGGATTTTCAGCATGTTGCTATCCATTTGAAGGCAACCATCAAACAATTTATTTTGTTTCATTTATTTATTTCTATTTATTTTTTTATATTTTGTGTCATTTTTAACTGATACGCGATATTTTAATGTCAAAGTGACAGATAACTTGCTGTTTTTAGCATATGCATAAACATATACCACATACATGCTTACATTATATACATATACATGCATATCTATATAAATTTGAATGTTCTATCAAAACTGTTATTTATGCAATTCTAAATTTGATGTTAAATAGTAAATGGGGGATGGCACTAATATATGCTATAATTTAAAATTAAACTATCTTTAAGAGCAGCACTCATAGCTAACCCCATTTTTAAATAATGAATAGAGGCTTTCAGCTATGATTTAAAGTTGACAAACTATTTCAGATTTACAACATTATCCATAAATGAGCACCTGTTAAATAAATAATAAACAATTATCCATTTGAAACATTTATTTGTAATGGGACAGTTCGATTAACATTAACAGTAGGTAGTTAATTGTTGAAGTATGCTATTTATACCTAAGAGCACACTAATCACAAGCATATAGCCTGACGTGTTTTCAGTTCATG
Source organism: Mirounga leonina (assembly GCF_011800145.1). Classification (NCBI taxonomy): domain Eukaryota; kingdom Metazoa; phylum Chordata; class Mammalia; order Carnivora; family Phocidae; genus Mirounga; species Mirounga leonina. The sequence continues at coordinate 30,719,705 of NW_023270320.1, read as the reverse complement.
CACCCTTGTAACACAGCTTAGGTATAAAAGGCAAGGCGGTGTTTTATATTGTGCTTTTAAATCATCAATAGAGGGGTTTTGTTTGTTTGTTTCTTTGTTTTAGAGTTTTTTCTTTTTTTTTTAAGATTTATTTATTTATTTGAGAGAGCGAGAATGAGAGAGAGCACATGAGAGGGGGGAGGGTTAGAGGGAGAAGCAGGCTCCTCGCCGAGCAGGGAGCCCGATGCGGGACTCGATCCAGGGACTCCAGGATCATGACCTGAGCCGAAGGTAGTCGCTTAACCAACTGAGCCACCCAGGCGCCCCGAGTTTTGATTTTCTAAAAGGGGATGAATACAGGATCTACAAAATGTTAAATAAAATGCCACTGCCACCTCATATAAATTAGAAAAAAAGAATGTTTCTTTTGAATACTATGAAAATACAACAGAGAGCCAGAGGAAAGTGTCCTCTGAGCAAAGTCTGACCGACAAATCATATTTCTTTATTTATGACAGTTGTTAGACTAGACATCAGGGAATTGTTGATGGGGAACCTATTGAACTATTATTGAATCTACCATATTGAATTTGAAGAAGGAGTCAACATGTGTTTTCTAAATGTGATAGTTGTAATGAATTAGTCAAGAAAAGAGGATTCAAGAAAGGGTTCCACGTGGCTAGAATTATTTGTGCTAGAGATAGAATTTTAAGGTTGACTTGTTCTTTCATGCCTGATGATGTTTAGAAAACAGAGTTCTAATATTTTTAGAATTCTTTCTGTTCTTTATGGAGTACCTAAAAATTAAACATCAAGGAAAAATGCAGCTTACATTTAGAAATTGTAAGAAAAGCTGTGAATCACATTAATACGTTTTTTTAAAAAAAATTTAAAACAGCGTCACATAATTAACATCAAGTGAATTTGAAAAGCAGACCAAAAAAACATGAAAAATACTTTGTGTTTCTCTTGTTTTCTTCTAGAAGAGATGATTGGATACAAGCATAAATGCAAATTCAATTCAGTTCTCAATACATAACTGAATTCTGACCCTTTAAATAGTCACACACTCTAGCCAAGAATTTTGAAATGTTTTTATTACTCCTAACAATCTGGATTCTCTCAGATAATACTTACCTTATTCTCTTACAATACAGTGGCTAAGGAATTATTGTAGGAGCTTATTTGCTACACGGTTTCCTTGGGTCCTATATTCAGAGACCCCGATTTGACAAATCTGGGATAGAGCCTGGGTTTCTAAAATGATAACATATACTTCTAGGTGATTCTGTTGAAAGTAATTCAGTTAGTACCAGCTAGTAGCAATGACTCAAAGTAAGAAGAACATCCATTTATGACATTGCTTATAGATATATTTCACAGTGCTTAGTGATTTAGCCAAAAGTTTTTATGGCATTGTTGCTCCGAGTTATCCCAAATATATGTAAAAACACAGGCCAGGTAAACACTATTTGAAGTTTTGAAGGTGAGCATTAATTCTTCCAACACATCATATGGTGTCTTAATCTATACTTCTGCTCTAAGGAGTTAAACATTGAGATAATCTGAATTTACTGAATTACAAGAGATTATCAAGAAAGAATTTGATTTCTTCATAGATACATACATTATAGATAAATTTCAGTGCTAATTTAGTCATGACTTATTTTGCGGAACGTACAGTTCTATGTAGAATGATGAATAAAAATGTGTCCCCTACCTTTCTATAAAGAGGGTGGTATGATATCACTGTAAGGTGTGTGTGTGTGTGTGTGTGTGCATGCATTACCCTAGTTAGGTCACAAAAAACCTACCTGAAGACATGGTAATGAATTTTAACAAAGTGACCTAAAGAATAAAAATGACCAAAAGGTTATATTTATAAAAATATCATGTTCTGTTACATAACATTGGGCTTATAGATATTTTCTCTTTCCCAGGAAACAGGGAGATGAAAGAAAATTAATGTATATTGAATGCCAACTCCAGATCAAGCAATCTTTTATTTGCTTGCCATCTATTATCTTGTTACAGATTACTACTCAACATTGCCATTTCTGCTACAACCAAACTCTTCAAAATGTCATTTAAAATGAGTTTTAAAGCCCCTTAATTCAGTGACTACTTAGTGACAGAAATTTTTTCAAAGCATATAGGGTAGACATATCAATATACAGAAAGAGAAACCCCTTCCTTCTGTCTCAAGGTGCTTAAGTTTTTATGAAGGAACACTGACAATAAACAATTAACATAACAAATAGATAAAACAAATAGAATGTTAATCAGTGATAAATGTAGTGGATATAAATAAAATGTAGCAGAAGATAATGGGGACATTGGAGTGATGGGATATTGATGGAGGGCAGCTTGTAATATTAAAGAGGGAAGTCAGCAGAGTTTTTTTGAGAAAGTGAGACTTGGACACAGACTGGAAGTAGCCAAGTGTACATCAAGTAGGAGAACTTTGCAGGCAGGAGAGGACAAAGCTAGAAGTAAGGCACTAATACCAAATATGTGAAGGAACATTGAGGAAGTGAAGGTGAGAGCAGGACAGAGAGTTAATGGGGTCCAAATGTACTTATGGCCCTGCAGACCTCATTGTCCTTTTAACTTTTACTCTGAACGAAGGACAAACCTCTACAGAATGGGAGCACAGAAGTAGTGGGATCTGGTCTGCCTTTCCATGGATCCCTGTGACTCTGTTGAGGGCAGACTTGCAACGGAGTCAAGTGAAGACACAGAGAGACCTGTATGCAGCCTCCCTCTCAGATTCTCACGCTGGCTCCTTCTCTTCTCCCTGATTTCTTAATATTAAGGTGCCCGAGTTTTAAACTTTGCCCTTCCTTTGTCCTTTTACACTCATCCTCATGGTGACTTCATCTTATCCTGTGTTATAAAATGCTATCTGTATCTTGTCAGTTTCCAAATTGATGTTCCCATTTGGGACCTCTCTCCCACACTGCAATCATATATACACAACTGCTTCCTGGAAATCTCCACTCAGATCCATAATAACAAGCCCAAAAGTGACCTTCCCATCTTTCTCCAAAAACCTATTTGTCTTATTGCCTTTTCTGTTTTAATTGATCACAATTGTCTCTCTCCTGTTTCCAGGCCATGATGGGTGACCCGAGATTCTGGCGTACTTGTTGTGCTTGAGATAAATAGGAGAAAATTATACCTAGAGGATTCAAGAAGGATACTAGGAGGGCGTAAGTGTTGGGAGTACAGGGGTGGGAGGATTCTGTGACTCCCTTTTCACTCCTGATTATGCAGCAGAATGCCTGACAGGGGACCCATGACTAGCCATGCTCCCTCTTATGCCTCTTCCACCTCCCATTCTAGGCTTGTTCCAACACAGTACGGGAAAATTTTCAGATGTTAATTCTTCATGATACCCAGATCCAGGAATGAAGCACCTCTTTTGTCCTTGAAAAGCATCCAGAAAACTCAAGGAAGTCTTTTGAATGGAAATGCTTAGCTATGGAAAACCAATATGGCCATGAGACATGGCCATGAGCAGGACAGATTTGCTGTCCACCTAGTTGGCCTTACTGTCAACAGGCTACAAGGCTAACAATTAATCAGGGAGCTGGTGACCTCTAACTAAACCTGTTTCTCTAAACCCCAGTCTTAATAGCCAAGCTAAATACCTTCTTTCACCTCACCTTGAGTGAAACTATTCCATTCCTTAAGCCAGATAAAAACCTACAGAGACTATTCAAAAATTAAATGGTTATGGCACTAAAAAATGTATATTTTTTGCTTTCTGCTCATCTTCTAATATGATATCGATGAAAGGAAAGGATGACAGAATCTTGTAGGATTAAAACATTTGAGGTTTTGAGGGTGTAAATCCATCAGATCTTAAGGTTACTATATTTTGATATGTACTTCCAAGAGAGAATGAAAACTATGTCGAAGCTGTATTATCAACATAGATGCTAATCTTGAATATAAATTAAGGAGTTTATACTCTTGGCGTAAGTGATCAACTCTGGGAAAATCCCAGTCATATACAGGGGTGCCTGGGTGGCTCAGTCATTAAGCGTCTGCCTTGGGCTCAGGTCATGATCCCAGGGTCCTGGGATCGAGCCCCACATCGGGCACCCTGCTCGGCGGGGAAGCCTGCTTCTCCCTCTCCCACTCCCCCTGCTTGTTTTCCCTCTCTCGCTGTGTCTCTCTCTGTCAAATGAATAAATAAAAATAAAATCTAAAAAAAAAAAAAAATCCCAATCATATCATGTATCCTATTGGCTCTCATATATCCTGACCCTTTGTAGATATTAAGTGTGTTTTGCCTTTTTTTTTTCTTGAACAAGTTATTTATACCACCGTTTTACAAACACAAAAACCAGGATGACACTAATACAGCAAACAAGCAGCACAATCTATTTTACTACAATCCCCGGATGCCAGTGAAGTGTACTTCTCCTTTGACAGCTTGAAAATTGCAATTTGGAACTAAAAGCTTATCCCTGCAATAAAGACTGGCTAGTGAAGTTTTACACAGAAATGAGAAATTTGGCTGCTGGTTGTATTTGAATCTTGTTGGAAAGGAGGCTCTCCCCAGACAAGGTTGTGCCCTTGATGTGTTAAGCAGGCTGTCCACTTAACCCAAAGGTCTATTCAAACAGTTCAATCAAATTGTTAGCTGTCAAAATGCCATCCAAATACATTAGAGTGGTCCTGTTAACAGCTGAAAGACCTGTGTAAGCACCAACTATGTTTATTGAGACTAAAGCCTGAGTCCCAGCTGAGAAGCTGGAAATGGACCTCGGGTTAAAAAGGATAAGTTCTTAAATTGGTTTTTGATTGTACTGACTCCAAATATAGGAATAGTGGTCCTCTAAGATAGTGATCTTCAGTGTGGAGTTCTTGGATCAGCAGCATTAGCATCACCTTGAAAACTTGTTAGAAATGCAAATTCTTACCCAGGTCCTACTGAATCAGAAACTCTGGAAGACATACCCAGCAATATGCTTTTCAACAAACTTTCCAGGTGATTCTGATTCAAACTAAAGCATAAAAACCATTTTTTCTAGGAGTCATGTTTTTGATAAAGCATTATGAATGCCATATCCATTTTTTTTACCCTTTTTTATTTAAATTCCATTAGCCAACATACAGTACATCATTAGTTTTTGAGGTAGTTTTCAAGGATTCATTAGTTGCATATAACGCCCTGTGCTCATCACATCATGTGCCCTCCTTAATACCCACCGCCCGGTTATCCCATCCCCCCACCCACCTCAGTTTGTTTCCAGAGTCCAGAGTCTCTCATGGTTTGTCTCCCTCTCTGATTTCTTCCCATTCAGTTTTCCCTCCCTTCCTCTATGATCCTCCACACCATTTCTTATATTCCACATATGAGTGAGACCATGTGATAATTGTCTTTCTCTGCGTGACCTATTTCACTTCAGCATAATCTCCTCCATTTCCATCCATGTCGATGTAAATGGTGGGTATTTATCCTTTCTGATGGCTGATTAATATTCCATTGTATATATGAACCGCATCTTCTTTATCCATTCATCTGTTGAAGGACATCACGGCTCCTTCCACAGTTTGGCTATTGTGGACATTGCTGCTATGAACATTGGGGTGCGTGTGCCCCTTCTTTTCACTACATCTGTATCTTTGGGGTAAATACCTAGTAGTGCAGTTGCTGGGTTACCATATCCATTTTACTAGTGAAAATAAAATTGTTTTTAAAGATTTTATTTATTTATGTGTCAGAGAGAGAGCGAGCAAGAGAGAGAGAGCATGAATGGGATCAGGGGCAGAGGGAGAAGCAGACTTCCTGCTGAGCAAGGAGCCTGATATGGGACTCAATCCTAGGACCCTGGGATCATGACCTTAGACGAAGGCAGACGCTTAACCAACTGAGCCACCCAGGTGTCCCTTACTAGTGAAAACAAATTTTGAAAATTGGATTAATCATGATTATTGAGTAGTTGGCAATTTTATGGAAAGTACTTTTGTGTATAATGATTGAAATGCAAAGCTGAATACTAATGAGTCAAATGTAATATTAATATCGTCTTTTGGGGTCACTAATATCATTATGGAAAGGAAGAATAGGTGAAATAAAGAGATGATGGTAATATTGTTATAACAAAGTATAAAAAAAAACATGGGGATAACTATCATTTTCAGAAATGTTTTATTTTCCTCCCTTCACAAGAGACAAAAAACTCTATTATTACTAATCTATTTGTCCAGTAACTATATAAATTAGGTTTACCCCAAATGACTGGATAAAAATTAAACATGTGTTATAAAATTTTACACATTGGTCAACATAGAAAATATCACTTCTACATTTAGAAGTCACTCTGGCCAGTCACCCACAAACTTCCTTCTTCTGTAACCAAAGAAAGGAGATCATTGCTGGAACCAGTCATCTGGGATGAATCTCTGGGCTTCTGTTCACTGTGTATGTGACTTTGGGAAAATAACTTAAGGTTTGTGAGCTTTGGTTTTGTTTTTTTGTTTGTTTAGTTGATAAAACCAAACTTGTATGGCTGGTGTGGGAACTCCTGAGAAAGGAACTGAAGTGCTGTAACACAAAGGTGCACCAGACAGATGATAGGCACTCTGACAAAGGAAGTTTCATTGGCTTCTAGTTCCAATTTATCCATTTTCTTTATTCCCGCTATCAACTTGCCAACTGTGATATGAAACTTTCCCCCAGATATCTCTGTTTTGTAGCTCAGACCCGTTATACTGGGACATCTCCAGCTTCCTCTGCTCCTTCCTTTAGTTCCTTCCTAGTCCCTGATTTAGCATGTGCAAACAGTCGTATATCCTCAAACTTTTTCTCTGAAATGTTCATTTAACTTTTTCACCTTAATAGAATATCACAAACGCCATTTTCCTAGCAACTCTTCCCTATTCCACGGGAAAGTCTGTCATCAGCTTTGTTTCCTATTCTCTTCTATAGGATATGGGCAGTCATCATCTAAAACTTCTAAAACTTCCCTATTTAAAAATGTAGGCAACCTACTTAGATGTTTGTTTGTTTAACATTCAAAAGTGCCCTGGGATACTTTTCATTTATCTCAGTAAGTCTGCATCTTCTATGGGTTTCAACCCTCATTAGGCAGACAGTCAAAATTCTCTATTCCTAAAAAAAAAACGAAACAAAATACTCTCTATTCCTCAGTCCAAACTACCTGTGTCCTATGTTACAGTTAGAATATGTTGCACTGTGTTCTTACTCATCCTTTAAAATTTCCTACTTCTGTACATGCAACTTCTTGGTTATAAATGTCTCAATTTCCATAATATCCTATAAAAATATTATCCATTAACGTCCAGTACAAGTGCCACAAACTACAATTGCATATCATCTGTTTATTCTCTTGATTTAAACTGCAATTCTTATACACTAATTATGATGATACTGGGTTTCTCTAAATTTCATTTTCCAACTGAAATGTGTACTTACTCCAAAATTCAAGCTTACTCTCTCATATAATCTATTTCTCTCTTATATATAAATTTATTTAAATATAAAATATATCTTATTTAACTGAATGCATATGTGTATTCTTTTAATGCTCTATTGAAGTACATGAACAATCCTTTATCAGCATTATAAGAATACAAACCTTTTGGGACGCCTGGGGCTCAGTCGGTTAAGTGTCTGCCTTTGGCTTAGGTCATGATCTCAGGGTCCTGAGATGGAGCCCTGCATCGGGTTCCTTGTTCAGCAGGAAGTCTGCTTCTCCCTCTGCCTGCTTCTCCCCCTGCTTATGCTCTCTCCCTCTCTCTCTCTCTCTCACACACACAGATAAATAAATAAAATCTTTAAAAACAAGACAAAACTTGTTCAAATAAACTATGATCACAGAAAAAAATGAAAAGTGACACTCCAAAAAATATCATTCCAAAGTGTGCTTTATAGAGCTGCTGGCTTTTTACCAACTAACTCCCTCCATGTACCCCCAAAGATTATTCAAAAGACTGAAAACATCTGAGTTGATCCTATGGCATCTATTTTCCTTTTTGGATCTTGATTCGGGGTACATGACTTTATCTGTTAAGCTATTGCTAACTGCCAAGGATCTTGCCTTTCAGCATCATATTGAATCTCCCTCATTTATAACTGGACTAGATGTCTAATATTCCTCTAAGTTTACTGTGCTGAACTAATGTATTTGTATCGGTCAAGTTTGTATTTCAGCCAATGAGCCTGGGTCTTAAAGTCATTACTGGTTGTCTTTCAAAAAGATAATGAAAACTTAAAATTTAATTTTGACTAAAATTAATACTACATACAAAAACATTAGGAAAAATTACAGCATACAAGAGAACTTGTTAAAATAACTAATACAATTATAATAATACATAATTTAACAGGTTTGTGGACACTTTAAATTTTAATTAATGTCAGATGAAGGCAAACAATTTTTTTAATTGAAGTATAATTGACACACGGTTTTACGTTAGTTTCAGGTGTACAGCATAGTGATTAGACAAGTCTATACGTTATGCTGTGCTTGCTGCAAATATAGCTCCCATTAGTCACCATAGAACGCTATCACAGAACTGTTGGCAATATAAGTGAAATCACATGGTATTTGCCTTTCTCTGACTTATTTCATTTAGCGTAGATACCCTCTCGGTCCTTCCATGTTGCCACAAATGACAAGAGCTTATCTTTTTCTTATGGCTGAGTAATATTCATTTATATGTACACACACACCCCTTCTTTATCCACTCATCTTTTTTTTTTTTTTAAAGAATTTATTTATTTATTTGACAGAGAGAGAGAGCTAGAGAGGGAACACAAGTAGGGGGAGTGGGAGAGGGAGAAACAGACTCCCCGCTGAGCAGGGAGCCCGCCATGGAGCTCGATCCCAGGACCCTGGGATCATGACCTGAGCCCAAGGCAGACGCTTAATGACTGAGCCACCCAGGTGCCCTCCACTCATCTTTTGATGTACACTTGGATAGCTTCCATGTCTTGGCTATTGTAAATAATGCTGCAGTAAACCTAGAGGTGCATGTATCTTTTTAAACTAGTGTTTTCATTTTTTTGAGGTAAATATCCAGTAGTGGAATTGTTAGATCATATGGTATTTCCATTTTGACTTTTTGAGGAACCATCCCACTGGTTTTCACAGCGGCCATACCAATTTACATTCCCACAAATGGTACATGGAGGTTCCTTTCTCTCTACATCCTTACCAACATTTGTTATTTCTTGTGTTTTTGATTCTAGCCATTCTGACAGGTGCAAGGCCACATCTCGTTGTGGTTTTGATTTATATTTCCTTAATGATGAGTAATGTTGAACATCTTTTCATGTGTCTATTGGCCATCTGTATATTTCTTTTGAAAATTTCTATTCAAGTCATCTGCCTGTTTTTAATCAGATTATTTGTTTTTTCGGTATTGAGTTGTATAAGTTCTTTTTATATTTTGGGTCTTAACCCCTTATCAGATATGCCATTTGCAAATATCTTTTCCCATTCAGAGGGTGGCCTTTTTGTTTTGTTTCGTTGATGATTTCCTTTGCTATGCAAAATCTTATTGTGTGTGTGTGTGTGTGTGTGTAGTCCAATAGTTTATTTTTGCTTTTATTTCTCTTGCCCAAGGAAAGCAAACAATTTTTAATGTTTAATTATATTTTGGCTCACATTTTTCCATTTTTCTTTCTTTAAAAGCATGCAGAGTAGATTTAAAAATGGAATACTTGACATTAATACAAAAACACAATTGTCCTTCCAGAATATATTATTTCCTGTGTATTCAAAATATATCCTAGGAGATTTAGGAATACGTTCTTCTCCTTTCCGTGTTCAATTCTCTGAAAACAAAAACAAACAAAGAAACAAAATGAACTTTAAAAACATAAGACATGACCATATTTGGCCTTTATACCTTTTGGCTACATATTCATTTAAAAATTTGTTTATGGCAGTGCCTGGGTGTCTCAGTCAGGTAAGCATCTGGCTCTCAGTTTAGGCTCAGGTTATGACCTCAGGCTCCTGGGGTGGAGCCATGCATTGGGCTCCATGCTCAGTGGGGAGTCTGCTGGAGAGTCTCCCTCCATTTCCATCTCTCTCTACCCCTCCCCCTACACATACTCTCTCTCAAATAAAATAAATAAATCTTTAAAAAAAATTTTTAAATAAAAATCTGCTTATGTACTATTTTAAGAAAATACCTGGTTTAAAAATAAAATTGATTAAATTTATGAAACTTTAAGTGCAGATTTTGATCACCTTAATTTATTTCATGCATAATTATTGAATACCTAACATATTTTGTTATCTTCTGTGCTAGAAACTAAGAAGAGCAAGGAAAATAAGTGAATATGAAGAATTCTGTGCCTCAAAGAGCTCACAGTTATATAGCTAAACCTATATGCATAAACTGGCTTACTAAATAGACCATGTATGATAGTAGGAATTGGGATTAGGATTGTTTATATATTTTGTATATTAGTTTCCTCAAGACATAAAATTTCAAAGGACACTGCTATGCATGCAATAATCTGAACAATCAGAGGGAAGCACAATATTCTGTATATCTTCATATCAAGAAACCCCTACTACTTCCAAAGATTTGTTTTACTAAAATTATAGTCAGCACTCTATATTCAACCATAATGGATTTTTGCTAAAGTCAGTAAAATAATCAGGCCTAAGAAAAATTACTTAACAGTACTTAAAGTGAGATAAATTAGTTTTAGAAATTTAACACAAAAATATAATTCAGTCATATTTTCATGAAAATCCTAATATTTCAGTAGTACCTGAATGCTTATGGAATCCTGAACTCTTCAAGTTTTTCAGTTACTAAACCATTAATTTCAGAATTAACACATATTAGAATAGCAAATATATAAAAAGCTTAATTGGTACATTTTTATATTCTCTCTATAGATAGATATAGATATGGATATAGATATAGATAGATGCCAGCTTTTTTTTTTTTATTTTGGTATTTAAAAAGAGTGACTAATATAAAGGAAAGAAAATAAATACTTATTTGTAGTTGCCCTGGAGATCAAAATTAACATCTTATAATCTTATAACAATCTACTTCAGCTAATACCAACTTAATATCAATTAAACAAAATATTTGATTCTATATATTTTGATTCTATTCCCTCTCCATTGTTTTTTTCTGCCATAAAATTAAACATTATATACCCACCAGTGCAGATTTGTATTACTCTACAGATTTGTATTTTTAATCATATAAGTTAAAAAAAAGATTTAGAAAATAAAATTATTTATAGTGTCCTATATTTACCTTGGTAGTTATTTGTATCGGTGCTTTTTTATCTTCATGTAGATTTGAGTTTCTACTTAATGGCCTAGTTTTACTAGTTTTACTCCCTTTAATATTTCTTATAGGACAGTTTGCATGCAGTGAATTCTGTCATTTTTTTTCCTTCATCTAAGAATGTCTTGGTTTTCCTTCATATTTGAAGGATAGTTTGTAGGGTATAGAATTTTTGGATGACTGTATTTCTTTTATACTTTGATCATGTCATTCCTCTGACTCTGACTTCCATGGGTTCTAAAGCTATTAATTATAAATCATTGCCCTCTTGCTGCTTTTGAAAATTTATCTTTGGCTTTGGCTTTTGACAGTTTCATTATGAAGCATCATGAAGATTAATTTTATGTCAGCATGACTGGACCACAGGGTGCCAGATGTTTGGTTAAACAGTATTTCTGGATGTGTCTATGAGAGGTTTCTGAGTAAGGTTAACATTTTATCAGTAGACTGAGCAAAACACTTTGCCCTTCCCCATGTGGGTGGGCCTCATACAGTCCAATCTGTCTTAGGCTTAGAGTAAAAGACTGAATAAGAAAGAATTCTTTTGGAAAGAAAAAAAGGAAAAGAAAAGAGAAGACAAGAGGAGAAAAGAAGAGGAAAAAAAGAAAAGAAGAAAAGAAAGGAAATAAAAGAAAAGGAAAAGAAAAGAAAAAAGATAAGAAAAGAAAAGAAAAAAAAAATTATTTCTCTCTCTGTCTTCCAGTTGGGACATTTGCCTTTTTGTGTCGTCAGACTCAGACTCTGACTGGAACTTGTACCACATACTTTCCTGGTTTGCAGAACTTCAGACCCATAATGGAACTATGCCATTGATCCTCCTGGGACTTCAGCTTCCTGGCTACAAATCTTAGACTTCTCAGCCTCCAAAGCAACATGAGCCAATTCCTTAGAATAAATCCATCAATGGATCTATCTATCTGTTATCTATCATCTATCTATCTATCATCTATCTCCTTTTGGTTCTGTTCTCTGGAAAACCCACATTAATACAGATTTTGGTACCAAGAGTAGTTGGAGAAACATAATTTTAAGGATGAGTTTCCTGAATTGGTTCTGGGTTTTCTAGAATTGGTTCTCTAATGCAATTACATTTAAAGATGCTAATTTCCACTAGTACCAGAGATAGTACCAATAATGCATAGCACAATCTGGCAATAGAAATATGTACTACATTTCCATGGGATACTTTTAAGAAACTACTTATAAGAAGCAAGGAGCTGGGTGACTGTATATCATACTTTGGAACATTTTTTGAACTGTTTTGGATATAATGAGTTTGGTTGCTACTAATGCTGGACCAAGTGGTAAAAGAGGATGAGTTTTGGATTCAAGTTCCCTGCTCAAGTACCATGTACAGAACCTGAAAGTTTTATTTGTTCTGAAGGAGACCTTTATCTCCTATGGCCTCAGGGCTGAGACTGCTGAAAAACAAACTCAGAATCTCATCCTGTGATTGGCTGAATGACAATACCAGTGGAACTTCCAGCCTCACAGGGTGACTATGGTTAGACTGAGGTCATTGACTGGGAAAGAATGGGATACTCTAAGTTGGTATGTGGATGTGTGTGAAGACAATAAAGAAGCTGGGGACATTGAGCCTCTAAATTTTGATGAGTCGTATGTGCCAGTACAAGCAGCCACCCCATCTCCACAAGAAGTGACCTTCATACCTCAGTAGCAAAAGCCTCTCCAACTCTGTCTGAGAGGATTAACTCTGAATTGCCTGAGGAAATTACAATACCCTCCCCTGAGGGAGGGAATCATGCTGATTCTCCCCAGGACCCATCCTTATCACCTCTCTTTGCACATAGACCTATAACCAGCCTCAAATTCCAGCGAGCCCCTAATGACAAAATACAATGTGTGACCCATGAGGTAGTGCACTACAATACAAAAGAACTACTTGACGTTCCTAATTTACACAGACAGAAATTTGGGGAATATATGTGGAAATGGATACTAAGGGTGTGGGGTGATGGTTGAAGGAACATGAAGTTGGATCAAACTGAATTCATTGATATGATCTCACTAAGCCTTTAATGTTGTGGCTGGAGGAGTTAGAAAGGACTCTAACAGTTTGTTTGGCTGGTTGGCTGAAGCACAGACCAAAAGGTGGCCTACAGTGAAGAGTTCGAAGTTACTTTGGTTTAATATGATGGAAAACATTCAGAGGCTTAGGGGGATTGCAATGTTAGTGTATCTGTTACTTAATATATGCTCACCTATACTGGAATTGTGAAGAAGACATACCTTTTACCAATATTGTGAGAAATAAACGTGTGATAGGGACCCCAGCTGGGGTCCTTGAAGAGCTCTGTGATTGCTCTTCTCTTAGAGTGGGAACTGCCATCATTGAACTGGGAAACCTAAATGCAGTAGGAGCAACTGGATCCCAGACTAGCAGCAGCGAAGTCGGGGCACACAACTGCCAAAGACAAAGTAGATGTGGTTACCATAATGGGCAGTAGAATCAAAGCAGCCGTCAGAATAGTTTGACTCACGCAGACCTATGGCCTTGGCTGGTTGATCATGGTGTTTCAGACATGAAATAAGTAGGAAAGCTTTTCTTAGAAGAATTTAGCAAAAAAAGTTCCAGATCAAGTTAATGAAAGTCTAATCTGAATCATAAAAACAGTGAGTCATAGCCCTTCAATCAATTTTCAGAATTGAACCAGTTTACAAACCCAGGACCTCTTGAATGAAGAAGCCTACTTAAGAAAGAACTCCTGGACACTACCACAATTTATACTGTTCACCTATCTCTGAGCCTTTCCCAAAGGGATCTACAGTCTGGTGGCTAAGTCGTTAAGCATCTGCCTTCGGCTCAGGTCATGATCCCAGGGTCCCGAGCCCCACATCAGGCTCTCTGCTCCGCAGGAAGCCTGCTTCTCCCTCTCCCACTCCCCCTGCTTGTTTTCCCTCTCTTGCTGTGTCTCTGTCAAATAAATAAATAAAATCTTAAAAAAAAAAGGACCTACAGTCTTTTACAGGGTAACTGCATTGGGGAGAAGGAAGTAATCAGACTTTTTGGGGATTGCTGGACACTGGCTCTGCATAATTACCAATTCCAAGAGACTGGACTGTGATCTACTGTGATCCACCAGTCATAGTAGGGGCTTATGGAGTTTGGGTGATCAATGCAGTTTTGGCTCAGATCCATCTCACAGTGGGCCCAGTGGGTCCCTGAACCCATCCTGTGGTTATTTCCCCCGTTCTAGAAGGTGTAATTAAAATAGATATACTCAGCAACTGGCAAAATCCCACTTTGGTTCCTTGACTTATTGAGTAAGGGTGGTTATTATGGGAAAATCCAGGAGAAAGTTACTAGAACTGCCTCTACCTAGGAAAATAGTAAAACCAAAAGCAATAATGTATTGCTGGATGGATTGAAGGGATTAGTGTCACTGTCAAGGACCTAAAGGATGCAGGGGTGGTGATTTCTATTACATCCCTATTCAACTTGCCTATTTGAACTATGAAGAAAACCAATCTTGGAGAATAAAAGAGGATTATCATAACCTGAACCAGCTGATGATTCCAATTGCAGCTGCTGTACCAAATGTGGTTTCATTGCTTGAGCAAATTAACACATCCTCTGGTACCTGGTATAAAGCTATTAATCTGGCAAATGTTTTTTGTTTGTTTGTTTTGTTTTGTTTTCCCTCAATACCTATAGTAAAGACCATCAGACGCAGTTTGTTTTCAATAGGCAAGACCAACAATATGCTTTCACTGGCCTCCCTTAGGGGTATATCAGCTGTCCATCCCAATGTCACAAGGATCTTGATTGCCTGTCCTTTCCACAAGGTATTACACTGGTCCATTACATTGATGACATTATGTTGATTGGACCTAATGAGCAAGAAGTAATAACTATTCTAGACTTATTGATAAGACATTTTGCTTGTCAGAGGGTGGGAAACAAATCTGATAAAAATTCAGGCTCCTTCTAACATAATGAAGTTTCTAGAAGTCCAGTGACATAGAGCATATTCCAATATAAAGGATAAGTTGTTGAATCTGGCCCTTCCTACAACAAAAAAGGAAACGCAATCCTAGTTGGCCTGTTTGGCTTTGGGAGACAACATAACCCTCACTTGGGTGTTACTTCAGCCCATTTACTGAGTGATCCAAAATGCAGCCAGTTTTGAGCGGAGCCCAGAACAAGAATAGGCTCTGCAGCAGGTCTAGGCTATTGTGCAAGCCTGCCACTTGAGACACATGGTCTAGCCAATCCAATATTGTTCAAAATATCAACGAGAAATAGGGAAGTATTTTTGTTTGGAGCGTTTGGGAGGGCTCTATGTGAATCCATCTCAGACCCTTAGGATTTTAGAGCAAAACTCTTATCCTCTGTAGGCTACTACTCTCCTATACAGTTTTTGGCCTGCTACTTGAGCTTTGGTAGAGACTAAACACTTGACCATGGGCCACCAACTTAGCATTTGACCTGACGTGGCCATCCTGAACTAGGTGTTGTGTGATCTACCAAGCTAAAACGTTGGATATGCACAGCAGTACTCTACTATGAAATTTAAGAGGTATGTACCTCACTGGGGCCAAGCAGGTCTTTAAGGCACAAGTAAGGTACATGATGAAGTGGCCTGAATGCAGTGGACCTCACTTCAGCTACAATTCCTTCTCTCTCTTAGACTGCACCTATGGCCTTGTGGGGAATTCACCATCAGTTGACAGAGAAAGAGATTTGAGCCTGATTTACACATGTGTCTGAGTGATATGCATGTACCACCCAAAAGTAAACTGCTGTCATGCCACAGCTCCTTTCTAGGCCAACTCTGCAGGGCAGTAATGAAGGGAAATCTTTCAAGTGGGCAGATCTGGGAGTCCTCGATAGGGGCAAGTTGACTCCACTGGACCACTTCTATCATGGAAGAAGCAGCATTTTGTTCTTACTGGAATGGATTCTTATTTGGAATATAATTTTGCCTTCCCTGCATTTAATGCTTCTGCCAAATCTACCATCTGTGGACTTGCAGAATGCCTTTTTAATCATCATGTTATTTCACACAGCATTCCTTCTGATCAAGGCACTCACTTCACAGCAAAAGAAGTACAACAGTGGGCCCATGCTAATGGATTCACTGGTTTTTACCTTGTTCCCCACCATCCTAAAGCAACCAGCTTAATAGAACTTTGGAAAGGCCTTTTGAAGAGTCAGTTATAATCCCAGGTAGGTGGCAATAATTTGCGGGGTGTGGGAAGGTTTTTCAGAAAGCTAAGTATGCTTTGAATCAACATCCCAAATATGGGGCTGTTTCTGCCCTAGCCAGTATTCATAGGTTCAGGAATCAAGGGATGGAAATGTGAGTAGCATCACTATTACCTCTGGTGACCTACTAACAAAATTCTTGTTTCCTGTTCCATGACCTATGCTTTGCTGGTCTAGAGGTCTTAGTTACAGAGGGAGGAATGCTTGCACAAAGAGGCCCAGCAATACTTTCATTGAACTCAAAGTTAAGACTGCCACCTGTCCACTTTAGATTCCTCATGCCTCTGAATCAACAAGCAAGGAAGGGAGTTATTGTGATGGCTGAGTGATTGATCCTGACAAACACTGGGAAATTAGGCTGTTACTCCATTTTCAGTTATCACTATACCTTAGCTTCTAATATAATCTATTATTAGTGCTTTAACTGAAATTGTTTGATGTGCTAACTGCCAGAAAAATTCAAGAGGAATCTTGACAAAGTTAATACAAAAATGAATTTGAACCCAAATTCTTGGTGTTTGGGAAGACATTAACCAAATTAATGATTTCATGAACTGTGTAACATAGAGGACATACTTTTCTTTTGGGAATACAATTATGTCCACTAAGTTGACTAGACTATATCAATTAATCCAGGGAAAATACGAGGGTAGTACTGTGTGTAGAAATAAAAATATGGCTATTTATGTTTTCCTCATTTCTAAACAGCCTCAAATATTCCATGATTCCAAATATAATTATTTCTTTAGGCTGATAACTAATTGGAAATGTACAGTTGATTATCTTTATTTGCAGAAGTTATATTTTATGAAGTTGCTGTGAAGACTGAATTAGCAAATACAAAATTATTGTCCCTAGGGGAAATACAAAGTTAGATTTCTGTGAGCCTGTGTTCACATTTTCATGACCTAATCATCAATACATAACCTTGTTTTGTGTCTTTCTATTTAATATATGTACATTTAATACATACATAGGATGAATTTTTTTTTCACACTGTATTCAGACACATTTATTTAAGGTAATAAAGTATCTATTATAGTTTAGAAATATTTCTATCCAAAATTAACTACGATGTGTTAAGTGTTCCAAAAGATAAGCTTTTGTTAGCTCAAAGGTTTCCTCCCAGGTCTTACTAAGTCTCACTTGTCAACAGCCCACAATAAGTAAACTACTACTTTGAGAAGATACAGAAATACAGAAACACAAATAACTAATAATTTATAGTCAATAAAAAGGAAGCTTGAATCTGTGATTGACAAATGAAAACAGTTACAAGTATATCTACACAGAAATTACAAGGTTCAAGAGTTTAACATCAACCAACTGCTGTCAAAATAAATATTTAAAGGAACCAAAAATAAAACCGCTTAATAGTGGGGGACAGAATACAACAAAGAGGGAGGGGGGATAAACCAAGAAAATGAATGAAGGAGAGTGAGCAGCAACCCCCAAAGTTGTTTTACAAACAGGGATTCAAATCAGAGGAACAGACACAAACCTGTCTAGGAATGTGACCGATGAGGCAATAAAAAGTGACCACAAGTCAGTTATAAACCAAAAATGACAACCAAAATCCCAGAGAGTGCTAAATTATTTAATCCAGACTTTATCTAACCCCTCAGATTTGCTTGGTGCTATGGTGTCCATCATTCTCCATTGGAATGCAGTGTGGGACAAAGACATGACTGGTTGGAGAGGGTTGCAGAACTAATTCATCCCTGAAGATCAGGGTACCCAGTGTATCAGTGTGTTTACATGTGTTTCTTGATACGGAAATGTGACATGTCAAAGAAGGAATTACAATAAGATTTATTTCGAAATAATCAGCAGAATCTCAAACTTACAAATAAATGAATCTTACTAATGTTCATTCACTTCAGACTCAGTATTCCCATCCAGTGCTTCACAGATCTCCAGCCTGTCAGAGACCAAACCTGGCAGGTCCGGCAGTGTCTCCCTTCCCATGTCTTTCATAGAAGTATGCTCAGTTTCTAGGAAGACTTATTAAAGAATTCTTCTTACAAATATTTTTAAATGATCTAATTTACCTTGTCGATTCATTAACAAACAAGAACACTCCAATCAGAGTAACCTCCCAGGACTCCCCAGGCTCAGGTGTTGTCCTGTCTCCTCTCTGTGGTCTTGTATTGGGAGACAACAGTACTCTAATTCGTACCTGAAGGAAGCTTATCTGACATATATTTTCTCCATCAGACATATCACAGTCTGCTTGTGTTTAGGAACATTAGCACTTTATAAATGTACTTGAGGACATTTTTAAACATTATGACAACCAACAAAAAACACCAAAATGAAAAAAATATGGCTCTAAATGCATATGGGAAGGGCACTTGTTTACGATATAAGAGCTAAAACAAGAAGACAATGTCACTTTGACCTCAAACAAGAATGTGCATAACAGGTGCTAAAGCATTGCAAGTATTGATTTGGGGGTTGCAAATACATTTTACCAAGTTAGCTAATTTGCAAATATGGAATCCATGAATAATGAAGGTGCTGCATTTTTAAGCTTCCAGCTTATATTTTTTAATGAAGCTTGTTTTTGTTATTGATTTCTAATTATACTTCATTTGGGCCAAATATGTGGTCAGTAAGTTATTGATTCTTTTGTATCTTTTAATGTTTGGCGTTGTGACATATACAGGGCCAAATCAATTTCATTTCTCATGGATACTTAGAAGAAATGCTTGTTGTCTCTTTTGAGCTATGGGAGTCTAAGTATGTCTACCAAATAAAGCTTATTCATTGTGGTTTTCAAATTTTTATTTATTTTTTTTAATTTCAACTATTCTCTTTTATTTAAGTATTTTTATTTGTGTTAAAATATCCCACTGTAGAATTTGTACATTTAAAACATGCTGCCACTATTTGCTTTGCATAATTTGAGGATATGACTTTTCAGGGTATATAAATTAAGGATTTTTATGTTTTCCAATAAACTGTTCCTTTTATCATTATATAGTAACTGACTTCCCGTAATAATGTTTTGCATTAAATCTTTTGTCTGATATTTCCATCCTTTTCAGCTTTTCTGGGTTACCATGCTGTATGTATATTTCTTACAAAGAATATAAAATTAGATTCTTTTTAAATTTTATACTACTAGTATCTCAGTCTTTCAACTAAGTTAAATCCATTTATGTCTCTTATGCTTACTGATGCATTTTTGTGTTTCCTTAATTTTCATACTGTCTTGCTTTTATCCCTCTTTATTTTTCTAGTGTCTGATTTGTTAAATTATATTTCTTCTTTTGCTAACTTAAACATCTTATTGTTGATATTTTACTATTTAATTTAAATTTTAAAATAATCTTGTTAATAAATGTTAAGTTTATTTTTTAAAAAATGTACCCTCCTCAAGAACTGCACAAAAAATTAGGTGTTACACCTATGTACCTTTGTAGAAACCATCATGATTTTATTACCCTATGTTTACTTTACTGTATTTTTATCCTCTTCCCCAACCTAGATATTATTTGAAACATTAATTTTCAGTTAGTGGTTATTTAGCTTAACCAACATGCATACCGACATTTGCTCAAAATTGCTTCTTAAATCTCAACCTTGCCTTTTGAATTCAGGTTTTCAGTTTCTTTCATAATGAAGATATAGTATAAGAAAAACAAAAACAAAGATTGAGAGTATATAATTGTTGTTTGTTAAATTATGTGTTTGATTCAAATAGGCTTCAATGAAATGTATATTCTCAGTCTCTGTCCCCCAACCCCAAAATACATAATATTATTTTCCATTCTCCCTCTTGAATGATGCTTTAGCTGAGGATAAAATTCTGGAATTACAATTATTTTTTTCTCATCATTTTGAAAATGTAATTTTACAATCTTCAACCTGTTGAGTTTATCTATTTAGAGGATTAAAAATTTTATCTATCCTGGAAAATTATTAATGCAATCATTTTGAATATTGTCTCCCAACGTTCTTTTATTCTCACCTTCTGAAATTTGAAACTTACTCTTATTTTATGTTTTTCTTGTCTTTATGTTGACATCTTCGTCACTTGCACATGTATTCTATTTAATATCTCAGTGAGTCTTTTTTAGGATACCTTTGCATATGGAGTTGTAGACATGTTACTGCACAGCAACTTTATATTTCCCTTTCCCTATAGATATTTTTGGTTTTTATTTTGGGAAAAATTTTACAATAATTTGTGGGCTTAAAGACTCATGCTTCTTTTTTTTTTTTTTTAAGATTTTATTTATTTATTTGAGAGAGAGAGTGAGAGAGAGAAAGAGCACAAGAGGGGGGAGCGGGAGAGGGAGAAGCAGACTCTGCCGAGCAGGGAGCCCGATGCGGGACTTGATCCCGGGACTCCAGGATCATGACCTGAGCCGAGGGCAGTCCCTTAACCAACTGACCCACCCAGGCGCCCAAGACTCATGCTTCTTATGGATAGTATAAATTGGATTCTGTATCATTCTCACAAATGATATTTTATTTTCTCAACTAAAAGCTCCAGGTAGAGAGATGAGCTTCCTTGTAATCTCCATAGGTCAGTAGATAACTTTACTGTTAGTAATTATTTTCCTGAGAAGCAGCTCTTTTAGGGAGCTGGCATTATGAAAGATGGAATTCTCAGTTTATCATACCACCTATTTTCTTTCTTTCTTTTGAGCCCAGCTATACATTATATTGCATTACATTATATTATATATTATATATCATATTTATTACATTTATATTTAATGTTTATATTGAATTATTCATATCATATAATTTAATTTTTTTAAGAGCTGGAAAATAAAGTTGAGGACACCTCCTGGAAGTTAGATAAAAAAAAAATCCATAAAAAAAAAAAAGACAATAAAAGTCAACAGTCATTGAGGAGGTTCAATATCATTTTATTTTATACTACATAACTTTCATCTTACATTTCTATTTGTTTTGGCAGGAGCAGAATTCATGATGGCTTTGTATCACTTAATACCAATATCTTTTCTAATTCAGTGGTGTTTTGTTTACAGTACTATAAAGACAATATTAAATTAATGTATCTACAACAGCCTACCTGTTTTCCACTTATGTATTTTTTTAATTCTAATGTTCAGTTGTGACCAATTGAATATTTATAACTGGTATTTGTCACTTAGTGGAAAATATATATGTTTTAAAAAGAGAAAATTCAGGAAAATAAAGCATAATTATCCTTATAATTAAGCTTTTAAATGGCTTTACATCATGAAATTATTTTGCCTTTTAAATAATTTAACATATTTAAATATGAAAGAAACATTAACTTCAGCAACAGGTAATTTACTTAACATATGAAATACACTCTTCTCAAATTCGAGAAAGGCATTGCATTATGACCCTCAGGTCCCCAAGAGGCAAGGAAGGATGAGCAGAACTCTCTAGAGCCCTTTGGGGCTCTTTACATTTACTGATAATAGAACTAAAATAATTGGTTTTAGGGACACCTGGGTGGTTTAGTCAGTGAAGTGTCTGACTCTTGATTTCAGCTCAGATCATGATCATGATCTCAGGTTCTGGGATCAAGCCCCACATCCCACTCCTCCCTCAGTGGGGTGTTTGCTGGAGATTCTCTCTCTCCCTCTCCCTCCGCCCCTCCCCGCCCCTGTGCACATGCTCTCTCTCTCTCCAAAATAAATAAATAAATCTTTAAAAAAGAAAATAAAATAATTAGTTTTAATTATGTCCATAGCTGCTGGTGCATCAGTAGTAAGCACTATACTTTAATAAAAAGTTCATGTTTACTAAGGAAAATAATAGATACATATGTGGAAAAATTTGATTTTTGGAGATGTCAGAGGCTTTGAGTCATAATGATCTGTTATCTCAACTTCCTTTACATGTGTGAACTACAGCAGTAGCATTTCATTGTACTTTAGACTCCCTATTTTAATATGGAATGCAGTAATCCTCATTCCATACCCCTGTTGGTTTTCGTAGAGCATGAATTTATGT
Source organism: Mirounga leonina (assembly GCF_011800145.1). NCBI lineage: Eukaryota > Metazoa > Chordata > Mammalia > Carnivora > Phocidae > Mirounga > Mirounga leonina. The sequence goes on along the minus strand of NW_023270320.1, from coordinate 30,697,219 downwards.
ATAATCGCAAATGACACACAGAAAACTTCCAAATATCTATTTATTTTAGCTGGTGTTTTTTCCCCAGAGATGTTTGAAATGGGAAGGGCATTAGAGGTCATGTATGACAATCTCATACTTACTGTATCATTTCTTTCATAAGACCCACAGCAGCTGGCCAGCCGGGCTTATGACTTCATGTGTTCAGATACGTGATACTTCCTATTTTCATGGCACCACATTATATAGTAATAATGGGGAAATATTAAAAATGTATGTGCATTATTAAAATGTGTTCCCCTCCAAACTCTAGAAAAACTATCCCAGTATTGCCCCTTAGAAAGACAGTTCTTAACAGTTTTAATCCATGTCCTCTCCTGGTAATTATACAAACCTGGAAGATTTCATCTCTCCAATTTCTCTCCAACTAAAACGCTGAAATGTCTTGGGAAAATACCATATCATCTTCCCTTAAGAATCATAGTTAAAGGTGTGCTTGGGTGGCTTAGTCGGTTGAGCATTTGACTTCAGCTCAGGTCATGATCTCAGGGTCCTGGGATCGAGACCCCTGTTGAGCCCTGTGTCAAGCCCCATGACTAACCCCAAGTGGAGCCTCACAGCCTCAGGCTCCATGCTTAGTGGGGAGTCTGCATGCCCCTTCCCTCTCCCGCTGACCCTCCCCCAACTTGTGCATGTGTGCCTTCTCTCTCTCTCAAATAAATAAATAAAATCTTAAAAAAAAAGAATCACAGATAAAAATCACTTTACTCTATCAAACTATGCTTCTTCTCTTTGATATTATGGTACCTCATTAGTTAAGAATTACTCCTCTAAACCCATACATATTATTTTTCCACTATTCCATAGGTAAATGAAAGGAAATTAATGTTTATCAAGTGCCTACTTTATGCCAGGCTAACTGTTCTATTCACTCTGTCAATCATCAAAGGACATTATTGGTATAGAGTTCTTTGTAATAAAATATTATAAAATATTATGATTTTATTCATATTATCTCTGATTACATAAGTTATTTTAGGGTTATTTTATTCAGTTAAATCATACTGACTTTGTAATTAAACAAAAATTCCAAAGATTTTTCCCCCCATTAATTGCTCTTCTTAAAGGTACTCTGTATTTTACGGTATAATCACTTTTTTCTGATCTAAATAAGTGACCCCTGTTTACAGCTATAACAATTTGTATTTTGTTTTGCTCCATTCTATTTCTGAGACATATTAAAATCTCAATTCTTTCTTATCACATCAGCTATGGTTTCTAACCTTTAATCATTTTATGTTTTGATTAGCCTGGCATTTCTTTCTAAGTTCATGCTGCTGATTAAAATACTACCTAGAACATGATCAAAGCACTGTTCTTTTCAACATACTACTGGAAAAAAAAATCATTCTGTACTAACTTTGGTCATCACTGTTAGTATATTTTATTTTGTCATCTATGACTACTCCTAACTTCCATCTAAGACACTTGTTTTCCCTAAAGTGCTCTGCTCTAAAAGGCCCTGTTGAATGTCTTTGTGAATTTAGGATGCATTATGCGTTTGGCTCTATTTTAATTTACCAATTTAGCAATTCTATCAAAAGTAGAAATGAATTCAATTTAGAATGGCTTATTCTTCGTGACCTCATAGTAACTATTAGGAAGTTCTGCTTTACTTTTTCTCCTGGATGTCCAAATACATTTTATATATCGATATTATTATTAACAAAATCATATTTCAGTACAAATTATATTGTAAACTATATCCTGATATTAGTTCTTTTCATCTTCTGAACAACCTCATTAGGTAGAAACTATTCCTGCTTTGTATATGAAGTAAAAAAACTTTAGAAAGCATAGTTAATTTTCACAAAGACACATGACTATTACATTGTGAAATGAGAGATCAAACCCACATCTGTTTAACTATAGAGTCCCACTCTTTACCTTCATGCTATGTATATATATTTCTATGGTTTTCCTTGGAATCAACATCAAATTTGTTAGTGTGTAGTTTCCAACGTCCACTTTTATCCACTTTAAAATATCATGGCATTCACATTTCATAAAGTTTATTAATAATAGAATTTTGATCTTGTCTGTAGAAACCCCTTTGTAGTCTGGGATGTGATTCACCAGGTCATAGTGATTTCACATGTTTAAAGGAGCCAGGTTAATTTTGCTGTATCTTGGCTTGTCTAGAGTTTCGATGGTCTCTTCATATCATAAATATTAATCATGGATATTTATTACTGGTGAAGAAAATGACTATATAAGAAGAGAAATTTGAGACATTGAGAAGTTCTGCTTTTCTTCTATCATCTGTTAACATACAGATATTATCCCCACACCAAGAAATGTTTTGTTTCTCTTTTCTGTTCTTATTGTAGATTGGAAAATGTACTTTCTTTGTCTTTAGTGTTTTTCAATAAGTGTAACACATTTGGAACTTTAGTCTTCTCTATATAATTTTATATATATTCATGCAACTTTTTAACAATTTTCTTTAAGCAATCCAATCACATATATAAAGGAAATTAATGGATGTAAAGAAATATATTTTTTTAAGATTTTTATTTATTTATTTGAGAGAGAGAATGAGAGAGAGAGAGCATGAGAGGGGGGAGGGTCAGAGGGAGAAGCAGACTCCCCGCTGAGCAGGGAGCCTGATGCGGGACTCGATCCCGGGACTCCAGGATCATGACCTGAGCCGAAGGCAGTCGCTTAACCAACTGAGCCACCCAGGTGCCCCAGATAAAGAAATATTTTTAAGCAAATAATTTCTGAGCCATATCTAGCATTTATAGTGCTGTTGTATGATTTAAAATAGAAAAGCACAACCTCTAGGCCAAAAATGCCAAAGCTAACCCTTCCCCTGAGCTGATACTTCCCTTACCTGAGGAGAGTGGGTGGATCAGAGAGGATTGGACAATAGTCTGCACATCCCTGTGCCTCCCATGGCTCCCATTTGCCCAGATAGTTGCAGTTGTTATGTGCTCACATAGTAAATCATACTTTTCATTTCATAGAGATCATCATAATAATTCCCTGGATCGTAACTCTATGATGCCAGGACTACTCATATCTTTTCTACTATCGTATCCCTACAAATATGATATATATTTGGGATATATATTGTTATTTACAATATTCACTGGGATTTGAGAAAAGCTGACATTAATGAGACTCTGAGAAACTCATTACTCATTACATCTAAATCACCAACTTTGTTGATTCAAATTAAATTCTATGCGTTGCTTCCTCAAATACATGAAAATATAAATACATGACTTATCATATGTTATTTATCAGGATGAGACTTTTTACATGCATGGAGACAAATGCTTCAAATTTATTATGTCATGCACACATTTTATAATCAAAGTTAAGAAAGAAAACTATTTTTTTTTCCTTTTTAGATGCGTGGTCTCCAAGATTGCATTTCCATAACAAAATTACATCTTGTTTATTTTAACTAAAGTAACTGATACTTGATCCTAATCTTTTGTTCATTCAATAGTCCCTGCATATAAAATTCTACTCTTGGAATTTTTTTTCCCTGAAGATTTTTTTGAACAAGTTATTTCTCCCCATTGCTCTTCCCTAGTCTTCAGACCCATATGTATAAAATTATTTTCACTTTGTTACATTAGAATGCATTACATTTCCTATTTAAATTAATATGTTTATGTGTATATGTACAAACTATTCATATGTAAATTCACACGTACTATTTCTTAGCACTTATTCCTCTTATTCCCAACTAAAAATTCTTGTGTAACTGGAACCACTTCAATTCAACTTGATATACCTTATTTCCTCTATAATATCTAATTTCAGAAGTTTATTTTCCTGTATGTCTTTTTCCTTTCCAGTTTATCTTAAAATGTTGGTTTCTCGGTTGATGGTTTTTCAACCGACCCCATTATTTTCTGTCCTTTTTCCTTCAGCTTATTCTTATCAAGAATAAAATTCTTGATTATTAAAATTCATTGTCCAAATATCTTTAACCCCACAAATATTCCATTTCTTTAGTTTATTTCATCTTCCCAAATCTATACTCTAGACTAAAAATAAAAGAGTAAAGCACTTATGCCTAATTCAAGCATTTTGCTGCACAGGATCATAATAATCACTAAAGAAAGTTCAAATCAGCAGAAAGCATTAAAAACCTGAAGTTCAGTGAGTCTTGGCCATCTCTCTCATGTTTCATGTGTATTCTCCAGTAAAAGAGCATGCCATTTGTCATGTCATATCTACACATCAAGCCCTACATATTCTTCAGCAAGGGGGTATACCACATACTACAAAACCCAGTCATACTTGAATTAATAAAATACCTAAGTAACTGAGTGAGTCAATGAATGGATGAATATTAGCAAAACGATCCCATGTATTTGTTTGTCTTTATTAAGCTTTTATTAGTATATGAGCCATGAAATTCTGCTTATTTTTCTAATTTTCTCAATTTCCTCTTTATTAGAAAGACTTTGTAATAGCTCATAAATCCAGATGCATACTTTCTTTTTATTTTTTCTTCTGTAAATAGGACTTTCCCTTATATACTGTTTTCATTAATATTGTCTCTTTCTCCTTGGCATTTTTTTCTGGTTTTACTCTTGCATTATTTCTCTTATTCTTTCTTGATAGCATTTAGCCTTTTAGCCTTTTAAAAACCTCAGTGCCCAGAGAGATGTTCCTAGAGCCCTTTAACCTTATCCTTTAGCAGAGAGACTAGCTTAAATTTATAGCATACATAATGTGTGACTACCTGAGGCAAAAGACAAACTTAGCATACACCCTGCAGGTTCCTGAAATAGTTCCCTTGGTGTCCATACTTCTTCAAGTTAAACTCAAGTCTTTGTCCTTTGTGACTCTTTCTGGATTCTCTTTGTGCTCTGTCAAGTCACACTGACAGTTTGTTATGTCTATTTGCCGGTACTCATGATCTCAAGGGTGTTCCTGACTTTAAGATTGGCTGTCCACTCTAACCTCCTGATACAAATATCTGGTAACTTGTTCATTCCTGCTTGTTACCAATAATTTGTGCCTAATAGATGTCTAGCCTTGAGCCTTCAACAAAAGCTACGTTATTTAATTTATATCCTTGAAAAGATTGCTGCAAAACATTCCATCCATTAACTCTCATCTATTTTGCAACTTATATATACACAAGCTTAGAAGTAATTTATGTGTGTATGTTATGCTTTGTTACCATGTAATTAAGCACACTGAAACATACATGTTTCAGTCCAAATAAGAAACTTAAACTAGCTCATGATTTATTTGGAGAAAGGTAAAATGGAAAGAACTATATGCTGTCTCTCTCCCATTAATGACTCAAATTTAATGTTGTCTGTATTTAATATACAGGTATTTTGATAAGACTTCACATATTGAATAAAGAATGTCCAAACCACTTTTAGCGGTATTCAGGTAATAGGAACATATTTTGTTTAAAAATGAAACCTAGGGCCCAGAAACTATCATGGGAAGTCCATAAATATTCCTAAGAAATTCATAAAATTGAAAGATTCAATTTGAAAATCTATCTTGCTAGTGATATTTCTAATTCTTTAACTTTACGGTTATTCTTCTTGTGTGCACACATCACACACACACATACCAACTGATTTTTTATTGATTATATTTAAAAGAAAATTGGATATATATAATGATATTTGAGAATTGATACCTGTTCTTTTGATTACAAAACTATAATTTTATTTGAAAAATTACGTTTTCTATAAAATGTGAAAAGTAAAACAAAGCATAACAACTTTCAAGGAAAGATGTCAGCATATTTGTGCCTTCATAATTCTGTTCCACATATCATGGGGTCAAAGCACATACTGAAAGGATAAAACCACACCTTTAAAGTTTTCTATATCAAATGCATGAGAAAGAAAATCATCCTTTCTACCATGAAATTTCAACTTAGTTATTCACAGTATACCACCTTCAAAGACCAACCTGGAAAGGAAATTTTGGTGAATAATTTATAAGTCAAAGGTAAAGTCAAAGGTGCAATCCAATATATATATTCTATGTGCTATTCTATGTGTTTCCACATCCTGACTATTATGAATAATGCTATATATATATATATATATATGGTCTTAGAGCACATAGAATTCAGACAACATATCAAAGTATGAAGAAAAACGAACAAAACAAGGCAAAGTTTACATTTACATTAAAAATAAAAACTGCCTTTAAAAAATAGCTAGATCATAAATATACCAAACGTATAATACTGTGAAGAACCATAAGCTAGTTTAAAAGCTTTGGAAGATGCATCTGTATATCTATATAAACTAAACATGTCTTTGAACATCTAAGTTTTAATATTTTCACCCATAATATCTTGGGCTGCTCAAATAGGGGAAAAAAAGAATAAAATAAACACTTTCCTTTTTAAAATGCTGAACCATTCTTTTATTTTTCAATCTTTTGAGCATTCTTTGGTCCATACAGCTTATTCACATATCCATGCTCAATTCTTAACCCATAGTTATATTTGTTTGTTTTATAAACCACTTTACTGAGATATGATTGATATACAACTAGATATGCATATTTAATGTATATAACTTGAGAAGTCTGGAGCCCATGAAACCATAACCACAATCTATGCCATAAAGATATCCATCTCCTCCAAAAGTTTCTTGCCCTCTTTATTTATTATTTTTCTTTTGGTGATAAAACACTTAACATAAGATCTATCCTTCTTAGTAAATTTTTAATTATACAGTACAGTATTATTACTATAAGCACTATGCTATAGGCGAGAGCTCTAGGATTTATTTAACTTGTGTAAATGAAACTTGGTACCCTTTGAAAAGTACCTCCATGTTTCGGGCGCCTGGGTGGCTCAGTTGGTTAAGTGACTGCCTTCGGCTCAGGTCATGGTCCTGGAGTCCCGGGATCGAGTCCCGCATCGGGCTCCATGCTCGGCAGGGAGTCTGCTTCTCCCTCTGACCCTCCTCCCTCTCATGCTCTCTGTCTCTCATTCTCTTTCTCTCAAATAAATAAATAAAATCTTAAAAAAAAAAAAAAAGAAAAATACCTCCATGTTTCTATGGCCCACCAGCCTCCAGCAACCATTAACTTTACTCTTAGCTTCTATGAGGTTGACGTTTTTAGATTCCTCATAAAAGTAGTATTATATAGTATTTGTTCTTCTGTGTCCAGCGTATTCACTTAGCATAATGTCCTCCAGGTTCACCCATGTTGTTACAAATGGCAGTATTTTCTTCTTTTTTTTAAGGCTGAGTAATATTATAATATTAATTATATTATATATATATAATATCACATTATATATATATATCACATTTTCTTTATTAATTTATTAACAGACTTAGGTTGTTTCCACATCCTGACTATTATGAATAATGCTGTAATGAATAATATACATGGGAGTACAGACATCTCTTTGAGATCCTAGTTTCAGTCGTTCTTTTGGATATATACCCAAAAATAGGCTTCCTTGAATATATATTTGTATCTATATAAGTGTATATATAGATATGATATAAATAGATGTAGATATATCTATATAGATTATATAATATCTATATCTATATATACAATATATAGCAAACATCTATATAGCATCTGTAATATGACATTTATATACTACAACTACAATATACTACCCGATGTACTTTATTTGTTTTGAATCTTCAACAATAGATAATGAAACTGTATTAAGGGTGTCCAATTTTATAGAGAGAGAGAGAGAGTTTCATTTTAAGGTAGTAGCTTGCATGATTGTCAAACACCTGAAATCTGCAGGCTGGTAATTCTGGTAGGAGTTGATGTTGTAGTTGAGTCTGAAGGCAGTCTGCGGGCAGAATTCTGTCCTCTTTGAGAAACCTCAATCTTGTTCTTAAGGTGTTCCACTGATTGTATGAGGCCCACCCACATTATGCAGGATAATCTGCTTTACTCAGATTCTACAGATATATGCTAATCTCATCTGAAAAATACCTTCCTACAGAATCTAAACCGATGTTTGTTCAAACAACTGGGTACCATAGCCAAGCCAAGGGACACAAAAATCAGGCTTCACAACTTGTGGAAAAACAAAAGGTGATTATTAGGCTCAAATTAGATAACAAAGGCTTAGGCAGACACAGTACAGTGCCCGACACATGCCAGTCTTTCCATTATTGCTGTGTGCTGTCTCCCGTTACTAATACCATTGTGACCAATACAACTCCTCATACTACTCATGCTGTTATTACTATTACTAATGACCGCATGTCTTAATGCACACCCACTCATTTCCTGAGGTTTGCTAGAACATAATTATTCACAGTTAGTCAAATAGCTGCCACACTAATCCATTTAAACTCCTGAAAGCATAATCAACTCAAGTTATGCATTCTTTGGAAAAGCTAACCCCGGAGTCTTGGTGATTAATAGTTTTAGGTTCAAACCTTGGAGTATAAACATTGAGCAAATTCAGTCACCCAAGCCTCCATTTCCCATCTGTAAATCAGGACAATACGATTGATCTGAAGTTTATTGTGTACCTTTTTGATAGATTATCTTGCTCCATAAGATTATCTTGCTCAACTCCAAGGGTGTATTTATTCGTCTTTCTACTATTCTTATACTCCATGTTATAGAGTAAGTATCTTAATGGTTAGAAATCATATCCTATGTGTATTTCAGTCCTCTTCCTTACCGCCCTCATGCTTGGCAGAGTGTAGGAGGCACTAAACTATGTGATAACTAATGGTGATAATTAATTAATTAAATAATTATACAGTCAAAGATGTATACATATATAATTAATACCTATTACTTTTTTTTAAAAGATTTTATTTATTTATTTGAGAGAGAGAATGAGAGAGAGAGAGCATGAGAGGGGGGAGGGTCAGAGGGAGAAGCAGATCCCCCGCCGAGCAGGGAGCCTGATGCGGGACTCGATCCTGGGACTCCGGGATCATGACCTGAGCCGAAGGCAGTCGCTTAACCAACTGAGCCACCCAGGCGCCCAATACCTATTACTTTTTTGAGATTTATGGTAAAGAAGGCAGTGGATGGAGGAATAGGCCATTGAGAATATAAAATGAGGAATGGAGATCAGTACCGCCCATGAAGTAAGCAAAAAGATTCAGAGAACAGAAATCCATCACAGCAGGAGACTTGGGCATCCAAAGCTAAATCTGTAAACTAACCACTTTGCCCTGGACCATCATTAAACATTTTATTGGGTCAAATTGTCCCACAAATGTATTTAGCGATATATTAATTTTTAAAATAGAAGGACCTACACCAACAAAACCTTGGGCAAATTTTAAGTGCTAATACATTTGGGAGGGAAGGCAATCTCAGGCGGCAGAGTAAAGAAAAAAAGAATCAAACAGGGATGGGGTAACACATAGTAGGCAGTGCTCTACTGAGCTTCAGAGAAAGACACAGAGATTATGCAGTCACATGTTTTCTCTCAGGACAGAATTTAAAGGGTCACCTCTCCCTGCACCCCATTTAGGATGGGGGAAAAAATCTCAGGTTTGGAAATAAAATTTACAATGATATTTTTACCCAGAAATAACTCATCTCTACTTCTAATATCTTTTAGATGAAAAAAGATACTGTGTATTTGTAACTACTTAAATGAAAAGCTTTACTATGAAGAAATCCATACACAGTTTTTTAAAAATAATTTTTAACATAATTCACCCCAACAGATAGATAGTAGATTCTCCATAAAACTTGGCCTGAATTTAGGCTCAATAACCATTTCTCGTAGACATCCCTTTTGTTTTTAAGTGCCACTATAACAGGTAAGCAGGCTAAAATTGTAGACAATTACTCCTTAAAAGGATTAAGACGTGGTCCATATATACAATGGAATATTACTCAGCCATCAGAAAGGATGAATACCCAACTTTTACATCAACATGGATGGGACTGGAGGAGATTATGCTAAGTGAAATAAGTCAAGCAGAGAAGGTCAATTATCATATGGTTTCACTTATTTGTGGAACGTAAGGAATAGCAAGGAGGACATTAGGAGAAGGAGGGGAAAAATGGGGTGGGGGGGATTGGAGGGAGAGATGAACCATGCGAGACTATGGACTCTGAGAAACAAACAGGGTTTTAGAGGGGAGGTGGGAGGGGAGATTGGTTAGCCCGGTGATGGGTATTTAGGAGGGCACGTACTGCATGGAGCACTGGGTGTTATACGAAAGCAATGGATCATGGAACACTACATCAAAAACCAATGATGTATTGTATGGTGACTAACATAACATAATAAAATTAAAAAAAAAAAAAAAAGGACTAAGATGCTTCCCAACATTTTTTTAAATCAAGTTTAGTACATTCACTGAAGCATTTGTAAACAATCTCTTTCTTTACTTATTCTTTTAACAAGTATTTACTGAGTCCTTATTATGTGCTGAAAACTCTATTACACACCAAAAACATAGAAGTAAATAAAACAGAACACTCCCTACCTTCTGAAGCTTATGTTCTGTCAGAGAAAAGCAACAACAATAACAAAGTTAATAAAATTAAATGAGAAAACAAAAAGGTTGGGTCAATCGATAGTTATGTGGGTGGGTGGAAAAAGACTTGGTGCTATATAACACAGGCTGTTTGGAGAAAAAAAAAATACTTCTCTTAGGCAATGACACTTGAAACATCCTCTGAAGGATGAAAAGAAATGTCTGTGTCCGAGGACGAGCAATCTGGGAGAGAACACTAAGAGGAAAGGCTCTGGAGACAAAAAGAAGACCAGAGTGATTTCAAGAGTGAACTTCAAAGGCAGGGAATGAAATGAAGCTGGAAAGCAGGCTGGAGTACCAGATCATATACAGAAATATGCACTGCAGGTGAGAGCTGGTTCCTACAGGCTCCTTGTGGCCCCCGCGTGCAACTGTGCTCATCTCTTTCCAACTCCGTGTTCGGTCAAGTCACATTAGCTGCTTGAAATTGGCCATGGCGGGCATATTTACAGGATGAAATCTGTGAGGCTACAATTCACTGACAACCTCTCTATCCTAGGTTCCCCACCACTGAAGAAATAAATGGAAAGGCATGCTACCAATGTCTAGCTGTCTAGTGACTCTTCCTCCAAAGCAAAGGCATATGTGTGTTTTTTGATGTTGTTGCTCCGTGCTTTTGCTGGCCAAGATGTAAACTATTAGAGCAGTACAATGGAGGAATTCTTGCCAGCCAGCTGCAGAGCTCAGACTTCTCTAAGGGCTTGTTTTGTTTCAGTTTTTACTTGCAGGTTAATGTAGGGTGATGAACTCCTTGATGGAGTACTCGGGGTTGTTCTGTTCATCAGCTGTTTTGCACTGTGGTCATCAACTTTCCTCAGATCAAAAGTAGGCAGGTAAAAGAAAATAGTGGGTTCACAACGTTTGACCTCAACTGGTCTTTCTCTTATTTCAGCAGTGAAACCAAACTGGGTCTTCAGCTTTATCCCCGTTTCTTACAAGGGAAGAGCCTTTACATAACAGCATACACATTTCAGTTTTTCCTGATTGAGAATTTTGACCCTTTTTTTGTATTATTTCTGCAATAATTTGTAAACATTTATTTTTTACCTTTTTTTTTTTTTTTTTTTACTATTCAGGTCAAAGTTTTCATGCCACACTTATTTGTCAAATAAAGATTCTCACATTAAAAAAAAAAAAAAAGACTTTTTTTTTTTTTTTTTTTAAGGACAGTTGGCGTCTTATGGACACAAGTTTATTACAGGGAGCCAGAGTCAGAGTGGGTACAAGTTACAAGTTGGGAAGAGGAGACATGGCCAACACTGCCAGCCTGAGGCCAATAAGACTGGAGGCCACAGCGGCCACAACCAGTAGACTATTGGGTCAGTGGGCAAGCAGATGGGCTGTTCGGTGCCTAGGGCATGGTGGAGAATTTAAGAGGATGTGTAAGGTATGGGAACCTGGTTCTAGTTGTAGCTGGTGGGGGGAGGGTAGGACAATGAGGAATACCCCCACCCCAGAGGTCTTCAACCACTGAAAGACAAGCCGCTCACAGCACTGATGGCCCATGATGGCCTGGAAGCCCATCCATGCCCGCAGCTCATCCTTCTGGTGCAGGAAGTCTGCCACACAATGATGCCAATCTTTGCTCAGGGCAGTTTCTCCTCCTAATATTTTAGAATTAAGGAAACAGTGCTTAAAGTTACAAGGAATCAGTGCTTCTTCCTGCCATCTTTACTTTAGAATCATCATGACCATAGGTGCTGAAATTCTCTGAGTATTTACCTCTGGGTTTCTCTGAGAATGAGTGCTAGGGAAGAGGTGTCAGTCACTGTGCTTTCCTGTTTGGACAAACATGATCATGACCATGCTATGGCTGTTACACAGAGAGACTTCCAGATGCAAAGTACAAGTAAACCAGTGATGATTGAATGTCAGTGTAATAAAACATACGTGCTTTCTTTTCAGTAAGATGCACAAGTAGGTCTTCCAGAGAAATAAAAGGGAAAAGGAGCTCCTAACTAGACATTGCACTATGTTACATTTGTTTTATTTGTTACATCTGGGAAACTGGCAAGAACAACTTATTTCAGTTAGTTTAATATTTATTTTTGAGTGGGTACATAGGTATTAAATTGAGTGTGGACTTTGGAGTAACACCAACTTGAGTTCCAGTGCAACTTATGATGTTTATTAGCTGAGTGTACTTTGGCATTTTGCAATACTTCTCCTTAGTGCAGTTTCCTCATCTGAACTAGACATATTACTATCTACTTCACAGAGTTTATAAAGTACTCAAGACAACTGCACGCATGAAAATATTAAACACATTCTCTGGAACAAAGTAGGTCAGGAAGTTATAGTCTAAAGAGATTAGACTTCAAAATCTGATAGACTTTGCAAATCTGTCCTTGCCAGTAGTTTAACAACAGTAGATTTTAAAACTTCTGATGACCTCAGTTTCGTTCTAATATTAAATGGGGCTAACAACCCCTTTGCAGGATTGTCGTGAAGGGTAAAATGTTTTGTACAGTGTTGTGTGTATAGCTAGAAGGCAGTGGATAGTGGACTTGATTTTCACTAGGACCATCATTCAAAATTCATATGCAAATTAATTTTGGAGCAAAAACAAAGATAAAATATATCAGATCAATGTTAAACAAAAAACTGGCAATAACCGTAGACACTAGGATTTTACTTTTTGATGCATTTCTTCTACATATTTTTCTGCACCATTCAAATTTAGATTTAGAAACTCTTGAAGAAACTTAAGTCTCAAGGAAAGAATGGTATATTAATAAGTGAGTTTCTTCATCAAAAACACAGCCCACTAGTTCCTCCTTGATACAAGCTTCCAGTCCATTCTGCTTCTGTGTTGATTTTGTCTCTCTCTCACGCACACACACACACACACACACACACAAAAGCACGTGGACTGAGACTGGACTCTTTGAAGGATCAGAATTCCTGAAAATCTGCAGAGTGGAAGATGATGTGATGGATTCCCCTTTTGGCTCTTTAATTGGTTTCTAGAGCTTTCTTTTTTGAGCACCACTTTCATAGAAAATAAACTCCTTTTGGAGTTTTGCCAAAGCTCATTTTAGCTGCATTCACAAAATGTATTTGGCCTGATAAACTAAGTCTATTTTTAAAAGGTGATAACCAGAGGGCTGTTTTTTTATTTACTTATTAAATAAAGAGTTTGAGTTTTCTTTTATTGGTGCCTATCTGTGCCCTTTCTCTATGTTAGAAAATTGTCAAGATTCTGTTCACAGGGGTTCATTTATGGCCTTGAAAGTTATAGTTATTGCACATCAGGAAATGTGTCCACTCTGAATTTACCATTAACATTAGATAGCCTTGTAATTTCTATGCTTCCAACTATGAACTGACGAGAATTCTCAGTTCACAGCTTGCATCTTTGCTTTTGTTTATTGATATCTTCAGGCCTAGTTTTTAAAGCTTTCTCATGGTTTCTGCATCCAGGCTTTTTAGATGCTTTGTACTCTCTGCTGGTACTAGCCACAAGAATTGCTTTATTGCACGAGAAACAGTGATGATGCAATGTGCTCCTTTCTTTTGATGGAACATGTCCAGTGACCAACTTGTTTCCTATCACCTTAGCACATCCCCCAGACTGGTGAGCTATTAGCTGCACACTGATCTAATGAAGTCCCTAATATAACAGTCAGAAAAAGTCACAGGCAAGAAATCTGATTGTACTGTGTGAATAGCTCTTCTACTATAGGTACAGGCAAGATTTTGTACCCCTTGCTCTTTGAAGAGTAAATGCTGCCAAGAAGGTTTTAACCTGAGAACAAGAGATCTGAGCCAAAATAACTCATGTGATTTTTCTCATATTTTCAACATGCAGTACTATCACACTCAGGATATCCTTGAGTGTAATATCCTTTTCCCTGGACATTTGTCTCCTGGCCCCCATACTTGGGGCCCATGGTATAGTTCACATTCCTCTTTCCTGGCATTGCTCCTCTCTATGGTGTCCATATAGGATCTGTTAAACTGCTTTGAGAAGAATTGTTATGAGTTGACAAAAGTTTAATATGTTACCCTTATTAGGGGCTCTTTGATGTTTTTACAAGGGGGCTTTAATTACTATATCAAAAAGGAAAAGAAGCCAAATGCCTCTTGTCTCGATTACCACCATGTAATCACCCAACACCTACTGCATGGAAATGGGACTGTTGATTTATGTCCTTTATTTCACACGAGGCTGTGAGTTCCTGGAGTACGTATGATGTTCCCTTTGACTTTGTATCCTTAGTGCTCAGAATGGCGCATAACTAAGCTCAAGAATGTTTGTTATATGAATGAATGAGTAGTAAGTGATGCTCAGATAGTATATGCCAACAGGATGAAAATATATATTCAAAGAATAGGACCTGAACAGAACAATGTGTCGTCTTTCAATGTGCAGCCATCTAAGCGAGATTGGCCTGAGCATCATACATCTGAAACACAAAAAAGTCCACTCCTGACATTGTGGGAACAGAGACCCAAGGCATTTAGCATAAGAATGTGCTCTGCAGGCAAATTGAATTTACAAATATCATTCCCTTAAGTGAGAGTGAAAAAGGAAACCAACACACTGGAACAAACCATTTCTTCTCCCAAAATCACCAGGAGAGAAGCACTGAATAGAGAAGATGAGGGAGTGGCATTTTGCCTCAAATCTGTAACAAGCCCACATATCAAGAATACCAGCATTCTAGGAATTTTGTCAGTTGATATATGCAACCTATGAAAAAACGAATCCTTGCATTTACTGTCCTATTTAAAAAATCAGTTATGAAGTTTTTCCATTTAAAAAGTAACGTATACTTATTTTTTAAATCAACGAGTTTCTAAATGATGTACAGATGTTGTAAGAATTAAAAATTTAAATACACTTTCACATGGTTGTGATAAACATATTATAATTTATAATTAAGATTTATTTGTCCTCAAAGAATGGCTTTTAAATGTCATTTGAAAAAATCAAGAATGCTACCTGCAAAATAAAACTAAGCCATATATTTAACATTTTCAGATACTATTGTTCTTATTCTATGGCCTTTAACATTATGCCAGTGTATGTGGGGGCAAGAGGGTGTATTCTTGTATATTATTACTACACCAGTATATTGTGACTTCTGTGTTTTGTTCACATTTTACCTAAAGGCAAATTATAACAAAATGAAGATAAAAATGTTACCATCATCCCATAAATATTCATCAAGATATGTTTTCAGGTAAGTGTTGTTAAAGCTTGGAAGCTATAGGAAGTTATAAATACACTACTGGAAAGGTTAATTTTCCTTCCAACTTTAGAGAAAAGACAGAGAGATAGAACAGAGACATTTTATTTCCTGTGTTATAGGCTATGCTGAGCTAATAGCAAGAAGTAGAATACAATTGAAAACATAAAAATAAAATGTCCATTAAACTGGTATTCACTTTTCAGAGAGCTGGTATGCAGCATGCATCAACCATGTGAGTGTAATTACTGTATAGTTTTTGAAAATATGTGGTGGGAGTCAGTTATTCACCAATTCAGGACTTATTTTTGGATTTGTAAAAGATCTCTATGTTGGATAATAACATGGTGTCAGCCCTGCATGAGAAGACGGAATGATGAAGTCTAAATTGTTCTGAATGCCTGCAAATGGATCAAATGGCTCAAAATAATAACTCAATTTTTATTAGGACTGTGATGATACTTGCAACCTTTCAGAAATACATTCTTTATGGTACAAAATATGCTACATAAAATTGCTGAAATCTCTTGTCATGAAAAAAGAAACAAATTATAGAAAAGTAAAAATAATGAAATGAACTGCTTAAGAGAGAGAGAGAGCCCAGATAAAACAGCAGCTCAATAATGTGTATTCAAAAATTTTTCTAGTAAATGGAATCAAGGATCTCCCCACCTTATATTCTATTACTTATTTATATTTTAAAAGCCTTGATAGATCAGGGGTAAGTTTTACCATTTTGTGTTCTAAAGATAACATACTTTGGGTTTATTCTCCTCTTGATGGTTTTGACTCTAAAAATAAACTTGTTTATTAGAACATGTATAGAAAGAATATTGTGGGAAGATTAACTGGAAAAAATAAGATAATGGGAAAATTAAATTCCACTTTCGAGCAGCATTCTTATGGTGTCCTATTTCCCATAATATGGTAGCATTTGCCCCATGTTATTTTGATATCTCTACAAATAAAAAAATCATGAAGTCTTCCACCAGTGTATTAAAGGCTGTTGGAGCTTGGTGATAGATTCTCACACCCCAACAACATTGATTTAATCTTTACAATTGTACTGAAAAAGTAAAAGCAGTTGAATGTATGATATGTCAGGAAATGGATGGGAAGCAGAAGGTAGTGGGGGATATACAAGGAAATAGTGTTTCTGTGTCTCCCAAATCTTGACATTAAACCTAACTCCAAGACAATAGATTTTCAAGCCTTCCATATGGTATCTTCAGTAACAGCTCCCACTACAACTTAATTAAGCTTGGTTGATGGAATGAAATCAGTATCCCCTTGGTAGTGGCTTGAGCAATATATCATTTCTATCTTTGGTCAGTTTCACTGCTGGATATTCAAACACACTAAGAGTAGTTTGAGGTTACAATGACATCTACTTTGCAAGTTCACTTTTTTTTTTTTTTTTTGAATAGTTACACTGTCAGTTTGTATGGAGTGAAGGCTAACACTGAATTTCCAAGGTTTTAGAATGACCTGTGTGAGAACCCTTCTGGCATGAAATACTACGCATAATTCATAATGCCCAAACTCTTCAAAATTCAACAAGCATGATTTAATTTCAGACGAGTAGATTAGAATTAGTATGACATTTTTGGCATTGTTGTTCATTTTAATAACAAAAGAAACAATTAATTATATGAATATTGCCCAAAAGTCTATTAAATAAGGTATTTTAAGAAATCCAAGCATATATGCCTAAACTGTCATTTGTAATTGGCAATTAAAATGCTTTTTGTGTCCAAAAAATATTTAATTGAGCAGAAGTTTTTTTTTTTCTTTTTTTTATGAATTTAATAATCTGTCCAGAAATGTATTTGGTCAAAGTTAGTGGGTGAACTGACATTTCAGAATCCAATCTCTTATGATCTACCTTCAGGTCAAAACTTTTGATCAATTATACAATAGCAGCCTTGAAGATCAAAGAATCCCTAACTGCTAGTGAGCAAAGACGGGGAGTGGAATAACATTGGAGTGAAGTCATTCATAACATGAAGTTACAGGACAAAGAGAATAATGATCTTAGAGTATATTTATTTTCTTCTTTTTTTCGTATAGAAAATAATGGTGTGAACTGATATAATTCTGTCAAAGCTTATCAGATACATGTTTTAAAGTGACCATAATTCAAATTCGGGTTGCCTTTAAAAACATTTGAGAGCAAAAAATCAATATGTCATAATGTCAGGGAATCTTTTGAAATAAAATGTTATATCATCCATTAGTTTCCTCTTAGACCAGTCCTACATTGGCTTAAAAGTGCAACCACTATGGAAGGCTACCGAATGACCCACCCTCGGTTAGATGAAATTAAATGACTGAAAAATACTTAAGGAACACGATTTCCTTTATTCATTAAATCAAAATTCAAAGCCCTGGCATAGTTAGGTTGTGAAATGCACTGGTCAAACATGGAATATATTTCCTGAATATTTTCAAATGTGCCAATTGCAGGGGTAAAGTGAAAATGTCTAGTCATTTTCCAAAGATAAACTATGTAGGTAAAATCGTTTTGTGCATCACACGAGGAATAGGTTTTATGTGTGGCTCTACAGCCAATTTTCTTAATTAGTATAGACAACTTAAGCAGCTTAAGGTATTTCTTGTTTATTAAAAATTCTCTTTATAAACTTACAAGAATAGATTTATAATGAATTCATGCTAAGAAGCATTTGTTAAATTTAGAAAAAATAATTTTTTAAAGATTTTATTTATTTATTTGACAGAGAGAGAGATAGCGAGAGCAGGAACACAAGCAGGGGGAGTGGGAGAGGGAGAAGCAGGCTTCCCGCCGAGCAGGGAGCCCGATGTGGGACTCGATCCCAGGACCCTGGGATCATGACCTGAGCCGAAGGCAGACGCTTAATGACTGAGCCACCCAGGCGCCCAAATTTAGAAAATTTGAGAACAACATGCTAACATGTTGTTCATGCTGTTTATGTGTCTAATCCCTCTTCTATAAATTATTGCTTTATTTAGCTGTTTCTTGAGAAGAATAGTTTTAACAAATCTGAGATTTTTAATGGTTGGGAATTCCACTGACCAATATGCCTTCTCTATTAAATCAAACTTCGTATTGCTTAAATGTTTTAGGAATGTCTACAACTATGTGCATTGTATGTTAGATTCTATTTATTGCATTAAAAAGTGGCCTGGTATTTCTATTGCTGTCAAGTAGTAATAGATAACATTTTTTGAGAGTTTGCCCTGTAATGGGATTTTTAATGAAGAATTTGCATGCAATATGCACATTCCAGGGGAATGGCTAAACCCTCTGGCAAAATTAAAGAGGTGTTTGTGTAGTGAGCATAATATAAATAAGTAGAAGCCTGGCAATGTAAATGAGAAAAAAGAAGTTGGGAAATTCTCTGATACTGCAGAATTAGCATCCATCGTTAAATTGGTATAGAGATTTATGTTATTTGACTTGGATTGTTAGAAGCTTGCTAAATTCATTGTTCTCCTGAGCTCCTGCTGCCTCCAAACTGAGAAATATCCACTCAAAGGGGATAGAATATATAGAAAAGAAAGTAAACAACAGATTAACAACATTATGTATATTATCTAATCCTCATGCACTCACAAAATATGAGGTTGATATTATTATTAAACTTATAAGTGAGCAAACAGGTCAAGATTAAATGGCTAGCTTTACCCTATACTAATATTAACACTAAACCCCCCTCCCTGAAAGTGAAACAAGTCACATTCACAAAAGCAATTCAAATTTTAGGAAAGAAAAATAAACATGTGTACTGGTTTTATGTGAATACACCTAAGGCTGTGTACTGGTAGGAGTTCAAAAAAGACTTGAATGTATGGGGGAAAATAACCTTTTTTTTTTCACTGAAGTTCTAAAATTTATGAAGATTGATTCATTCATTCATTAAGCAAGTATTTCTTAAATACACATGTTCTAGACATTGGGTCCATAGTTAAGTGAGGGTCGAAAAAACCTGTGAATTTAAAGGGTTAGCAAGTTATGCAGGAAAGAGATAATATGCTAAAAACCAAATAAACAAAAAAAAAGTAAAGGTTAAGGAAATGATGTGACAAAGGTGTGACTGGGTGGCTACCTTATTTTTATTTACTTATTTTTATGTATATTCTTTCAGGTGCAGAATTTAATGATTCATCACTTACATACATCATCTGGTGCTCATCCCAAGTGCCCTCCTTAATACATCACCCATTTAGCTCACCCCCCCTCCCACCTCCCCACCAGCAACGCTCAGTTTGTTCTCTATACTTGAGAGTGTGTTTCTTGGTTTGTCTCCCCCCTTTTTCCCCCATGCATATTCGTTTTGTTTCTTAAATCCCACATATGAGTGAAGTCATATGGTATTTGTCTTTCTCTGACTGACTTATTTCACTTAGCATAATACTTTCTAGCTCTATCCATGTCATGCAAATGACAAGATTTCATTCTTTTTGATCCCTCAGTAATATTCCATCATATATATATATATATATATTCCATTATATATATATATATATATATATATATGTATATATGTATATGTATATACACACACACACACACACACCACATCTTCTTTATCTATTCATTAGTTGAAGGACATTTGGGCTCCTTCCATAATTTGGCTATTGTAAATAATGCTGCTATAAATATTGGGGTGCGTGTATCCCTTCAAATCAGTATTTTTGTATCTTTGGGGTAAATACCTAGTAGTGCAATTGCATAAGGTAGTTTTATTTTTAACTTTTTGAGGAATCTCCATACTGTTTTCCAGAGTGGCTGCACCAGTTTGCGTTCAGGTGGCTACTTTAGATTGGGTGATGGGAAACCATTTCTGTGGAGAAGCTCTTCAAGTTGGGACAGGAATGACAGTTGAGAACAAATTTATATAAACATCAAGGAAAAGAACAGAAGTAAGACTGGTATGTTGGAGCAGAGTGGTTGAAGTTGATAGTGGCAAAAGATGAATTCAGAAAGAAAAAAAAAAGAAACAAGGGAAATAAATTTTTAGGACAATTTAGAGGTATTTGTTTTAAGGTGCTGACCAAGGCAATGTCCTTACTATAGTTTTGATAGACACAATTACACTAAAATTCTAACAAAATGGACACATATGTATAAGCATTAGATAAAAATAAATCAAAAACCTAAATTGGAAATTCACAAATAGAAATAACACAAAGTGCATAAGCATGTGAAAAATATTTAAGTTAGTACTGATTAAAGGAATTAATATTAAAATTTGTAATAATCCAAGTGTCAAATTTCAGTTGATAAAAATAGTAACTGATGCTAGCCAACGGTATATGGAAACAGCAGTATTACTCATTTCTGGTGGAAATGTGCATTGCTACGCCCTTTCTGGGAAGCAATTTGTCAGTATAAATGGAAAACTAAAAATCTGTCCATAACTTTAACCAATAAATTCCACTTGGTATTTGTTGTCAAGCTTACTTGCGTTTTTAATATTGGATCATGCATCTTTTTAATATAAATATTATTTTAGCCTGTATTTTTTTGTTAAGTTTGAAAACTTGAGAAAGAACTTCCAACAGAGCCAGACTAGGATATTTCAACTGCAATACATCATGTGTTCAGGACACCACAAAGAAAGAAAAATGAAAGGCATTTCATTATACCCTATCAATTATACCAAATGCAATGTCCAAACAATATCTGTTTGGGACAATTCAGCAACTGAATGGCCCTGGGCTTCTGCTCAGCGATGACTGACTGACTATAGCCTACAACGTAGTCTCTGGAGGGCATATTAGTTGACCATCCTAGAAAAAGGAGAGGTTATTCTGCCTTTCTAAAAATGATGGGAAAATTTTACTCATCTCTTTTTCAATCCTTTCTGTATTTGGGGAATGGGCACAGTTTCTGGCATAATTTCTTAACGACAGTCGTCATAATTTTAATCCCATTTATTCCTGAAAATGTATAAAACAAGATATCTATATATTTATCTATTAATCTTTTTCTATTTATCTATAGATATATATCTATAATTATCTGTGATGTGTTCCTATAGATATGAAACTCTCTATATACAAATATATATAACTATATATCTAGAGATAGATATGAAACTATAATAATATAGTATGATTTCACTAATGAGATCAGGTTTGAGTTGAAATCTGACACATTGGTAAGAGAGTTAATTAAGCAAAGGAGAAAAAACATTCTAGACTGAAGTAACACAACGTGGAAGACTCAGTGACAGAAAAAAGGGAATTTTGAGACACTAAAATGCAGGTCATGTGACTTCAGCACACACTCCAGGGATGCATCATGGTACAAGAGCCAACTGCAGATTTAAGCACAGGTCAGAATTTATATGACATTTTTGGCTATGTTAATTGTTTTGGTCTTTATCTAAGAGTAAAGCTATCTAAAGAGAAGACGTCAAGAGAGTGTTAAAAAGAAGCAATCACAATTAGATTTATTTTTCAAAATACCCACTTTGGCCATAGTGTAGAGAAGAAAGTTAGGGTGGTGTTTAGTGAATATGGAAATGACTGAAGATTGCCCTTGGGAAGTAAAAATATATATGGAAAGAAATACAAAAAATTAGGTTATATTTATAAAAAAAAAAACACATGGCTAAAACCTATTAATAAATTGAGTGTGAGGGGACAAAGGAGAAAGGCATCAAAAGTGAAACCTGGATTTAGGACTTACATAGATTTCATAGATAATGTTACTGGATGGACCTAATTACATTCTTAGAATTGAACAAGCCAAATTTGGGTAGAAAATAGTAAGTATTAGGAGTTCAGTTTGACTTTTGCAAAAATGTCAAGCAGGCAAGTGTGGCATCCAGTGAAGGTATTTCCAAGAGACATGAATATAGGAGTCATTCATGCTTGGGTAGTAATCACAGCTATGAAAACAGGCAGAGAGATAAAGAGTCAGACATGGAGGGGTCTGGTTCAGAGCCTCCAACAATTCCAGCACATAGTGGCTAATTAGAGGAAGATGAGCCTACAAACATGTCTAAGTAGGAGGAAAACCAAGGACATTGTGGTGCCATGGTCAGCAAAGAAAGAACTTGTTTTTAAAAGGAGAGAGTGATTAACACAATGCTATTGTGGGGTCAAAAAGGATGAAGTTTGGGAATTTCCCATTGGATTTAGAAAGATTAATGTTATGAGTTACCTAGACAAATTGATGTTAATGAATGGCAAGTATGGGAGCCATGTTTGAGGGCTTCCAAAAATGAGAAAGAGATGAGGACATAGACACAGGATCTAAAGGGGAAGGGATATACAGAGAGAAAATTATCTTACATATACACTCAATTGTACATTCTATAACAAAACTATTTTTTAAAAATAACAAAAATCTGTCTTCAGTTTAATTTGTCTTCAAATCTTATTGCATCTCTCATTTTACTGACCAACCACTTTAAATAGTATTTGACTTCATTCTCAAATTCATTTTTATTTCAAGTTAGTACAATATAGCTTCTACTACTTCATCAGTCTTCAGAAATAATCCTTTTCTTGCAATATACTTTCTTATCATTAATACCATATCCAAAGGTATCCTTTTTTTGAGAGAGAAGGAGAGAGAGAGAGAAAGTATGTGCAAGCAGGGTGGTAAGCAGAGGGAGAGAGAAAATCTTAAGCAGGCTCCATGCTCAGCGCAGAGCATGATGCAGGGCTTGATCTCACAATCCTGAGGTCATGACCTGAGCCAAAATCGAAAGTTGACTGCCCAACTGACTGAGCCACCCAGGCCCCCCAAAGGTATCTTTTCATTTTCCCTTCTATGTCATTTCTTAAAAGTTATTTGAAACTATCAAACTCCATTAACATCTCATTATTATGTTTACCCTCTATTTTATTCTTGAACACACTCTATTGGATTTCCTCTGTCTTAATCTGTTAGGGCTACTCTAACAAAATACCATGGATTGGGTGGTTTATAAACAACAGAAATTTATTTCTGACAGTTCTGGAATCTGGAAAGTCCCACGACCTAGGTGCCAGCATATTCAATGCCTGACGAGAACTAGCTTCCTCGGAGATAGCTTTCTGTGAAATCTCACATGGTAGAAGGGGTGAGGGAGCTCTCTGGGGTCTCTTCAATAAGGTCATTTATCCCCTTCATGAGAGCTCCACTCCCCTGCTAATCCCCCTTCAATGGCCCCACCTCCTAATGTAATCCCCTTTGGGGTTAGAATTTTAATATATGAATGTGGAGGGGTGTGGATATAAGCGTTCAGTCCATTGAATCCTCTAAAAAAGGTTTTCTTTCACTTTTAAGCTATTCTTCTGATATGGTTCCAAGTGTATTAGTTTGATGGGACTACTAAAATTCTACATGCATAACTGCCAGTGAGTAATCCTTGTACATATGCAATTGAAAGTCTATATATCCTGTTAATCTGGGAGGCATGCAGATATTTGCGGACCTAAAGCTTACAAAATTTAGAGGCAGTCTAAGTCAAATTACATAAGAAAAAATAGGTGTGAAATGAATGAAATTTCTAATGAAATTCTATTTTTCTAGAATGAGGAAAGATATCACAAAAAATTTAAAATTTTTCAAAACCAACAAATTACAAAAACACCAAAATATCTGGAAAAACACTATAACATTTTCGTTAACTAACTAAATGATGCAACTCTATAACACTTTTTCCTTCTACTTTTAGTTGCATAATTTTTTTTACCAGTCTTTTTTTTTTTTTAAAGATTTTATTTATTTATTTGACAGAGAGAGACACAGCGAGAGAGGGAACACAAGCAAGGGGAGGGGGAGAGGGAGAAGCAGGCTTCCTGCAGAGCAGGGAGCCGGATGCGGGCTCGATCCCAGGACCCTGAGATCATGACCTGAGCTGAAGGCAGACGCTTAACGACTGAGCCACCCAGGCGCCCTTTACCAGTCTTTTTTATGACAATATAGTAAAAATACTTTTGAAAAGGAAAGTAAAAAATAATTTAGCCTTTCCTCTGGCTTTGTTTATATAAATTTATTTTTATTTTTGTTAGTTTACTTTTTTTATTTTCTCAAAAACTTTCAGATAGTTTTTTGGGGACATATAATTACCAAATGGTAAAAACACACATGTCATTTTATAATAAAGAAGAATTTTATCAAATGAGGAAAAAAAACACTTTCAAGTAATTGGATTTTTCCTCAAGTTAGAGAAAGCCTTAATTTTATATATATATATATTTTTTTTCCTATATTTCAAATTTTCTTGTACAAGGTCTAAACTTCATTACTGTTTGAATAGGTAATAGTCACTAATCGCTTTGTCAAAGAGTGAGTGTAAGAAACTCATTCCCTGAGGTTTATGTTTTCTTATCTGATTGGGATCAACCTCCATTTTGATTAGGACTAAATAAGAATGAACACTCTGCTGACAACTTTCCATGTCTAACGATTGGAAAAATTCTTCGTAAGCTAATTTCTGACTCAACACATGTCAAATCTTGTTTCTGTTCCACTCCTAGGTCCTCCTAGTTCTCTTAGCCACAGCATTTGGACACTGAGTTTGCTGATTACAAGATAAAATGTGTTTCTTACTTCCTAAATTTGTCCACTAGTAAATTAAAAATGATTTGTCACAATACTTATTTTCTTTGTGTAAAAGAATACTGAAGCTAGCCATTTACATCTTTATAATTTTCACCTTTACTTATTCAATTTGTCTCAATTTTATAGAATTTATTTTTTGCTAAATAGCTGAATTCTAAAATAAGTGGTGGGATTTAAATTGCCCTATGTGGAAATACTAATGGCTTTAAATGCAACATTCTCTATGAGTATATGCATTACTTAGATGGGAAATACCACAGCAAATTAGATAATAGATGTTCTTTATTCATTCATTCAGTCATTCAATTAACAACTATTCATTGAGGAAGCAAGATGCGTTAGTCTTTCTTCGGTTGCTGGGAATAAAGTAATAGCATAACAACACACACACATACAAGCCATGCTTCTCAGGTATCTAAGTATTTGGGGAGGAGAGGAATGGGATTAACAAATATTTATACAGGTTTTTATTAAATTAAGTTTTTAATAAATGCCATGAAATGAAGTATAAATTTTGCATGCTAACACATTAAGTCAAACTAAATATCTTTTTCATATGTCATTCTTTTTTTTAAGATTCTATTTATTTATTTGATAGAGAGAGTGAGAGAGTATAAGCAAGGGGAGCAGCAGAGGGAGAGGGAAAAGCAGACTCCCTGCTGAACAGGTAGCCTGATGCGGGACTTGATCCCAGCACTGCTGGGATCATGACCTGAGCTGAAACCAGACACTTAACCGACTGAGCCACCCAGGGGCCCCCATACATCATTCTTTATACACTAGGAATAGTTAACTAAATGTATTAAATGTCTTCTTTTTAAAATGTATTAAATTTCTGCTTACTCATCCAAAGGATGCTATCTGTGTGTGTGTGTGTGTGTGTATATACACACACATAATGAGTAGAAATTAATAGAATTAATAGAAATTGATAGACCTCAGAATCTTACTGTCTTTAGACATTTTATCTTTTTTTTTTAAAGATTTTATTTATTTATTTGAGAGAGAGAGAATGAGAGAGAGCACATGAGAGGGGGGAGGGTCAGAGGGAGAAGCAGACTCCCCGCCGAGCAAGGAGCCCGATGCGGGACTTGATTCTGGGACTCCAGGATCATGACCTGAGCCGAAGGCAGTCGCTTAAACAACTGAGCCACCCAGGCGCCCATAGACATTTTATCTTAAATGCCACTAAGAAAAAGTTTTCATTTGTTAACTCCTGCCAGACATGAGTTAAGGACCAATAAAGTCAGATTTACCTCAGATTGAAGGAACTTCCACTAAACAGAAATATGGTAAAAGGAGAATGGGAAAGTTGAAGGTGTGACTAAGAGGCCAGCGGGAGTGGGGTGGGGAAAGGGAGAGGGAGAAGATGTCATACTGTAGGGACGCCTGGGTGGCTCAGTCAGTTAAGCGTCTGCCTTCGGCTCAGGTCATGATCCCAGGGTCCCGGGATTGAGTCCCACATCCGGCTCCCCATTCAGTGGGGAGTCTGCTTCTCCCTCTGTCTGCAGCTCCCCCTGTTTGTGCTCTCTCTCTCTTTTTCTCTCTGACAGATAGATGAATAAAATCTTCAAAAAAAAAAAAGAAGATGTCATATTGTAGATCAGAAGTCCTTGACTGACTTTTTGGAGGAATTTTCATATCACATTTCTTGAGATATTCTGTGCAGTCTTGAACCTGTGGATATACTGTGCTCTCTTTATTTAGGACATCAGGCTCCCTGAGCTGTACCACTTTGGCTTACATTCTCATCTATACTCTATGCAACTTCATTGCCATTGGCTTGACTTTAGCTTTCTTTTTCTCTTATTATCCTGTTTGCCTTCCATTTTCTTTCTTTTTTTTAAGATTTTATTTATTTATTTGACAGAGAGAGAGAGATAGCACAAGCAGGGGGAGCGGCAGGCAGGGGGAGAGGGAGAAGCAGGCTTCCCACCAAGTGGGGAGCCCGATGTGGGGCTCGATCCCAGAACCCCGGGATCATAACCTGAGCCGAAGGCAGTTGCTTAACCAACTGAGCCACCCAGGTGCCCTGTCTTCCATTTTCTTAGAGTCTTCTATGCCTTCCAAGATGAAAATTAAATCCATATCCATGCAAAAAAGAAATAAAACACCAATCTTTTCTTCTCCCAGGTGGCTTATGAACATGGTTTCACTGTGGGACTTCTCAATAAGAGTCTGGGTGCAGGGAGACATCTACTTCATTTGTACAAGGATCTTAGGGAGAATTTCAACATTTAGACTTTCTTAAAGTATGTAAAGTCCTCCTATCAAATTTAACCCAGAAGAGTAGATTGTATTTTTATATCCAAAAAGTGATTTAAACACCAAATGTGAATCCTACATGTCTCCTAAACTTCAAATACAGAAATGAGTTGCTTGAGAATGGCAGCCACAATGTGATGTTCGGGAACTGTGTCTCTGTCTGTTGCAATTTATAACCGTTTTCCCTCCTATTAGAGTTGTAGGCAAATCTTGGTTCTACAAACATTTAGTCAAGCAGACAATACAAAAGTGACAAAAGGAAGGTTTAAAGCTAATTTTGAGATAGTTCTGTGACATGAGCTCATGAATAAAATGTAAAACTAATTATATGGGTGAGCATATACAGATTTAAAAGCAAGATAGCAGAGAGTTCAGGAAGAATGATTCCTTGTAAGACCTGAGACAACAAATGTAATGCAATTTGAGTCACTGGAATAAGATAGTGTGTTTCCTGTATCAGATATCTTGTGAGCTACTTAAAATGCAAATGACTGTACCTCATCCCAGAACTTCAGAAGCAAAATCTCTGGGGACAGGCCCCAGGAATCTACTTTTTCAGAAAATTATGTGGGTAACCTTTATGTAACTTAAAATTTGGGGACCCTTTGACAGTCCATAATATTCATTTCCTTCGAACTATTTCCTAACTAGGAAACTGTTAGAGAAGAGGTCCTTTGTGGAATTGCATAATTTGGGGAATATGATTGATGTCAAGACATCATATGATTTATGAGTTATTCATTTAAAGAATTAAAAAAAGCGGGGGGGGCAGATTGCTAATGCTAACTGTGGCCTCAGAGTTTTAATGTCATGCATGTAAGAAGAAAATAAAAGATAAGGTCTGCTTTTAATAAAATAATAGAAGGGGTGCCTAGGTCGTTCAATTCAGAGTCCAACTCTTGATTTCGGCTCAGGTCACGATCTCAGGGTCCTGAGATCGAGCCCCATGTCAAGCTCTGCGCTCAACAGGGAATCTGCCGGAGATTCTCTCTCTCCCTCTGCCCTTCCCCCTTACTCACACTCTCTCTCTAAGTAAGTAAGTAAATAAATAAAATATTTTAAAAAATCATAACAGGAAAGAACAAATTAAATAAACCTAAAGGATAAAATATGAAAAAAAGTCTACTACTATGAGTTGATGATAGAAAAAATTAATTTATATCTTAGATTATTAAATCTTCAATGAGAGAACAGAAAAAAAGCACCATAAATTTTAGAAACTCCAAAAATGCTCTTTTTGTAAGATAAGGGCAACAGAATGTTGCTGAAGACATTTAAATAGATGCTAGAATTGTTGATCATGAAAAAATATGGGTGGCCCATGTACAACAATGTCATTACAGTATACCAGTACCCCTGGGATGTCAGCCAAAATGGAGGTAATTTTCTCAAAATAGCTTCGTCCTGAACTTAATCCAAAAGGCATCCATTCATAACAATGTATTCCTTTCAAGCAGGGAAAAGGCTATGCCAGAAAAAGGAGTTCTGTTGATATATTTTCATCATAAAAATAAACAGGGCACACCACTAAGAAAACATTCATTTGGAACAAATTTTAAACATACCTAAACAAAATTATTTAGAATATCTGCAATTACAAAAACTATATTTGTTTGCTTTTGTGTAAGACGATTTTTAAGTGACAGAGAAAGAACATAGAAAGAGAAGGCTCTGAAACACCAAGCTCTATTGAATTTATGTGTGAGCTAATTTAAAATTCAATCCAGATTCTCTGCTTTCATAATCATATAGTAATGTTAAACCCCAAACACTGAGCCTGATCAGGAAATGAGATTGATTATTCATATCCAGTTTAAATCTTTCTAGTCCTGAGAGAAATCATTGTGAAGAATAAAAATCACAGAGAGTGGTAAAGAAATAACCAGGTCATGAATTTTTACTTCGGTAAGGCTTATTTGGCAGCAGAGTTGAACATGAGTTAATATTAGTGCTCTGTTTCAAAGAATTGAAGAATTAATCCATATCTACTAGAATGCTAAAGTATTTAAACATTCGTTGCTGCTATCATGTCGTTAATCAATTGAAACATGACATTTGTTGAAGGCCTTCTAAGGGCCAGGGTCTATACTAGGTAGTAGGGATAAAGGGAAACATGGACCCTAGTGAAATAAAGAATCCACTGTAAGCATGATAAATGTATGTATATAAAAAATTATATTTTCAGGGTCATATATGTGTTTTGATATGTAATTAGCTGTAAATGGATGTCTGTGTATATATTTATATGTAATATGTAATTAATTAATAGTTATAAAATTATTATAAATAAGAATACAATGAGTAATAATTTTTTCCATGAAACAATACAAGACCTGCTTCTGGGAGATGGTGATTAAGATAAGTGAAATAAAGTAAAAATTAATCAGATTGTAATTGGTGGTAAACGAGAAAGGAGAAGACAAATAGAAAATTCTTTGAGATGAATGAAAACAAAAAGGTAACATACCAAAATCATGGGATGTAGCTAACGTAGTAATTGGAAGAAATTTTATAACTATAAACATCTATATTAACAAGCAAGATGGGGCACCTAGGTGGCCCAGTCAGTTAAGCATCTGACTCTTGGTTTCAGCTCAGGTCCCGATCTCATGGTTGCAAGATTGAGCCCCAAGCTGGGCTCCGCAATCATCGCAGAGTCTGCTCAAATCAATAACCTAAGTTTCCAATTTAAGAAATTAGAAAAAGGTAACAAACCTAAACCTAACAGAAGGAAAGAATAATAAAGTCTGATGGAAGTAGATTAAGTAGAGAGTACAAAATTAGTAGAGAAAATCAATAACGAAAATTTGTTTCTTCAAAAAATCCAGCAAAATTGACAAACAATTAGCTAAACTGGTCAAGAAAAAAAAGAGAGAGAGAAGTCTCAAATTAGTAAAATCAGGACTGAAAGAGGGGACATTGCTATTAAACTCACAGAAATAAAAGGCGTTATAGGAGAATACTACGAACAGCTGTATGTAAACATGTGAGATCGGTCAGATGAAATTAATACATTCCCAGAAAAATGTATACTATTGAAACTGAGTCAAGAAGAAATAGAAAATGGTCCTTTAAAAACTAAATATTTTTAATTAATAATAATTAAAAAAAAAAACTACCACCAAGAAACACCTGAGCCTACCTGCCTTCCTGGTATGTTCTACCACTAATACAATCCTTTACGAATTCTTCCAAAAAACAGAAGAGAGAGAATAGTTCTCAACTCATTATGTAAGGCCAACATTTCTCTGATCACCAAACCATACAAACACATTACAAGAAAACTTCAGACAAATATCTCTATGCAGGTAGACACAAAAAAATCTTTAACAAAATATTACAAACCATGTCCAGCAACATATAAAAAGAATTGTATACATGACAAATAAGATTTAGCCAAGGAACGTCAGAATGGTTTCTCATCCAAAATCAATCAAGATAATACATCATATTAATAGAATAAAAGATAAAATCCACATAATCATCTCAAAAAGGAATGGACACAATTTATTGAATGCTAACAACCTGTTAGACATTGCTAGACAACTTTCCAATGGAGACATATGAGGGTTTACAGGGGTCAATGGTTAACATGACATTAGGTTTACCAAAAATGGAGGAAGCATTGGTTCACATTCCCAAGCTTGAGAAGGGTAAGGACAGATATTGATTTAGGAAGAACTGGAGTTAGGTTTTTGTTTTGTTTTTGTTTTTTTTAAGATTTTATTTATTTATTTGAGACAGAGAGAATGAGAGAGACAGAGAGCACTTGAGAGGGGGGAGGGTCAGAGGGAGAAGCAGGCTCCCTGCCAAGCAGGGAGCCCGATGCGGGACTCGATCCCAGGACTCCAGGATCCTGACCTGAGCGAAGGCAGTCGCTTAACCAACTGAGCCACCCAGGCGCCCAGGAGTTAGGTTTTCTAACAGAGACTACCTCTCATTTTGACCTCTACATGTCCACTCCATTATCTCTATTGAGATAATATAGTAAAGAGCATACCCATATGCAGCTCAGATTCCATTTCCAATGGTTTCCATTAAAAGAATGAACTTTATTCATGCTTAAGTGATATAATATAAAAGTCCTAGACAGGAATGAGAAAAGCCAGTTGGCACTATGTAGGCTGGGGAAAGTTGCTTAGTCTGTCTTATCCTCAGTTTCCCCCAATGTAAAAAGCTGATCACAGTGAATGCTGTTCCTGTCTCATTTGGTTGCTGTGAAGATCAGATGGATCGTTGTTTTATGAAAACTGTCTGTCAGCATGTAATCTTTCAGATATATTGGATGTGCTTTAAAAAAAAAAAAGAAAAAAGAAAAGAAATCAGATAGCCAGAAGGAAAGTTGCTGTTCATCATTATTTTGGACTTTTATAATTTATCTTGGGAAAATTTACTTGTTTAAGAAAACAACTTTATTGACTTTTACTTGTTTATAAGCAAATTATGGTTGTTTACAAAAACATACCTTCCCGATCTAGACTGAATGGAGAAACTGAGATAGGAGAGAAATGAATTGCTTTGCCTGATAAAGTAATAGGAATTTTAAGAGAAGAAAACTAGACCTCTGGGTTGAAGGGAAGGAAATGAAATAAAAAACATGGTAAAAGGAAAGTATGTCAAATAGTGTCAGGCTGGATTCTAAGGAGAGTGTTGGCCAATAAAAAATCATATATAGTAGGTAAATTCTAATGATGTTACAATGACTAATATTAAAACTTAAATTTCTTTCTGTCCGGGGCTATAATTGACATTCATTAGACTCAAATATTTAGAAAACATCTATAACACACAACAGCTTTGCATTATTTGCTCTTTTTATTTTCCCGTTGTTAACTGATTTGGCAAAAGGATTATGTTCATGTTTTGGGGTAGGATAATCATAAGCAATGTGAATATCAGTAATTGGTGATAATAGGATTCCATAATGATTAAAAGAATCCTTAGGGTTGAAACTCAGAGCAATACTTTATGGGTGAATAACACAAAAATGTATGGGCTCCCATCTCCAAAGTGTATCTTTACTGGTATCTTTGAGACGGTGTTGGATTTACAGAAATGGTAACCAAGGAGTTTAGGAAGAGACAATACAAGTTTGGGTGACTTAGAGACATTCAAATTACATTGACAAGGTTAATTTCACAAGACCAAAACAAATTACCTCTAAAAT
This sequence comes from Mirounga leonina, assembly GCF_011800145.1. Lineage (NCBI taxonomy): Eukaryota > Metazoa > Chordata > Mammalia > Carnivora > Phocidae > Mirounga > Mirounga leonina. Next base: position 30,664,534 of record NW_023270320.1, on the reverse strand, counting down.
AGAGATTAACACAAAGCTAATCATTAACATATAAAACAATTAAAAGTAATTAAAAATCAAATAGAATGTTTTTCCTTTATTATTATTATCACAATAGTTATAATTTTACAAAGATAAACAATGAGACCAGTATGATTTATCTATCAACATAGGAGATATTTTGAAATTAGTAACCATTTGGGGTGCCTGAGTAGCTCAGTTGGTTGAAAACTGTCTGTCAGCATGTAATCTTTCAGATATATTGGATGTGCTTTAAAAAAAAAAAAAACAGACTCGGTTTTGACTCAGGTCATGATCTCAGGGTCCTGAAATGGAGCCCTGTGTCAGGCTTTGGGCTCAGCACAGTCTTTGTGAGATTCTCCCGCCCCCCCCGCTCTTTCCCCTTCTCTCCCCCTCCCCGCCATGCCCTCTCTCTCTTTCTCTCTCTCTCTCTCTGTCTCTCAAATAAATAAATAAAATCTTTAAAAAAATTAATAACCAAATTTAATCCAACATCTTTATTGAAGAAGGCAGGTCTCTACAGTGAACCAACAGCTAGCAATTGTATTTATGGCATGTGGTGCTCGGCCATCTATACCTAAGTATTATTTTTTTGCACATAGAGTTGGTAATGGCAACTCACGTTGATTTATGGAAGCTTAAGTGTGGCTATCTGCTCTCCTCTATTTCTGCCCACCGCCCACCCTCATCCTCCAAGGTGGTATTATTTCCCTTTCCTGGTTTGTACCAGTAGATGTTGTTGATTATATTCATCCATTGTAACCCGTGTATCAGTGTTTCCAAAAATTTGAGCTAGCACTGATGAGATCAGTGAATTGGGAGGTAACTAAGATATAAAATTAAAAGAGGAAAGAAATGAAGTATAGTTAAGAATGATTATGAATTCAGGGTTTTTTTCTTTTATATCTGCAGTATTGGGGGAGGGTGAAGAAACTGGCTAACACACCAACTTTGATTTGGGAGTCTCACAGTCATTGAATCTTCAGAAAGCATGTGAGAGATGACATAATTAGACCCATTTTAAGAACAAATCTACTGAGTTTCAGAGAGATTTGATTACTTCTAGAAGTTTACATAACAAATTAAAGAAGACCATAATGCTCAAACTTTTATCTCACTGAAAAATCCTTGTGAGTTCCTCCTGGGCATAAAATAAGCCCCCAACTTCTACCCTTCTTGGAAAATAAACATCAGGCAGCTACTTTATGCAGTATTAAAATTTGGAATTTAATGTATTTATAATGATAGCGAATACATTTTAAGCCCATAAAAATGTGATATATTGTTTCAGAGAAACTTTGAGGAACAAAGTTGTTTTTTCACTGTTTGTGTTGTTTTACTGTGTGATATGGGAAGTCAGACAAAAAGGAATACATCTATCTTCTTTAAAAAATTCAATCACTCATCTAATGTACAGAATGCATACATTTGATTATCACTGACAAAACATAGCTTCACTATTTAAAAAATAAAACTGGAATAATTTTGATAATAGAGTATTATACAACCTAAAGTATATAAATATCTTAATGTAACCATATGTATATAAACATCTTAATGCAATCATTTATATGTATAAGTCATATACAAAATACTCTCCTCCCAAAAATTTCATATAGGAGAATAACCCTCAATTCTTTAATCAGAGGCCATTCTTAACATCTATAGGTTCATCTTTCGGGCCACTGTGAAATTTCATTGGGCCTTTATTCTTAGACAGATGTGTTTCCAAGCATATTGTGCTCTCTAGCCTTAAATAGTTTTGTTTTGTTTGAATCTTATCTTGATTTGGGGAAAAAGATATTTCACTCCATGAGGTACATTTCTAAATGATGCTCCAGAAATAGATCAAACAAGCAAATTATTTGCATGGATTGGTTCAACTGAGAGAATAATGTGCTCCTACAGCCTCCTTGTCTTATCTTACCTCCCACACTGGAAGTTGTTGAAAGATCCCAGTGCCACTCATATACTCATCAAAGAAAGGCTTTCAGACTGAAACAATACTTTTCTTCAATTTAACAATAGTGTCTAGAAATACTATGCATATCTTCTGATGATTATGGTATAATGAACTAGTAAAGATTTTTTTTATTCTTATGTTAATCCCCATACATTACATCATTAGTTTTAGATGAAGTGTTCCATGATTCATTGTTTGTGCATAACACCCAGTGCTCCATGCAGAACGTGCCCTCCTCAATACCCACCACCAGACTAACCCATCCTCCCACCCCCCTCCCCTCTAGAACCCTCAGTTTGTTTTTCAGAGTCCATCGTCTCTCATGGTTCGTCTACCCCTCCGATTTCCCCCCCTTCATTCTTCCCCTCCTGCTACCTTCTTCTTCTTCTTCTTTTTTTTTTTTCTTAACATATATTGCATTATTTGTTTCAGAGGTACAGATCTGAGATTCAATAGTCTTGCACAATTCACAGTGCTTACCAGAGCACATACCCTCCCCAGTGTCTATCACCCAAAGATTTTTACACTAAAATATACATCAGACTTTTTCTGGTTAATTGTGTTTGTTTCACTAATTAATTCAGAAACTTCAACATAAAATATTTTTACTTGGCGTCCCTGAATTTTATTAACAAAATCAGTAGAAAAGTTCTAAAAGTTGTGTCAATATTTTCATAGTTTGAACAAATTTTAGGTACTAAGTAGCTAATCCTCATTGTCTTAGTTTAATGTTTTTGTGTAATTATGTGTGTGTGCATAGTGTGGGTACATCAATGTACACTCTAATGTTTTTTGGCATGAATTTCAGTATCTTTTTACTTTTTACAACTGGAACATGGCTGGCATCTAGGAAAGTGCTGATTTACTTTTGCATGTCAAGTATGGAAATATAGCTTTTCCCTCACACAGTGACTAATGAGCCTGTCAGTAGAATGATGTTTTACAGAGTTTTATGCAACAAAGGACTAGTGGCTACTTTTTATTCTATACTCAAAGCAACAAAACATGGCAAGCAGAACCAAAATGTCAAATGTAATCTATCATGACTCAGTTACATGTGATAAGAAACATAAAAGGAAAGAAATATATTATTAGATAAATCTAAAAGAGCACATTAGATAGTGGAAAGATTTTATGTATTTCTCATAATGCATTATTTGCCAGCAATAAACAAATATATCTAGTCAATATCTCTAAACCATAATTATGATACAAATATTATACTACTCTCCATCTGCTTCTCTTTGATTGTGATAAACAAAGTACAGTATCTTTAAATTTTCCACTAATTCTTTCAAATAAGATAGCAATAGGAAGAGACTACATTTATTACAAGAAATATCCTAGATGAGTAGTTTCAATATCAACTTGTCAATAAAATGTGAGAAGTCAAAATTGTTACAATTTCCTGGAGCCTGTAGTGCTAATATCATACAAAGAAAAAAGTTCATTTAGCCAGACGTCTGAGAGGAAATTGAACATACAAATCTCAGTCAATATTTTCATGTTGACTTGGGAAGAAACCATCATGAAATATCCCAGTAGGACATTCTGGATTCAGATATTTTCAAAGTTGAAACAGAATCTAATGAAGCAATAGTGGGCTTCTGGAAGGTTTTGACAATATTTGTTCCAAAACAATACCCAGTATCCAATATAAGTTACTTTACTCAGATTTTCTATAGCAAGGTTCATCTGCAATGTGCTTTCATACATAGAGGCAGTCACTTGTCAGGTACCGCAGAATTGGTGAAAACATCTGAAGCCTAGAGCTGCATTTTCCAACAAAGTAGCCACTAGCCAAATATGGCTGTATAAATTTAAGTTTAAATTAGCTAAAATTAAATAAAAATTAAAAACCTATTTTTTTTAGTAGTTCCTCAAGTGATCTTCAAGTATGTGGAAAGCAGATCTTTGGAAATATTTGGTGATCTGCCCTACTGCTCATCACAGAGAAAGAAGCAAGGAAAGAATAAGTGGGCTGAGCATCCTGAGAAAAGTGCAAGCCTAGTGTTGCACAGGGAGGTCTAATTACAGGAAGAGAAATACTCCTAGCATTCAATGCAAATCTCTGCCTGCCCAAGTGTGGGTACCCTAGCCCTGTCTCACACTAATCACTCTCCACTCCAAATATCTCAAACCAGTTTCTCCTTGCTTTCTGAAGCCATTTTTAGACTGTCTTGGAAATCCTGCCCTACTGTGCTTAGAAAGTCTTATTATGTAAGCAATAAAATTTTTCATACTCTCTTGGGATGTGTGTGGCATCATCAGTGTTGACATCTGAACCAGATTTGGGGTTTCCTTCCTAATCCAGGAACATTTTAAGATGCAATTTATCATCTTTAAATATGGTGACTTTTAGAGACATCATGTATTTGATTCACTCAAAAATTTCTATATTTAGAACCATAAAGAGGGCGCCTGGGTGGCTCAGTTGGTTAAGCGACTGCCTTCGGCTCAGGTCATGATCCTGGAGTCCCGGGATCGAGTCCCGCATCAGGCTCCCTGCTCAGCGGGGGGTCTGCTTCTCCCTCTGACCCTCCTCCCTCTCATGCTCTCTCTATCTCATTCTCTCTGTCTCAAATAAATAAAAATAAAAATCTTTAAAAAAAAAAAAGAACCATAAAGAATAATTCACACTCCACAACATCATTTAGTAGGTACAATTGATAAGGAGAAACCCTCCCAATATCTATCTTAAAGAGTCACAAAAGGGGACTGGGAATTTCATTTATTCAGACTCTTGTCACTGAATGTTGTCATATGTATAATAATCACAGAGAAAGTACTCATCCCATGACTGCCGATAATGGAAGTGTTCTAACTACCTTTCTTAGTCTCTTCTGTTTTCCTGACACCTAACATAAATCACATGGGTTTAATCCCATTTCCTCCTGTAATATTGTCAAAAGAATATAGAACAGCTATCTCCAAAAATAACTCTTCATGTACTTTAAAGAAAATTCTAAGAAATACCTCATCTATCACCCCCACCTCCAGCTACCAACTAAATCTCTTTTTAGGCTATATTCCTAAATGCTGTTCACCACATCATTAGCCACTTCAATATATCTCCTCTGGATTTTTGTTTTCCAGGTCCTTTTCATCTCTTGGGAGATACAGATTCTGCAACTAGGCACCGCGTCTCAGTAATTTAGTGATAGTGAAAATTAATTAACAGATAAATAATAAATTAAGTAATATTTGTTGGTTCTGTTGTTTGTATCAGACAAGTACCAACATCTTTAGGGCCATGTTTTTGGACTTTCCCTCTCCTCTCTTGTTCTTACTATGATATACCATTATAGACATAAAGAGAATTTACATGTTTAAGGAAACTTCTTCTTTTCTTCCCTCTCTCTGTAAGTACTCATTCTTTCCCCATTCACTTTGGCCCAGTTCAACCTTCACTAAGTCTTAGTGAGGGTAGAGAGCCATTGGAATGTCTGGACAGACAAGGGAAGTGCCACATGGATTTGCTGGTTAAAGCAAACACTGCTATATTATCTAGGCTACTTTTGTCCTTGCTTTTATCATCAGATTCTTGCGCCAATTCTGTTTGCTTTACTGCCTTTTAGAAGTTACCAAAGATACTACTGCTCTACAATCTTTTTACTTAGATTTTATACTCATTATAATCAGACTGTTTTGGATTCCTAAAAAGGAAATCTACTCAAACCAGCAAATTTTAAAGGGACATTCTGTGCCATACAGGCATCATGAGAACACAGGAAAAATATACAACAAAGCACAAGGAAGGATAAGAATTGGAAGCCCTAGGACACTTACATGTCTTTCTTTCTTCACTCCATTGATGACTCTCTCTCTCCTCGTGTTTACTCTGTAAACTTCTCTGTCTACCTCATATAAAGTGTGGGCATTTATGTTACTGTTTTGGTAATTTATTTTGTACTTGACCTAGAATAGCCATCCCAGCCTCAAATTACAAATAGTATCTCAAGCTTGTCTTTTGTCCCAACTGCAAAAGTTTGCATCTCCTATTTCAGATTCTGACTGATCAGAATTTTTGTAAGCCAATCACAAATCAAACATAGTTCCAGATGTAGAATAATGTGTCCAAACTTGATCCAGTCATCTCTTGGTGGAGGGTGAGGAGGAACAGAATATGTAAAGAAAAAAAAAATTTCCCACTCCAGGATTTTCTCTGGTGGTTAAAAGCAGTGAAGTCTTAGAGAAATAAATGATATTAACATCCAGGTGAATAGGATGTGTGGCAGTATGAAAGGAGAAACAAGCAGTGTAATACAGACAGTGACTGCCCAAGATCACACTAGTCTTAGTTTTATCTTAATCTAGATTATTGTAATTTTCTGGAGCTCCGTAACTAAAAAGAGTAAAAAAAATTGAGAAATACTCATTTTATTTTTATTTATTTTTATTTTATTGTTATGTTAATCACCATACATTCCATCATTAGTTTTTTTTGTTTTTTTTTAATTTTTATTATGTTAATCACCATACATTACATCATTAGTTTTTGATGTAGTGTTCCAAGATTCATTGTTTGCATATAACACCCAGTGCTCCATGCAGAGCGTGCCCTCTTTAATACCCACATATTTAGAAAGGATAGAGAAATGTAAGAAGGATAACCCATATTCACAGTGGTACAACTGCTATATGGCCTGAAAAAAGATGCTTTGCAGCAGATAATTCAGAAACATCCTACAGATTGTGTATAATCTCATAGAACTTAAGTCCTCAATAAAAAGATCGATCAGATGAACCTCAAACCCAAATATCAATTCTGAATGAACCATACCAAACACCTCCTGACCGGAGGTGATTAGGATTTCTTCCAGATGACTAGGTTTCAGGATTTCTGATTAGCAAAAAATATCACAAGGGGCAGCTTTTTGCTGGGGCCTGGAATAATACTGTTAAAAGCATATGAGATACATTTTCCAATATGTTCATGAGCATATTTTATATGCTGTAATAAGATACTTGATAATATTGCCACATCACAGAAATTCAAAGTCAAATAATAGACTTCAAAAAACAATCCCTAAATAAACATTAATCATACTGTGTTTGCATTACATGAAATGAAAATAATAGCAATCAAAGCCCAGAAATGCCTGTGCAGAGATCATTTTTTTTAAAATAAATGTTCCTCAGCTCCATAATGGTAACTATTTCAGATATTGATATCTTCTTTAGCATTGTGACAGGATTGCTTACATAAAGAGCACATCTGAACTTACCTTTTCTTACAAATAAAATTATTACTATTTTCAGAGCTTCATCTTGTCCATCTGGTTCACCAGACCCAGTCATTTTATTAATATACACATTTCAAAGAAGTCCTTCTATATGCAAGTTGTTATTGTAAATTATGTTTGTTTTCGTTTTTGTTTTTGTTTTTTTTTAGAGGCTCAAAATCCCATAAGTATCTTGGCCTGTATGGATGAATACCTTACATTAAAAAGTTGCATGTGGTTTGCCATTTTCCAAATATCCTAGGCAGCAGTGCAAAAATTGTTAACAAGAGGCAATTATATAATTATCTTATATTAAAATAAAACAAAATAAAAACTTCTGATCAATAGTTTAAGACAAGTTTTATTCTCATCTCTGAAAATAAACCAGGACATACAAGTTTTGTTAGTATTTTAGACCTGAATCTGAGGCTGTTCAATAGTTATACAAAATAAATAACTTTCTCTATCTCTCTCTATTTGTATACATAGATGTATGCATAGTTACATGCAAAAAATTACAAGAAATTTTAATATAGTATTTTGGGTTTCATACCAGCAGAATATACTGGGTATATTGAGGACATTTTCTTAAATTAAACATTTATTTTGAGATAATTGTAAATTTACATGCATTTGAAAGACATAGTATTCTATTCAATTTACCTAGTGATAACATGTAAAACTATGGTACAATATCACATCCAAAATATTGGAACAGATACAGATAGAGAACATTTCTGCCATCACAAGAATCCCTCTTGTTGCCCTTTTATAGCCTCTCTCACATCACACCTGCCCTCATTCCTGTTCACGGCTGGCAACCACTCATCTATTCTTCATCTCTATAATTTTGTCATTTTAAGGATATTACAGACATGGAATCACACAGCATATAGCATTTAGAATTGGACTTTTCAATGAGCACCATTTGCTGGAGATTTATAGAGGTTGTCATGTAGTTTGTTCCTTTGTATTATGGTATAGAGGCACCATCCCCCATGTAACCAGTCACCAGGTGAAGACATTCAGGTTGTTTCCAACTTTTGGCAATTATGCATAATGCTGCTATAAACATTTTTGTACAGGTTTATGCATGAACATAAGTATTAATTTTTCTGAGATAAAAGCTTAAGATTACAATTGCGAGTTTATAGCTACATGTTTATTACTTTTAAAAACCAGCCAACTATTTCTAGAGTGGCTGCACCATTTTACATTCCCACCAGCAGTATATGAATGATTGTTTCTCTGCATTTATCCTTGCATTTAGTGGCATTTGGTCATTACGTTCATTTTAGCCATTCTAATCAGGGTGTAGTGAAACATCATTGTGGTTTTAATTTGCATTTCCCCAATGGCTAATGGTGTTAATCATTTTCCCATGTGGTTGTGGGCCATATGTATATCCTGTTGTTGAAATGTCTGTTCATATCTTTTGATCTTTTTCTAATTAAATTGCTTATTGATAGTTCTTTATATATTCTAGATACTCGTACTTTAGCAGATACATAGTTGAAACATGTTTTTCTCTCTACTCTGTAGCTTATACTTTCACCTTAATTGGATCTTTCCCAGAACAATTTTTTTAACTTTGGTGAAGTCTAATTTATTTATTTTTTTTTTTACATTTTATGGTTTGTGATTTTAATGTCAAGTTTAAGATCTGGTTGCCTAACCTTAGATCTCGAAGATTTTTCTCCTATATTTGTTTTCTAAAAGTTTTATAGTTTTATGTTTATGAATTCTTTTTGCTATTATTTCCTTAAGAATTTTTAAGTCTATGTTCATGAGGGATATTGTTGTGGTATTTTATTTTTTGTAGACATTATCTAGTTTTATATTAGTGTAATACTAGCTTCATACATTTAATTAGGAAGTATTCTCTCCTATTCTTTTTTTTTACAAGAGATTAAGTAGAGTGGACATTAATTATTTTCTAAACATTTGGTCAAATTCTCCAGTGAAAAGGCTTGGGCTTGGGATTTATTTATTGTAAAGTATTTAAGTTATTAATTCATTTCCTTAGTAGATATAGCACAATTCTATTTCTAGTTTTTAACTGAGGCTGTGAAAATTTTCCTACTATAATCATTTTTATTGTCAAATAAATATTTGCAGGAAAGGATATTCTTCCTTCTATTAATAGATTTCCTCTTTAAATGTTAATGCATGAGAAATAAATTTTAAAATGTAGTGCCAGAACAAAATGTCATCATCCCTGAGAGATTTTTCTTTGCCCTTTTTCATGATTACAATTATGGAATGCATACCATTACTAATTTTGATGTGGCTGCCAGGAAGCTCAGGGCCATATTTAATCCTCAATTACAACAACATGATTTCCCTTATGGTCAACAAATTGACTTCCTCTTTCTTTCCTTCCAAGTTACTTTTTAATTCATATCCCAATTTTATTAATGTGTTTTATCATATGTCATGATTGGACTCATCCTTTTTAGACATACTAAATAAAATAGGTTACTTGATGTGGCAGATGCAAAGATGCTTTATTCAGATCCTCCTCAAAAGAGAACTTATATCAGACTGTGAGGAGGAATGCCTTTTGCAGAGATGCAGTTTTGGGTATTGTCCCATAACCTTAGGATTCACATGCTTATCACGTACCATACCACCCAGAAGCTGCCCATCAGCTAAAGCACGGGGATGACCTGATGAAAGCCAGCTCAGAAGCAATATCATGAGGGAAGGAGTTATCATCCTCTAGGAAACAGTATGCATACCAGATCAGAGACTTTTGTTGGGGATTATGTCCCCTGTAGGGAGAACACATGGGTTTGAGGACCAAGGAGTTGAGCAGGTGTGGCCCAAGTTAATACCACTCACAATGAACCACTCCCTGACTCTGCCATCCCCATCTACAATTCTAGTTGATTCAGGCATAATTGCTTGGTCCACAAAGAGGACATTCACCTGGGGCACCTGGGTGGCTCAGATGGTTGGGCGTCTGCCTTCGGCTCAGGTCCTGATCCCAGGGTCCTGGGATCGAGCGCCACATTGGGCTCCTGGCTCAGCGGGAGGCCTGCTTCTCCCTCTCCCTCTGCCTCTCTCCCTGCTCATGTTCTCTCCCTCTCTGTATCTCTGTGTCTCAAATGAATAAATAAAATCTTAAAAAAAAAAAAAAAGAGGACATTCACCTGACGGAAATAGCAATGGTCCCACTGAACAACCTACGGCTTTTGCCTGACACCTTGTGCACCAGGTAGCACGCTCAACAAACCTTTGTACTCTTAACTCTAACTCAGTGTCCGCTTCCCCAGGAATCTACCTGGTGATACTTAACCTATCTACATTCAATGCCTGTCTAAATCAGTGGCTTACATCATGGGTTTTTCTAACTCATTAGACTTTTAGAACTTTTTTTAGAGAGAGAGAGAGCACGCACATGTGCACTGCAGTGGTGTGGGAGTGGTGCAGAGGGAGAGAGAGAGAATCTTATTGACAGGGGGCTGGATCTCACGACTGAGGACCGGCAGATCATGACCTGAGCCGACACCAAGAGTCCACCGCTTAACCAACTGAGCCACCCAAGAGCCCCAGTCTTCTAAAATTTTTATTTATAGCATATTAAATACACTTTTTCCCTGACCCAAACCCAATATCCTATATTTCCCTGACCCGAAACCCAATATTTGTACAAGTGCTTTCTATGAAATATATATGATGTATGTTACATGGAGTAATTTGATCAGATAAAAAAAAAGACATGAGTCTAATAGTTCCTATTACATACTAGAAAGATCACCATAGTGATAAGTGAATAAACCTGTATATAATAGACAGTCAATAAAATGTGTAGAGTGAAACCAACCGTTGATAACACAGTTTTAGCTTGCTTTCCCTATAAAGATTCAGTTTTGATTCTGGAATAAGTTACAACTATCTAAAAAAAATATGAAAAGCTTTCACAAAACAATACTTATGTCATCATCAAGTAAGCCTTGATGTTGAATTCAAAACAGTTACTTTTACCCTACTGAAACAAAATAAGCATGGTGATATTTTTCTTACTAGGATGAGAGGAAAGTGTGACTCATCACAAAAAGAGGAGTATTGTACCAAGATTAATAATATATGTGAACTCTGCTGACACACATACAATTCACATTCACAAAACATTCACACAATCTATAAAATTATTATTTGTCTAATTATTGTTTTTACTCATGATTACTGAATTTCTCTTTATTGCTTTATGTTTGAATTTTCCAGTGGAATTGTGTTTGTAACCAATTGATTTTTATCTTACACTAATAATGTTAAGGACTTTGACAAATGTACACCGTTATCTGATTTGGAAAAAGAAATATGTGTATGTATGTGTGTGTGTTTCTAAAGAAATTTTTTGAAAAACCTACATCATATTCCATTATTTTGCATTTTCTAATCTTTTGCATCTAAAGGCTGACTTCTATTTATGATCCTTTATGAAAGCCTTTTATTGCTTTCCAGAATTTACTGCTTCTCTTACTCTGCTCACAAGGAGCTGAACTTTCTGTTTTGCCAGCTCATTCTCATTTGAAATATTAGTAGTTGTGATCTGTATTTGTCAAAATACTATTTCAAAATATGACAGTCATTATATCATCCACATTTCTTAAATTTGTAGGTGGCTTTGATTTAGAGACTAGATTATTTGTTTGACTTATGATTTGCGAGCAATTGAATTCAAGTTCATATACACAGAAAGCCTCATGGCACTAAATAATGGTCAGGAGACTTTATCATTTTGTGTATGTACTTGAAATTAGATAAGATGATTTTCTATAATTTAAGATGGAACTCCAAAATGCCTATAATGATAAGATTGAAATTTATCATCCCCTTACTTATTTACTTTTTACTCTAATAAGGCAGTTATTTAGATTTTTTTTTCCTTCTCAGATTACAGTGATGACTTACTACAAGACTCTAAAATGCATCCCGGGATCAGTAATACCATTATCTTTAAAGACTATATCTTTGCATATAGAGCTTTAAGGATAGTCAAGGAATTTCTGGGAAATCATAAATTTATACATTTACCTTTTATTTTCTAAAAATAACATTATGCAATAGCTACAAAAATAATATTCCCGAAATGCATAATATAAAGTATCATGTATGTCAGTAGTTGATTACTCTTTGTGTCAATTGATGTCTTCAAAGATGCAGACCATTATGTAAAATGTTTCTCTTTGTTGTTGAAACTCTCACTGAATTGCTGCTGTTTCTTGTCATCTGGAGTATGTGTTTAGATATGAATGTACTCTACTTCCACATGTCATTTGACACATATTCAAAATATTCTCTCTCAGATGAATGAAATATTCTAACACAGCAGAGAATCATTGTCATTTTAATTCTTTGAGACAAGGAATATAGATCATCCGGAGAAGACTCATTTTTATCTTTGTATAAAGAATGTAATTTGCATTGTCTACTAATGGATTATGAGTCACTGCCACAGTGTTGCAAATCACATCGCTGAAGATGGTTTAACCTCCTTCTAACTGATTTCCTGTGAAGTTCAGCTCACATTATCGATGACCTAAGATCTCATCAGTAGCCCGTAATCTCTTGCTGGGGCAAGACTTAAACCTCTTCAGTGCACACTGACTTTTCGACCTTTATGCCTGACATATTTTACTAGAGCACTATGAAAATTAGCTTATTTATGTTTAATGCATGGTATCTGACAGCATTTTCCTACCATAGCAGTCAATGTCTAACAGTTTATCAAATGTCAGGTTTGAAGTTATATCAATAATCTCTGTGTGTAGCTGATGCTTCTACAACTGTCAATAGCCTGATCTCTGAAAATATCATCTTGCATGCTGCTATATAATACAGTAACGTTTTTAGCTTTTTATTTTAGAATAAAAATCTATGGCTCTTGACCCCAGCTTCCTAACCCATGAAAATGTTGTGTTTTGTTTTGTTTTGTTTTCTAATACTTCAGTATTTCTCAACATAAAATATTTATCTGGATTGTACAAAAGTTTGTCAGATATAGAAGTGAGTTTTTTCTTAACATTTTTTAATCCCTTGGACATCTGGTTTAACAAGCACTAAGAAAAAACATTTCACTGTCTTTCATTTGCCATCTTTGTGATTCTGCGGAGTTTAAAATTTAGTTTCATTGCACTGGGAATTTTTATTACAATTTTTCATTCAAAAAAGAAGAGAGAAAGAAGGAGGGTACACATGGAGAAGGAAAAGATGGAAAGAAAGACTAATTTAATATTGTTATGTGCAGATATTGGTTAAATTGACTTTAAACAGAGCAATAAAAGCGGTGGGTGGAGCAATGGGCAATAAAAGAATAATTCCAGTAGCTTATGCAACTTGTCAGTAGGAATAGGAGAAAAGAACAATACCCGAAAGATTTTTTGAGTGATACACTATTTTTCTTAGTACTGATACCAAATTCTAATCAAGTGGTATTTAATACGGATGTTACGATTTGATTAAGTTGCTTAAATGTTAACACTCTCACTAGAGACAGATATGAATACAGAAGCCAGCCCTGAATTATTTATTAAGTATTTTTATATCATCTATTTATTCATGAATTTCAAGTACAAGAGGACCTCTTCAAAGCTGTATTACCAGAGGCCAAAGCAGATATATAGAGAGAGATCATCTTCTTTTTTAGGAAATTTGGCTTAGTATGGTTGAGAGAGCCGGTGGTTCCAGAGTTCTGCTTGTAGTAACAGCCAAGGATAGCTGCATATTCTGACTGATAGTGGTGACTAAAAGGTCACCAAGCAAAAAGTAAAGATTCTCATGCTGCCAAGAAGGTCTTGTGTAAAAGAAATGGTACCAAAGAGAGTTATGCCTTGGTGGTTTCTGTTTTTCAATATAAGAAATTAATTGAAGAAACCTGTGCAGCAAAATGAACTGGTGTAAACATGCACTTCAGTCACAGTACGAACATAAGCAGTCCTAGTCCATTAAGATTGCTCAATCCTACCATACTTCCGGGTTGCCTTTGTTACTCACGATATCTGGCCAGTGCAGAAGTCTTCTGATTGACCAGGCTGTTGATCTCTGCAGGTCTAGCCTGTTGCCCATCTGCCACTGGAGGCAGCCGAAATCACTCTATGATGACACACCTGGTGATACACCATTCATCTTCCCTTTTGTCCCTTCCATTTTCCAAAATGCCCTACCACTCTTTAAAGAGATAGAAAAGGTTCAATTTGGAACAGGCAGTTGAGATTTGAGAACCAGCCCAGGCCCTTTAATATAACGTGGATATTTATTCTGCTTTTATCACTGTAGTGAGAGCTGCAACTGTTCTCGATGTTCTTGACTCTGAGAAGCTTATCTTCTCAACACTTTCCCCAAACACTCTACACACCTCTCTCCCAACTCAGTGGAGTTTATCCATAAAAACAGACTTATGTTTTCTGGATTTTTCTGGAAGGAGTCACTGGGATGTCCATTTGTTCCTTGCCTTCTGCCATAGATTCCTCTTCTAAAGAAAAAAAATGTGAAAAAGGTAGAACTAAACTGGAGTTAAAAGTGTTGAAAACAGCATAACTCATCCACCAACTTCTAAATTAGCCATATCCTCCCTTGGTTTATCTATCTTACTCTTGCAATGCCAGAATATTGCAAAATTCAACTGATCCCCAACTTAGAAATGTGAGAAAACTGCTTGCTATAAATATGCAAGGATGGCTTTTTCAAATATATGTACTATTTGTCTTTCTCCTACAAATTGCTCTTAAAAATGAGGGAGGGAGGGAGACATAGTATTAACTGTTGGAGACAGCATGCTGTTTTGTGCAAAGGTTTTCACCTCTCTCTTTTTTCGTTTTCCAATTCAGCTTCTATACTGAACTTATCTGACATGTTTTGGTCTGTTAAATGAGATATCTGCTATTCACTGGCAATTTCGTGCAAGTGTTTTTTTTTATTAAAAAAATTTTCTGAGTGCTGTTGACACACAATGTTACACTAGTTTCAGGGGTGCAACATAGTGATTCAACTTCTCTACACTTGGCTGACAGGTTGGAGGGGCAGGCGTGGACACATATCTCTTGTGTTTACTCTTCAGTCTCTGCTGTTCTCTGAGCATCCCTCATGCCATGACATTTTCTGCCTGCCCTTTGGGACAAAGCTGTATTTTACCAAGTACCCTTTGAATATTCTCATTCTTTTGCATCATGTGACTTAATAAAATACATTTCCAACAAATTTGTGTGGTTTACATTGTGAAATATCAAGAGTGTGTTAATTATACCCTGGGAGTTGATTACAGGCTGCCTGTTTGCTTTTTATTAAATACACATCGAGGTATGCACCTCTGTGGGCTGCTGAGCTGAATTCAATGGAGAGCCCAGAGTGAAGTTTTCCAATCTCGGTGGTTGATCAGGGATTCCCAGGGTAAGAAGGTCCAGGAGGGACTTGAGGGATCATGGTGGGAACCAAGGGAGGAGGTCTGCAGGGAAGCAGGGCAACAAGGAGCCCATGGGCAGGATAATGCTGTCTTCAGCACAAGTGTAGCTAATATCTGTCACCATACAACACTATCACAACACCATTGACTATATTCCCTATGCTGTACCTTTTATTACCATGACTTATTCATTCCATAACTGGAAGCCTCTACCTCCCGCTCCTCTTCACCCATGTTGCTCAATCCCCTATACCCCTCCCCTCTGGCAACCACCTGTTTGTTCTCTGTATATACAGGTCTGATTCTGCTTTTTGTTTATTTATTCATTTTTGTTGTTGTTGTTTTGTTTGTTTGCTTTTGGATTCCACATATGAGGGAAATCATCTAACATTCAAAACCACTGAAAGCTGATCCCAATATTCCTTCTTACTTATAGTCACTTCTTAGAGTCTGAAGAGGCAGTAACTGCAGTTTCTAGGAGACTGGTCTAATTTGGAGTCTTAAGCAAATTAAGAATATCTGTCACAATATTATATTTCTAACCATTTCTTCTCCACTCCATGTCTCTTCTCAGTCTGTATACATACTCTATGCTCTCCACTACTTTATAACCTGAATCATTCTCTAGCAAAAACTCACCTCCTACTTTTCCTTCCTAGTCAAAATTCTTGAAAGGGTAAGGTTCCCTAAGGATTAATACTTACCAAGTCAGTCCATTTCTTTTCCCTATTCCCCTTTCCCTCAATCAAATGTAATCTGGCTTTCAACTCTACAATATTAATTACATCAAAGTCAACGATACCATCCTAAAGTTCTAAATTTAACTTTCAACGACTCCCTATTTCTATTTAGTGGACATCCAGTATGTATTTTTCCTGTTTTAATTTCTAAAATCTAATGGTTTTGCCTAGAACCCTAAAATTCTTTCTCATACCCTCACCCACTATCTTTCTCCATCCCATTCAGTTGAATACTGGGGCAATTTAAGATTACAGTTTTTATCCTTTTTTTTTTAAAGATTTTATTTATTTATTTGACAGAGAGAGAGATAGCGAGAGCAGGAACACAAGCAGGGGGAGTGGGAGAGGGAGAAGCAGGCTTCCCGCGGAGCAGGGAGCCCGATGCGGGGCTCGATCCCAGGACCCTGGGATCATGACCTGAGCCGAAGGCAAACGCTTAACGACTGAGCCACCCAGGCACCCCCAATAGCAATACTTCTTAAATTGTGGTTGAGATACTGCATCAGGGTTACCCATAGTGTATGCTAATATTGCAGATAGTAAGGACCAGTTAAGAATCTCTGAGACGGGATCCCATGAATTTGGACTTTAAAATTTGCACACTAAAAATTGATATTTAGGTAATATTATTGTTACCCCCACTTAAAGGTGATAGCCCCAGATTGATATATCCCTGCAAATTCTGCACACTGTTTCATTGACCTGTAGGAAACCGAATTTATAGTGATATCCTATCTAAAATGGAATAATAATAAAAGTGTTTCTCGGTATTTAATACAGTAGTCGAACAGATCCATCACTTTTGTCATGGACAATGCGTGGTAATGTCACTCTCACTGTAAATTTTCTCAGATTTTAATGTATCAAAGTTTAAGTGAATAGGCAGATTGCATTTTCTAGTTTAGTTAAACTAGTCATTATACAAAGTAGTCAAATGATTTAATAATCTCACACAAAATTAAAGATATTAATGTGAGAGCAATTAGATGAAAATTATTATCTTCCTAATATTAGTTTTTTTGCCGTATTTTAAAATAAAAAATTAACAATATAATCAGATCTAAAAGGAGTTCTGCCAAAATATTAAACATTTCAAAAAGTCTATTTGAAATATAAGCTTAAATGTTTTATTGTTAAAGATTACCCTGGTCAAGGGCATATATCATTCTTTGAGATATTAGTAAGGCATCCTGATGAGCATGTCCATTAAAAACTGAGTATCCAAAACACAAATACAAAGTATTTTAGAGTGAAAAAGTTTTGTACTTAAATTAAATTAAACATTCAAATATGTGTAATTTTATCTTTATCTAATTATTTTATGATTTTAATCATTTGTAAAATATGTATCATTTTCAACTTATATTAGCAAAGCTATCGATACATCTAATTTATAAATAAATAATATAGCTATATTAGGTGTATGTGGTCAATGCTTTACTAATTAGTACTTATTCAGAAATATTTGCAGACCATTGCTTTATTATTGTAGCATCGAAACCCTCTTTGAGTGAGAGGGGGGAAAGATGGTGGAGGAGTAGGGGACCCTATTTCAGCTGGTCCCCAGAATTGAGCTGGGTATCTACCAGACCACTCTGAACACCCACAAAACCAGCCTGAGATGTAAGAAGATCTGGATCTCTGCAAAAAGAATATCGCAGGCGGTTGGTTTTGAGGTACGAAGCGGGGAGCTGTGATTCTGCGGGCAGATATCAGAGGATAAATGGCAGCGGGAGGGTGCCTGGCCATGGGGATCCTACAATGCTGGTGAGCGACAGCCTTGTGCTCTGCGGACGGGCACAGACTCGCAGACCGGTAGCGTCAGGTCGGGAAAGGACATTAGGACAACCCACAGGGTGGAAAACCAGACCGGCGAGGTCGCGTGCACGCAAACTGCAGCCTCCGAGATGGAAACCCAGTGTGCTGGGGATTGTGCCGGTGAACTGCAGTCCCCGGGACAGGACCCCAAGCGGCAGAGTTGCGCGTGCAAACTGGGAGCGGCTGGCGGTTTTAGAAGCACAAAGGGCAGAGACGTGCCCCGACCTGGAGGCAGGACTGGGGGCGCTGCGGAGGGGCGCACAACCCAGGACGCTGCAGTTTATAGCAGCAGGGACAGAAACGGAGACAGTGTGGCCTGGAGAGCTCACTGAAGAACAAACTGCGGTCTCTCTGCTCTGAGGCAGAGGGTTGGAAATGGTCTCTTCTGCTCTGACCCACGGAAGAGACGTGGAAAGCCGCCAGGGAAAGGCGCCAGAGAAGGAAAGCCCCAAAGACTGAGTCCCACTGAGCCCATCCCCCGCCACAGGGGCGCAGGGCAACTCCTCCTAAACAGGGTTGCCTGAGTAACTGCGCAGCAGGCCCCTCCTGCAGAAGATAGGCTGGGAAAACAAGAGGCCAGCAACCCTAAGGTCCCAAGAGAACAGGTGCATCTTGCTTGGATTCTGGTCAATAATTTGGACTCTATACATTCCCTCAAACACCCATCAACAGAATGACGAGAAGGAGCCCCCAAAACAGAAAAGACTCAGAGATTATGACTTAAGCTTCAGATTTACAAATGGATGCAGATATAACCAAGATGTCGGAGATGGAATTCAGGCTAGCAATTGTGAAGACAATGGCTAGAATGGAGAAATCAATTAATGGCAACATAGAGTCTCTAAGGGCAGAAATGAAAGCTGAATTGGCAGAACTTAAAAATGCTATCAATGAGATCCGATCCAATCTAGATAATCTAACAGCTAGGGTAACTGAGACAGGAGAGAGAATAAGCAATCTGGAAGACAGTATAATAGATAAAAAGAGAAAAGAGAAGGCCAGGGAAAAACAACGCAGAATCCATGAAAATAGAATCAGAGAAATAAGTGACACCATGAAGCGTTCCAATGTCAGAATAATTGGAATCCCGGAGGGAGTGGAGAGAGAGAGACGGCTAGAAGATGTATTTGAGCAAATCGTAGCTGAGAACTTCCCTAATCTGAGGAATGAAAAACATTCGAGTCCTAGAGGCAGAGAGGACCCCTCCCAAGTTCAAGGAAAACAGGCCAACACCCCGGCATGTAATAGTAAAACTTGCAAATCTTAGAACCAAGGAAACCATCTTAAGGGCAGTTAGGGGGAAGAGAGTCCTTACGTACAGAGAGAGGAACATCAGAATAATGTCAGACCTATCCACAGAGACCTGGCAAGCCAGAAAGGCCTGGCAAGACATATTCAGGGTACTAAATGAGAAGAATATGCAGCCAAGAATACTTTATCCAGCAAGGCTTTCATTTAGAATGGATGGAGAGATGCAGAGCTTCCACAACGAGCAGAAGTTGAAAGAATATGTGACCACTAAGCCGGCCCTGCAAGAAATATTAAGGGGGGTTCTATAAAAAGAGAAAGACCCCAAGAGTGATCTGCAACAGAAATTTACAGGGACAATCTATAAAAACAACGTCTTCACAGGCAACATGATGACAATTAATTCATATCTTTCAATAATCACTCTCAAAGTGAATGGCCTAAATGCTCCCATAAAACAGCACAGGGTTGCAGATTGGATAAAAAGACAGGACCCATCCATATGCTGTCTACAAGAGACTCATTTTGAACCTAAAGATACATCCAGACTGAAAGTGAAGGGATGGAGATCTATCTTCCATGCCAGCGGACCTCAAAAGAAAGCTGGGGTAGCAATTCTTATATCAGACAAATTAGATTTTAAATTAAAGTCTGTAATAAGAGACACAGAAGGACACTATATCATTCTTAAAGGGTCTATCCGACAAGAAGATCTAACAGTTGTAAATATCTATGCCCCCAACATGGGAGCAGCCATCTACATAAGCCAACTGTGAACCAAAATAAAGAGTCATATTGATAACAATACGTTAATTGTAGGAGACCTCAATACTCCACTCTCAGCAATGGACAGATAATCTAAGCAGAAAATCAATAAGGAAACAAGAGCTTTGAATGGTACATTGGACCAGATGGACCTCATAGATATTTACAGAACATTCCACCCTAAAACAACAGAATACTCATTCTTCTCAAGCGCACATGGAACTTTCTCCAGAAAAGACCATATACTGGGTCACAAATCAGATCTCAACCGATACCAAAAGATTGAGATTATCCCCTGCATATTCTCAGACCACAATGCTCTAAAACTGGAACTGAATCACAAGAAAAAACTTGGCAGAAATTCAAACACTTGGAAGCTAAAGACCACTCTGCTCAAGAATGTTTGGGTCAACCAAGAAATGAAAGAAGAACTTAAACAATTCATGGAAATCAATGAGAATGAAAACACATTGGTCCAAAACCTATGGGATACTGCAAAGGCAGTCCTAAAGGGGAAATACATAGCCATCCAA
This sequence comes from Mirounga leonina, assembly GCF_011800145.1. Taxonomy (NCBI): domain Eukaryota; kingdom Metazoa; phylum Chordata; class Mammalia; order Carnivora; family Phocidae; genus Mirounga; species Mirounga leonina. Next base: position 30,643,835 of record NW_023270320.1, on the reverse strand, counting down.
GCCTCACTCAAAAAAATAGAAAAATCCTGAATTCACCAGCTAACTCTACACCTTAAAGAACTAGAAAAAAAGCAACAAATGATGCCTAAGCCACGCATTAGAAGAGAAATAATTAAAATTAGAGCAGAAATCAATGAATTAGAAACCAGAAACACAGTAGATCAGATCAATGAAACTAGAAGTTGGTTCTTTGAAAGAATTAATAAGATTGATAAACCACTGGCCAGACTTATCCAAAAGAAGAGAAAAAGGACCCAAATCAATAAAATTATGAATGAGGGCGCCTGGGTGGCTCAGTCGGTTAAGCGACTGCCTTCGGCTCAGGTCATGATCCTGGAGTCCTGGGATCGAGTCCCGCATTGGGCTCCCTGCTCAGCGGGGAGTCTGCTTCTCCCTCTGACCCTCCTCCCTCTCGTGCTCTCTGTCTCTCATTCTCTCTCGCAAATAAATAAATAAAATCTTAAAAAAAAAAATAAAATAAAATAAAATTATGAATGAAAGGGGAGAGATCACGACCAACACCAAGGAAATAGAAACAATTATCAGAAATTATTATCAACAGCTATATGCTAATAAACTGAGCAATCTGGATGAAATGGAGGCCTCCCTGGAAACCTATAAGCTGCCAAGACTGAAACAGGAAGAAATTGACAACCTGAATAGGCCAATAACCAGTAACGAGATTGAAGCAGTGATCAAAAACCTCCCAAAAAACAAGAGTCCAGGGCCTGATGGATTCCCTAGGGAATTCTACTAAACATTCAAAGAAGAAATAATACCTATTCCACTGAAGCTGTTTCAAAAAATAGAAACAGAAGGAAAACTTCCAAACTCATTCTATGAGGCCAGCATTACCTTAATCCCCAAACCAGGCAAAGACCCCATCAAAAAGGAGAATTTCAGACCGATATCCCTGATGAATATGGATTCCAAAATCCTCAACAAAATCCTAGGTAACAGGATCCAACAATACATTAAAAGGATCATCTACCATGACCAAGTGGGATTTATCCCCAGGATGCAAGGGTGGTTCAACATTCACAAATCAATCAATGTGATAGAACACATTAATAAGAGGAGGGAGAAGAACCATATAGTCCTCTCAATTGATGCAGAAAAAGCATTTGACAAAATACAACATCCTTTCCTGATTAAAACTCTCCAGAGTATAGGGATAGAGGGAACATTCCTCAAGCTCATAAAATCCATCTATGAAAAACCCACAGCGAATATCACCCTCAATGGGGAAAAGCTGAGAGCCTTTCCCTTAAGATCAGGAACACGTCAAGGGTGCCCACTCTCACCACTGTTGTTCAACATAGTACTAGAAGTCCTAGCAACAGCAATCAGACAACAAAAAGAAATAAAAGGTATTCAAATTGGCAAAGAAGAAGTCAAACTCTCTCTTTTTGCAGACGACATGATACTTTATGTGGAAAACCCAAAAGACTCCACCCCCGAATTACTAGAACTCATCCAGCAATTCAGTAATGTGGCAGGATACAAAATCAATGCACAGAAATCAGTTGCTTTCTTATACACTAACAACACAACTGTTGAAAGAGAAATTAGAGAAACGATTCCACTTACAATAGCACCAAAAACCATAAGATACCTCGGAATAAACCTAACCAAAGAGGTAAAGGATCTATACTCTAGGAACTACAAAACACTCATGAAAGAAATTGAAGAAGACACAAAAAGATGGAAAAATATTCCATGCTCACGGATCGGAAGAATAAACATTGTTAAAATATCTATGCTACCCAGAGCAATCTATACCTTCAATGTCATCCCAATCAAAATTCCAATGACGTTTTTCAAAGTGCTGGGACAAACAATCCTAAAATTTGTATGGAATCAGAAAAGACCCCAAATAGCCAAGGAGATGTTGAAAAAGAAACAAAAGCTGGGGGCATCACATTGTCCGATTTCAAGTTATATTACAAAGCAGTGATCACCAAGACAGCATGGTACTGGCACAAAAACAGACATATAGGCCAATGGAACAGAATAGAGAACCCAGATATGGACCCTCAACTCTATGGTCAAATAATCTTTGACAAAGCAGGAAAAAACATGCAATGGAAAAGAGACAGTCTCTTCAATAAATGGTGCTGGGAAAATTGGACAGCCACATGCAGAAGAATGAAACTCGACCATTCTCTAACACCACTCACAAAGATAAACTCAAAGTGGATGAAAGACCTCGATGTGAGACAGGAATCCATCAAAATCCTAGAGCAGAACATAGGCAGTAACCTCTTTGACATCAGCCACAGCAACTTCTTTCAAGATACATCTCCAAAAGCTAGTGAAACAAAAGCAAAAATGTACTTTTGGGACTTCATCAAGATAAAAAGCTTCTGCACAGCAAAGGAAACAGTCAACAAAACAAAGAGGCAACCCACAGAATGGGAGAAGATATTTGCAAATGACACTACAGATAAAGGGCTGGTATCCAAGATCTATAAAGAACTTCTCAAACTCAACACCCAAAAAGCAAATAATCAAGTCAAAAAGTGGGCAGAAGAGATGAACAGACACTTCTCTGAAGAAGACATACAAATGGCTAACAGACACATGAAAAAATGTTCATCATCATTAGCCATCAGGGAAATCCAAATCAAAACCACACTGAGATACCACCTTACACCAGTTAGAATGGCAAAAATGGACAGGGAAAGAAACAACAAATGTTGGAGAGGTTGTGGAGAAAGGGGAACCCTCTTACACTGTTGGTGGGAATGCAAGTTGGTACAGCCACTTTGGAAAACAGTGTGGAGGTTCCTCAAAAATTTAAAAATAGAGCTACCCTATGACCCAGCAATTGCACTCCTGGGTATTTACCCCAAAGACACAGATGTAGTGAAAAGAAGGGCCATATGCACCCCAGTGTTCATAGCAGCAATGTCCGCAATAGCCAAACTGTGGAAAGAGCCGAGATGCCCTTCAACAGATGAATGGATAAAGAAGATGTGGTCCATATATACAATGGAATATTACTCAGCCATCAGAAAAGATGAATACCCAAGTTTTACATCAACATGGATGGGACTGGAGGAGATTATGCTAAGTGAAATAAATCAAGCAGAGAAAGTCAATTATCATATGGTTTCACTTACTTGTGGAACATAAGGAATAACATGGAGGACATTAAGAGAAGGAAGGGAAAAATGGGTGGGGGGAATTGGAGGGAGAGATTAACTATGAGAGACTATGGACCTGAGAAACAAACAGGGTTTTAGAGGGGGGGGGGGCGGGATTGGTTAGCCTGGTGATGGGTATTAAGGAGGGCACGTACTGCATGGAGCACTGGGTGTTATACGAAAACAATGGATCGTGGATCACTACATCAAAAACTAATGATGTATTGTAGGGTGACTAACATAACATAATAAAATAAAAAAAAAAGAAAAAAGAAACCCTCCTTGATTTCTTAGATTAAACTAACCTTATCTGTTTGATAACAAATTTGACTTTGATTATAAATAACTTTTGATCCACTTTCTTATAAAGATTGAGTTCTTTTGAATTTTAATTAAAACATGTCAGCAATAACACTAATTTACAAATCAAGGTGTTCTAATTTTAACTAACATTATTAAAAGAAGCTTATTTTTTCTCTGGCACTCAATGCTTACCAAAATATCAAATAGGAAAATAATATGAAAGATTTTATGAAGGCTATGTACTATGTGAGTTCAGTGAGATTCACTATAAATTACTCTTTGATTATATAAATAAGCTTGACACTTATATAGAATCATATTAATTCTCACCTCAGGGCGTGAAGTCACTTTAATAGAACTGAGGTTTGCCATGATACCATAAGACTATTAAATGACATTAGAAGAAACATTTAACTCTACAGTTACTCTAAGCATATTTTTGAGGATATCGCCACTGCAATGCCCTCTATTCCACTAAGGTCCATGGGCAATATTTATCTCCAGTTTCACTTCTAGGAAAAGTGATGTTTATTTTAAAATTTTGATTCCATTCAATTAAAGTATATTTTTTTAGTTTGTAGTTGTAAATAAGAAAGACAGGATACATGGTTATAATATAGTGGAGAGACATAATAAATAAATAAATGGAACAAGTAATAACAAGTTGTTATATGTGTTACAAAGTTCTGGAAAAGGATAGAGGAGATGTTTCTTATTTTTATTGTTGGAGCATATCAAGTTACACAGGGAGATAGGGAAGGTTGTCCAAAAGGTAAAAATGAGCAAAGAAAAGTGAATTAGAAGGTTAACAAAACAGCTTAAAGAATTAAGAAATACAGGGCACCTGGGTGGCTCAGTTGGTTAAGTGACTGCCTTCGGCTCAGGTCATGATCCCAGGGTCCTGGGATCGAGCCCCACATCGGGCTCCCTGCTCGGCGGGAAGCCTGCTTCTCCCTCTCCCACTCCCCCTGCTTGTGTTCCCTCTCTCGCTGTGTCTCTCTCTGTCAAATAAATAAATAAAATCTTAATAAAAAAAAAAAAGAATTAAGAAATACATTCCTGACAGAAGGAATAACCTGAGTGAAAATCCCTTCACTGGAAAAGAGTTGTCACCAGATAATTGAATGGAAGTAACTTGTATTTGAAGCATTGAAGGAAAAGAGAAAAACTGCTTATATCTAAATTTGGATAAATCATCAGAATCTCAAATGCAATGATCTTCGTGTTTTTTTTGTTTTGGTTTTGTTTTTGTTTTTTTGGTTTTTTTTTCCCCATGGATAGGATTTACTTACAGATCAATATAAAGCCATTGAAGATCTTTAAGCAGTGAATACCATAATATTCATTTTATTTTAATGATATAAATATGTTGCATTTTAAGGAACAGATTGAACAAAAACCATGGCGAAACCAGTAAATAAGTTATTATGGTAATCCACCATTTATTAATTTTTTGTTGCCATATAACAAATTACCATGAACTTAAAAGATTAGCCATTATTTCTCAGTTTCCATGAGTCAGGAGTCCTGGCATGCCTTAGCTAGATCCTTTGCATAGAATCTCATGAAGCAGAAATAAAGGTGACAGCTGGGGCTGAGGTTTCCTCTTCCAATTTCACGTATTTGTTAGCAGAATGGATTTCCTTGAAGCTGTACAAGTTTACAGCAGTCTCATCTTTCAGAGACAGTAGGGGAGAGAATCTCTGAGCACTAGACCCTCTTTTAAGGATCCAACTGATTTGGCCAAGCCTACCCAAAGTAATCACCTTTTGATTAATTGAAGCTCAACTTACAGGGACCTTTATTATATCAGGAAAATCCCTTCACCTTTTCCACCTGACATAACCTAATCATAAGAATGATTTTCCATCATAGTCCCAGGTTCCACCCACACCCAAGAGGAGGAAGTTATATAAGGTATGAATGCCAGGGAACTCAAACCTTGGGGGCCATCTGAGAATTCTGCCCATTACAGTCCACACCCCCGGCATCCAATAATTCTCCTCTTTCCCACATGCAAAGTATGTTCACCCCCTCCCAAGATAACCCCAAGTTGCATATCATTATAGTATCAATTTAATGTCCAAAACCGTGTATATCTCATCAACACAAAGTCCAAACTCATCCTCTAAATGAGATGTGCATGAGGCTCCCAGGTGTAATCTATACGCACAGATCCTGGAGCAAGGCTCCTCTCTACCTGTGGACATATGAAACTGAGGTGTCCATTTATACCTCCACAACACTCCCAGCAACAAGGAGGAGAAAGGCCTAGAATAGCAAGGGTAGATATTCCACATCAAACAGGGAGTAAATAAAGAGTAATAAAGAATCAACCGCTCCAAAATAGTTCTGAAGTCCAGTGGGTAAGTGTTGGATTTTCCTCGATTAGGTTTCAATGCCTGCATGTAATCCTCTGGGCTCATGGCTGGGCTCTTGGTTCTGACCTCTGAGTCTTCCTTACTTTTTCATGAAAGGTAGAACATGCTTGTAGGTGAGTCGTTTTGACAGACCGCTTCCTACCAGCGGAATTCTTATGGGTCCAAAATCCTTTCTTTCATTTTTGTATTCTGTCTATTTTAGTCTACATTGTCAGTGTTTCTGCTGAAATGAATTTCTCAAAATCTTTGTAGGTCTTGTGTAAATTTCACTGAGTTTGCCAAAGCCAAATTCACAGATCCTTTTGAGATAATCCTGTCTCTATCTTAGGCTTCTGCTCAAAAGGCTGAAGGGCAATGCCCTTAAGCTTATAGAGGCCTTCTGGTTTGGGGAAGAAGGTATGTGAGACACAACATTAATCTCTTGAAAAAAATCAATTCTTTGACTGACTACTCTGATCTTTTGCTCCATCCGAAGTTTAACAAAAGGTTGTATTCACATATCTTTTTTTTTTATGCTATATATTTTTTGCAGACATTTCTGATGTTTAGCATCTTTGACATTTTTTTTTAAATTATCCGGTCTTGTTCCTTTCTTTTTAATTGTCCTTCCTTCAATTAATCTTTCCTTTCACATCATACTATCAACACCTTTAACATTTTACTCAATAATCTCTTTAGCTATATATCCAGCTTTATCTCTTACAAATTTTACTCTCTACATAGCTGTAAGATACAATTTCCTTTTGTTTTCTGCCAGTACATAACAAGTATCCCCCTTCTTGATTCCCAGCAGCAGCAGTTACTCCTCATCTCCTTCTGAGCCTCTTTGGCAGTGTTCTTCAAGTCCAGATTATGACTAGTAGCCTGATATAGAGGATACAGGCCTTATCTAAAGTGATTTAGGCCTTTTATATCATGATCCTCAAAATTCTTCCTGTCTCTACCCACTTCCCAGTTCTAAAACCGCTCCAACATTTTAGATCTTTATTACAGTTGCCTCTACTTCCAGCTATTAAAATCTGAGGAACCAAATGGCACAAGTTCAGAAGGCTAAAACAATATATATTTACCACCTCGCAGTATCTGTGGGTTGGGACACTGGGTAATATATATAATATGTTATATTAAATTTTATATATAGTCAGGGTCATAAAAGTGCAATGAAGATGAAGATGTTGGTAGGACTGCAACATCATCTGGGACTTGGGTACCCTTCAAAGCTCACTGGTTGTTGGTAGAAATCACTGCTTTATGATTATAGGACTGAGGGCCTCAGCTCCTAGAGTCTGCTCATCAGTCTCTGCCACATGGCTCACTTCACAGCATGGTGGTTTGCTTTTTCAAGGCCAATGGGAGAACGTTGCTGCTTCTTGTTTCTTACCTCTAGATACTCTTTTACAGGGGTCAACCAATTAGGGCAGACTAACCCAGGGAGATCTTCCTTTTGATTAAATTAAATTCAGCTGATTAGTGTCTTTAATTATCTCATCAAAATTCTTTAACTTTGCTATATAATGTAACCTAATCATGGTAATGATAATACATCATTATATGTGTTATATCCACACTCAAGACAAGGATTGCTATAAGCTACAAAATATCTTTCATTTTATTTCAGTTTTATTATCATTCAAATCATCATCTGGAGCTTATGTACCAATTGGTGGGAATCTCAGGGAGCCATCTTTGAATTCTATCTACTGCACACGGTGTAGAGTCTATACTGTGAACTAAAATAGTGGCAGAGGTTATGGAGAGAAGTTGATAGTTTTTATGATGTATTTTAGAGGTAGATATGACAGATTCTACTGGACAGGTCAGATGTGAGGCGTGAAAGAGATGGAATAATTCAAGAACGATGACAGGGTAATACCACCACCCACCTAGGGTCAATTATAATGCCACAACTAAAATAAAAGCCTAAGTTTGTTTAGCTTATTAATGCTATCCAGTCATGTAAATAGGTGTGTATCTATTTTTGCACTGATTGCCAGAACACTTGGACAAAATTTTAGCTACCATCTGACAAGTAAGTGTGTCATTTTGGAATGAATTTCTGTTTCTGTTGTGCAAATATCTCTATTGCTTTATATCTTCATGACCTTATTTTTTGCTGTCTTGGTATTCTCAAACTTCTAATATTATTTTAATAGATTTTCTCTCTCAACACGATCCATCAGTATAGAAGCTCACGAAGTAGCTTCTAATGAATATATAAATGAATAAGTGTATACACATGTATAAATGCACATACACATGTGTAATATATATGTTTACACATAAGCATTTCCATGTCTTTCAGTGTTCTTTAATCTGCCACTTGTTTGTCTCACCTCCTTCATTTTTCTACAATCCACTACCATAATTTTGAGCTTCACTCACTTAAGAATATGCCGGGGCGCCTGAGTGGCTCTGTAGGTTAAGCATCAGACTTGATTTCAGTTCAGATCATGATCTCAGGGTCATCAGATCATCCCCCTTAGGCTCTGCACTGGGCATGGAGCCTGCTTAAGATTCTCTCTCTCTCCCTCTCCCTCGGCCCCTCCCATGCCCCCCTTCTCACTGTCTAAAAAAAAAAAAAAAAATTGAATTTAAAAAAAAACACACAACTCATCAGTACTTGGTGAGATTTTTTTATCCCCATATTTTATTACATAGTTTTTTTGTTTGTTTTTTCTCTGACACATTCATTCTCTTCTCCTCTCTTGAATACCTTTATTTATCATTTAGGACAAAGCTCAACCATAGACTTCCATGCTGTCAAATCCATTGACATTTTTCAGCTTTTTTTTTTTATTTTTTCATTTTTATTTTTTAAAGATTTTTATTTATTTATTTGACAGAGAGAGAGACACAGCGAGAGAGGGAACACAAGCAGGGGGAGTGGGGCAGGGAGAAGCAGGCTTCCCGCGGAGCAGGGAGCCCGATGCGAGGCTCGATCCCAGGACCCAGGGATCATGACCCGAGCTGAAGGCAGACGCTTAACGACTAAGCAACCCAGGTGCCCCATCAGCCTTTTTTAAAAATTATTATTCAATAGTGCCTGCTTTGCCATGTTGTCTTCTTCTATCCAGAGACTACACATGGGGATATTTTTATTTTTATTTATTTATTTATTTTTGCAATTAGCCTCCATCAGCTATCTTTTGCTCTTATTAGATAATCACTTCCACTAATTTACTCCTATGGTTTCACGTGCCACTTATACAGGGATATCTTACCAGATCTTTAACCTACACAGGTGCTCCAGATTACAAGCCTAGATAACCAACTCTGTAACAACTCAAATTAAATAGGTAAAAGACCTCTCAAACTTAACTTGTTCAAAGATAAAATTTTAACTTTTTGCCCTCACCCATCAAATTAAGTCCCTTTCTGTAAAACATCTCTCATTGAATTTCTTTTTTTTCTTTTTCTTTTTTTTAAAGATTTTATTTATTTATTTGACAGAGAGATAGAGAGAGAGAACAAGTACGCAGAGAGGCAGGCAGAGGGAGAGGGAGAAGCAGGTTCCCCGCTGAGCAGGGAGCCCGATGCGGGGCTCGATCCCAGGACCCTGGGATCATGACCCGAGCCAAAGGCAGCCGCTTAACCAACTGAGCCACCCAGGCGCCCCTCTCTCAGTGAATTTCAAACTTATTTGCTAGGAGTGCACATCTGAAGCCTAAGAATCAGTCCTGATACCATCTCTCTCATCTCTACATCCAGGATATTCCAAATCCTGTCATTATCTTCTTCTAAATATATTACAAATCACCTTAGTTCTCTCCACTGCAATACTAACAGCCTGGTCCAAACCACAATCCTCTCTCACTTGGCCAAGTAGGGCATTGTGCTGGAGGGTTTCCCTGCTGCCACCTTCACCCTTCTCTAATCTATGTGCTGCATTGTAAGGCAGGAATACCTTAAAAAGAAAAAAAAAAGTTTTGGTCATATTTAAAATGGCTTGGGTTCCTGTTGCTTTTTGGATGACCTGCTTAATGCACTATTTGAGTCTTGGCTTAATCTACCCTTTACCTATCTCTGCACCTCCACCTTTGACCACTCTGTCTTTCACACCTCAAGCACTTTGTTTCTCTCTTACCACTGTGCCTTCCCGCATAGTGTTGTCTTTATTTATAACGCTCTCTCTCCCAAACCCCCTCCTTTCATCTGGTTATATCTGACACTTCCTTCAAATCTTCAAACCTTCCCAACAAAGTCTTTTCTGATCTGTCTGACTAGGCCATTGTCCTCACTGGAGGGGAGGGTAATTTTGAATTCAGTTCTGCAGCCCTGGAATATAACTGTGTTTAACACACAGAAGACACACAATAAGTGTATGCTGCATTAATAATGAGGCTCTTTCATTAATAATGAAACCATACACCTTCTGCTTTATTGCATGTATCTTAATTCTAATCTCATAGTTATTTATATGATTCTTTAATCAATGCCTCTCTTTCCCCATTAGACAATTAGCTCCATATGGGAAGGAATTACATCATTTAGTGTTCATATGGTGTGCCAGCAATAAACACAGTAACTTTTTCAAAGCAAATATTTTACAAATAAGATTAAATGAGTAAATAGTCCCTAAAAATATAACTGTGAAATAACCTTCTAAAGTTATTTATGTATTTTCTTATATTCGACAAGAAGTTTTGGGGCGCCTGGGTGGCTCAGTCGTTAAGCGTCTGCCTTCGGCTCGGGTCATGATCCCAGGGTCCTGGGATCGAGCCCCGCATCGGGCTCCCTGCTCCTCGGGAAGCCTGTTTCTCCCTCTCCCTCTCCCCCTGCTTGTGATCCCACTCTCACTGTGTCTCTCTCTGTCAAATAAATAAACAAAATCTTTAAAAAAAAAAAAGTTTAACAATTCCAGTTAGACTGGAAAATTTTTACAAGGTTTTCTAATAATGTAAAGAAATATATCAGATCTCCTTCTACCCCAGCTGTTCAGAGCTATCTTCTATATCTCAAGTCTCTCAAATGAAAAATTGCCCTGAGGGCTTAAAAGAGACTAAAATACTGATTTTATCATTTGATGAAAGAAGAAAGGTAATATTCAAAGACTCCTAAAATTCTCTATATGATCAAGAATTCAAAAGTATGTGTTAGAAGAATGACTATAAAATATTAATGGATTTGTGATAAGGATTTCTAAGCAAGCATCAGGTATTTTAATAAACTCTCTTCTCTCAAATGATTTATGTATTGTTAGGAGAGAAAGAAGAGGAAAAGGGAAAGGAAAAGGTCACCACTGCTATTTGTTTGTTTATATTTGCTTAGAATTCAACTAAATTACACTTCAAATAAGGAAAAAAATTGTATTTAATGACCAATTGTATTACCAGGGGGAACACAGGCACTGAGAACTATCTGACCCAATAAATGTTATGGGAAAGTTGGCAGCAAGCATTAGTAAATAAACTGTATAGCCACACAAGAAGCTTAGCAGAATAAGCAGAGAGAGCAAATATTTTGGCAGGAATATCTAGTGACTGATTTTAAGCAATTTCCATTCCATCCTCTATTAATTGAGGGCAAACATGATAAAGCAAGGGCAAATAGACATTTATATTTTCTATATTCAGCTTAAAGTAGTACATGTCAAGAGTTTCTCCCAATTCCTTTAAGAACAATAAATTGTTTTGCTTGTACATGTGGAACTTGTTTTCTTTCTCTCCAACTGCACTGGAAACCATATATTTACTAATAAACTCAGTATCATGTGCCTCAAAACTATGTCTGTCTCCGGGCGCCTGGGTAGCTCAGTTGGTTAAGTGACTGCCTTCGGCTCAGGTCATGATCCTGGAGTCCCGGGATCGAGTCCCGCATCGGGCTCCCTGCTCAGCAGGGAGTCTGCTTCTCCCTCTGACCCTCCCCCCTCTCATGCGCTCTCTCTCTCTCATTCTCTCTCTCAAATAAATAAATAAAATCTTAAAAAAAAAAAAACTATGTCTGTCTCCAATAATACAGATAATGGTTTTTGTCCACCTTTCTGCTCCAAAATATTATACTTCCAATATTGGCAGTTTAACGAGTAATTCTAGTGTCCTTACTTGACTTTTCTTCCTTCACAACGATGACACTTTTATTTTTCCAAATTCAAAACAATACTTTTCTCTCAATAATATATTATTCATTTACTTATTTATTTTTCCAGTAAGTATGTGCGAAGCAACTGTCTTGTGTCAAGAACTATTCACTATCAGTGAAGTTGAAAAGAAGGAATTCTAAAACAGTGGTGTTAAAAGTGTGACACATGAAACTTTAGGTACAAAATCATTTTAGAACATGAGAGATAAGCAGGACTTGTAAATTAAGCATCTGCATGGGTGGCCAGTAGTTGAACAGGAGAAAGAGTACAGATGAATGATAATGAAACTAGACACAAAGTAACTGTGAGGCCATCTAGAATGGGTTGTTCTGTAGGCAATATGTTGCAGATACCTGAAAATCACAGATGCTGATTCATGAGACAGGTATGGGTAATTAAAGAAATCTGTGTAGGGTAGTGCTAAAAGAAAAGGAGATCAAGTAGAGCCACAAAAACCAAGTAAAATCTACTGGATTTAGAAATTTGAGATCATAACATCTGTAAATCATTATCAAATTAGTGATGCGGTATCTTTGAGTCAAAAAATGGAAGCAACAAGGGATTTAAGACAGAAAATTGAGGCTACAACAAATCGCTAATTCAGTCGAGTTCTCCAAAGTCATGGACCATGTGAAGGGGCCAACAGAAGCAAATAGGAAAAACATCAGAAAGGCAAATAAAAGATGGAGGCCTGGAACACAGTATGAGTAAAATGATTCAGAATAAATTGGAAGAAAGGGGAGAAACCATTTCATGCTCTGATGTGACAAGCCTGCAGCCGTTTTTTATAGCTCGTGTGGATTTGGGGAGTGAATAGGTGAACAGTGGTATGGATTAACAGTTTCCACTGAGGAAAAATATGAACCTGATGTCCAGTGAGGCAATTTTGTTTCCTTTGGGCATATATTCTAAACAAATTCTTCATATTACTGTCCATCACGTAATTTGAGAGGATAGCATACTCACACTCACAGGCTCTGAAGCCTGGCTTGCTCCAACTATGTATTAACTGTATGGATGGGGAGAAGATATTTAACTTCTTGGAGATACTTGTCTCCTTATGTGAAAAACAGGGGTGATTGCAGTACAACATCTTAAGGTTGTGGAGGAAATAAATTGAAATAGTTCAAATTAAGTGCTTAGCACATAGTAGATAATTAAAAAAAAAAATAATTGTAAACTCTACATTAAGCCAAAAAGTAAGTTTTTTGTTGTTATTTGCTTGTTCAGTACTATTTTCTCAAGAAACTTTTTTGAGTACTTGAGGTAACATTTAGACATCTGAATTTTTAAAAAATTCTTCAAGTAATTTTGATGTACATGAACAATTATAAATAACTATATCAGTTATAGCTATCCTGATTGGATATGTGGTTGGCTGGTTAGTCTAGAACCAGCTTTCCACCTAGCCTTATGGCTTAAGGAACAAAGAGCAGGTAGCCTGTATTTATTTGTCAATTTTAATGTCCCAAGCAATACTGGATGCTTTTTAAGTTGTATCTCATTTAATTCTCAGAACCTACCTGTCAATAATTTTTGTTATCTCTATTTTATACATGAGGAAAGTGAAGCTTTGGTAAATACAATCAAGTTCAGATTTTAGCTGTGAGTATTAGATTAAGACACCAACTCAGAAAAGCCTGAATAGTTCCATAAGTAAGTGTCTAAGCTCAAATTTCAAGTCACTACTACTTCCGCTGCAATATTCTTTAACAATTCTCTTAGTTTCATTTGAATAGATCACAGGGTAATAGGAAAACACATTTGAGGATGAAAAAGCCATTCACTTGAAAGATTTGCTAAAGGTAGACAAGGTCACTTAATCAGGTGCCAATCTTGCTAAAGGACTGTAACAAACTAATATGTAAAGGTGCTTTGCCTCCATTAGATGTCTTTTATGAAATTATGACATTTATTATGGAGAAACAATGGCCCTCTGGCATCTGCTGTCAAGGGTTTCCTTCTGTTATTTAATTTGGACCTGTCACATCACAAGCAACTTATCCAAACAACTCTTTGTGTGGGAGTTATTATATTGTCTCAGATACACTAGGATTAAAGAGATTGGCAGAACAATTCAGAGAGAAAAAAATCACAGAATGTTGTTTTTTCTTTTCTTTTTATTCTTTTTAAAATAACCTGAAAAAAATCATTAAATTCTAAACACATAGTTATTTGCTCTAAACTCCTAAAGCAAGTGTTGTCCTCAGCATTCCCTAAATTTAAATGCTTCAGCTCATTTAAACCTCCTCAGAGATACTCTAAATCTAAACAAATATAATGACTTTTATTGATACAATTTACACTCAGTGTTGTAATCATTCCTGGTATCCTGACAAACTTATTTTAACTTGTTTTAGCTTCTTAAGTATAAGTAAAATTTAGAGGAAAAGTATTAAACTGGCATTATACATTTCAAAAAAAATTAAATGATGCCTTAAGATGCCAAGAATAGCAATTTAATAACATACCAACTTAAGCATTCAATGAGCAATGCCTTTCAAAGTAGTTACATTTAGAAATATTTTTTTTTCATTTAGCAGACATTTACTTAGTGCTTTCTGTAGGCAAGGCTACATATTTTAGCACTAGTCCAAATATTACCTTGCATTTGTATTTATCTGGTTTATGATTTAAACCCCCACTGATTTTTACTGTTATTAATAGAAAGAAATAATGGATAAGTCGAAGCTTTAAAATATTCGTATGAATGCAGAATATTGTCATGCGTATATAATCCAGAATTAACCAGGTATTTTATAATTACTTATGCAATTAAGGAATAGATGAAAAGATTTTATATTTTTATAATGTCCAAGAAAAGTAAACTTAACCTAAATATCAAGATTTCCCTGGAAATTCATATTTTACTTAGCGTAAGGAGCTTACTACACACTGTGTCAAATACTTTGGCTCAATCTTTGGATAAGGCCTTCTCAAAATATGTGTAAAAATATAATAGTATATACCACCAAAGCCTCAGCACTAAAGAACAGTTACAGAATGAGAAATTTCTTCCCTTTTACATTATCTTCTGCTTTATGAATTACCTTAATCAACAAATATTTACAGGACCTGCTAATTGCTGGGCATTAATTGAAGTACTGAAGACACACCTTGAAGAAAAACAAAGCCTTCTGCAGTATTTTGTGAGGGGGCAAAAATGAATAAGGGAAGCAATAATAAATACTCAATTATAGAAAATGAAAAAAGGAGAGAGGTAGTCACAGGCTTCAAGTATTCCATGAACAGTTAATTGAAATCAATGTGTTGATGTTTTGTGTTTAGGGATACTTTAATTTATGGCATGATATATTATTTTTCTCTGTATGCTAGCAATTCATAGTTCCTTTTTTAACTATTTCAATTTGGCATTAAAATGTATATTACTTTAAAATAAAACATTAACTAAGCAACATCTAAATGGTGAGTGGATGTAGTAAAAATGATGAATGGCATGTTCCCCACTGTTAAAAAATCACAAATTAAAATCCTCCATTAATATAATTTATTTTGAAAAAGAAGTAATGTTGGAAAAAATAAGCTAAGATCATCACACATAAAGGTAAGAAAAAATAATCAAAAGAAAAAAGAAACTGTGTAACACATAGCTGGCATTTGTTTTGGCCCATGGATGTTTGAAGAGCTTTCTTATTAAATGTATGAGTTTATCTGGAGAAAAAGACTTATCCCAATAAACAAGCTAATAGTTTTCTATGCTTACAATTTCAGACTCCCTTACAGGTAGGATTCAGGTTTTGCCAATCAGATATACTTAATGATGTGCAAAACAGGAAGCCAGACGCAAAAAATAGAAGGGCAACAGGGAGTCATTTCTGGCAGGAGTGAGGGTTGTTACAGTAGCCAGCGAGATCCAGTGCACAGGGTGTGGGTGATCAAACTGCAGTTTCTCTGATGGTATCATAGTTACAGATCTTTGGCATGATTTGGGTGTTGTTTCTAGTTCTATAGTACCCAAATCTCGATAAAATCAATTATTCAATATAATTTTATTTTTATTTATATTTTTTAAGATTTATTTATTTATTTGAGAGAGAGAGCATGTGGGGGGGGGGGAGCAGAGGCAGAGGGAGAGAGAGAATCCAAAGCAGACTCCCCATAACCCTGAGATTATGACCTAGCTGAAACCAAGAGCAGGATGCTCAACCAATTGAGCCACCCAGGTGCCCCCAATATAATTTTAATAAATGCCTTTCTCTTTAAACAAAACATAGTCATTTCTCTTGCTTGCAACTAAAAACTTGGGCTACCACCAAGATATGCAATGAGAAATGGTAAACATTATTACTCCACTGCTTACTTCAGGCCTTCAGATAGAGCAAGTATACAATAAATATTAAATGAATAAATAGGTACAAAAAATAAATAATATGGCTTTCCTATCTTCCAAACTAGAGAAAATATCCCCACGTGGACCCTTTTGTTCCCTATTTTATTATCTCCATTTTCTTTAACTTAGATTCAGAAAAATTAACCTTTTTACAGCACTAGTTAACAGGATCTGCTTTGAAAACCTTCAGTGGTAATAATGGTTGACAATATAATTTTGACATGAATTTCAGCTACTTAAAATATAAATATGGTGGAAATTTTCGTGGCAATTTAAAACATATTAACAATAATTTGGGATAAATATGGAAACAGTTATAAAATCAGAAAATAAAACTATACCTTAACATGAAAATTACAGTTTAGTAAAAACAATAAATTAGAGGCACTAGGAATCGAAATACCCTTCCCATTTTTCACTGTAGAAAGAGATTCATTTTATTTATTTTTTGTATTTTATTATGTTATGTTAATCACCATACATCACATCATTAGTTTTTGATGTAGTGTTCCATGATTCATTGTTTGCATATAACACCCAGTGCTCCAGTCAGTACATGCCCTCTTTAATACCCATCACCAGGCTATCATGCAATGAGATTTGCAGGGTACTATGCCACAAGAAAGTAAAGAAGTTGAGGATATATTAAGAAATACAGAGAAAAGTAAAGTATTTGAACTGCACATAAGAACAAACTGAAAAATCAAATGGATATCCTTGATATCTATTATAAGTCCACATAGAGACCACTAATTTTGGAGAAATGCAAATAATTCATTCACAGTACACATGCTAACATCATAAAATGTCTACCTAAAGCTTTTAAATCAGTTTAATTATTTAAAGCTTTTTCATGATGCTGTAATTCTCTCAAAAGCCTTAGTGTTGTTGATATCTTCTTTGGTCTTGATCTTTAAAGGTCCAAATCTTGTCTTTATCGTCCTCCTTCAAAACCCCAACTACATTGAAATATGTACCATCAGACTTTACCAATGACAGCTTATTCTTTTGGGTATCAACTGATGTCCTGGTTATTACCCCTCATTCACTCCTGGCTTGATAAGTGACTCGCTCTCTCCACCACTATTTTTTTTATAATCATTAATGAATGCAATATACCCAGAATCTCATTTCATTGAGATTTTTATTCCTAACAGAAATGCATTTCTCAACAGAAATCATATTTCTGCCTACTATCTTAATCACGACTTTGTTTCTCATATTCATTCCTTCTCTCTCTCCTTGTTTGTGTGTCTGTCTTTCTTTATTAATATCTCTCCCTCTCTTGTCATCTTATATACCAAATAACGATGCCCTGGTTAACTTTTACTTCTCGACTACAATGTGCCTACACCACTATATTGTGAAAAAAAAAAGCCACAACTGTGTCAATTATTCTACGTTTAAATGAATGGCAACAGACCTCCTGTGAGCAATTAGTATAATTACACTCTATTATGCCATAATTAATAATATGACAGTGTCATAATATTTAACCATTCCATATAATCTTCTACTTTCCTAGCTTACTATTTCATATGCTTTCTTCTCTCGTCAAACTTTCCACACATTCTCCCTCATCCTCACTCTTAATGAATGAATCTATATCTTACTACACTGAGAAGATTAGGGAATCCAGAGAATTCAGAGGAAGAGAACCACAAATCCCCACCACCATATCTACCCACCAACCAGCTTTGGATTCATACACTATTCATTTTATTCTCATAAATATAGATGAGCTGTCCTTGTATCTGAATCCAATATAACAATTTGTGCAACAAATGCCATTATATTCACTCTTTCAGAATCATAACCAGGAATTCCAAGCCCCAACGTGATTTTTCCCAAGCAAATATTCATTATCATAAAAGTATGATATTTTTATTTAAAACAGAAGCTCTTCCTTGGTCTGACTTTCAATTCTGGTTATCATCCTTTTTACTCCTTTTCAAAGAGTTGTTTATATTTGGGTATGCAAGTTTTCTCTTTCTATTCTCCCTTAAAGCTATTCAGTATATTTAAATTTTATTTCCAAAATTTTTCAAGATTCTATTTTACAAGGTCACTTGAACAAAATTGAATACCCAATGCATAATTCTCACCTTCCTGGAGATACATGTCTCACTGAATTTACAGATTATATACGGCATCAATCTAAGTTCAACCAGAGAGGTGCCTGGGTGGCTCAGTCGTTAAACATCTGCCTTCGGCTCAGGTCATGATCCCAGAGTGCTGGGATTGAGCCCCGCATCTGGCTCCCTGCTCAGCAGGAAGCCTGTTTTACCCTCTCCCACTCCCCCTGCTTGTATTCCCTCTCTTGCTGTCTCTCTCTCTCTCTGTCAAATAAATAAATAAAATAAAAAATCTTTAAAAAAAAGGTTCAACTAGAGAAGAAGAACCAGCAGGAGACACATATTAAGAAATGCATAGCAAGAAATTTGCTTGCATGATGGTGGAAGCTGACTAGGCAAGTCCAAAGTCAGGAAAGGTAGTTTGGAACTCTTGATCCTAGGCTCAAGCTGCTGTCCACAGATAGATGTTCTTCTTCTTCAGGGAAGTCTCAGCTCTGCTTTTTTAGGCCAGTCAACTGAATGAAACCGGTACATCCAGAATATCTGGGAAAATCTCTCTTAAATTTAACCAACTGTGGACTTTAATCACAAAAATATTTTCACAGCAAGACCATGATTTGCTTAACTGAATAACTGAATTGTAGGCTAATCAATATGATACATCAAAAGACAATCGTAACCTACCCCTTCTTATGTTGGCGTGGGTATACATCTCCTTGCACTACTCTTACTCTCCAAATTAGGACGATAACCAAGTCATACTTTTGTCTTATATGACTCTCCTTCTTACAACCAAAAGTACACTAATCTCTTCTTGAGAAAAGGAAGCAATTTCCTTAGGTGATGTTCTCTCTTCACCTTTGGTATCCTGTACTATATATAAATACTATGATATAAAGTTAACTATTATCAATATATCTTTTGTTAATAAGAGCATAAGAGAGGGAATAAAGCAAAACTATTTGTTTAATATATGCACAAACATAATCATAATAAAATAGGAAAGAAATAACCATAGTTACTATGGTCTTCATGTGGTCACAGTCTTGGCTAGGATTTATAATATCCCTTTTGTCCTCAGCAAGCATCTCAGCTAGTCATGGTTCTTTGCTTAATGAAGTGACCTAGATGTTTATTCCTGAAGGAGCAGATCCATTGACTCCTTCCTGTAGTTTGGGGGGCTTTCTGTAGATTTTAATCACAGATTCTTATAGTGCTAAGATATGGCCTAAGACGCCTCGTATATTCCAGACATTACTGTTTCAAATCTCTAGTATATAGAAGAAATTCAGTTTTCCTCTTGATTGTAAGGATCAGTGGACTCAGACACTACAGTAACCCTGCACTTTTGATGTTAATTCACAGGCATAAAGAGTCCAAAACACCCATGTGACTGTCTCAAGTTCCAGCTCAATGGAATCAGTGTTGTGTCTCCTAGTGAAAGTATTCATTCCTCTGGAACTAAAACCTCTAGAACACAGTCTAAGGTTGTGAGGATGGGAAGGAAACATTTTGTTAGTGGATGACTAGTGGTATTAATGAGTAGAACAACTTCCAATCCTTATTCCCTAGACCTGTGAATCTTGGCTATAGGAGAAATAGCACCATACATAGGATTATGATTAAGAAGAGCACATATGGCATCCTGGAGATCATTGTCCCAGTCCTGTAAAATTATGGCTAACTAGTTAGTGCTAAAAATGAGTTTTCAAAGAGCCATTCCATTATTCTCTCAAGCCAACTGCTTCAGATTGGTGGGCAACATGGTAAGACCAGTGTATTCCATGAACATGAGCCCATTGCCACACTTTAATTGTTCTAAAATGAGTTCCTTGATCAGAAGTAATGTGTGGAAGAACATGCTGATTAATAAAGTATTCTGTAAGTCCATGGATGGTAGTTTTGGCAAAAGCATTGTATACAGGGAAGGTAAATCCATATCCAGAGTAAGTACCTATTCTAGTAAAAAAAACAAAGCACTATCCTTTCCCTGATGGAAACGGCCCATGAATATAATCAGTATGACACCGGGTAGCTTGTTGATGATTGCAGGGAATCTGTCTTATATTGAAGAATCAGCGTTGGTCTCTGGTGCTGGCAGACTGAACACTCAGCAGCGGCTATTACCATGTCAGCTTTGGTAAATGGAAGTCCATGTTGCAGAGCCAATGGCATAAATTCTATCCTGGCCACCATGGCCACCTTGTACGTTAGTCCACTACACAATGACAGAAATGGCTGGGGAAAAAGACTGACTGGTATCTATGAAATCATTCTTAAAATTTTCATTCTCTAAGATCACCCTTCAATGAGAATTCGCATGGGATACAAATATTTTTATATTCTCTGACCTTTCAGAGAGGTCTATCCATACGCCTCCCCAGACCTCCTTGTCACAATTTCCAATCATGTTCATTCCAAGTTCCTGACAATCCAGCTAAAACCATTGGCTATAGCCAATGAATCAATATAAATTCTATGTTTGATCATCTATCCTTCCAAGAGAAATGAACAACTAGATGCACTGTTTAAATTTCTACCCGCTTGAAGGATTTCTCTTCACCACTTTTCATTAATGTCCCACAAAGGTATAGTGCTGCATGTATCCACTCTCAGGTGGTTCTTGCATGTCATGCTGAACCATCTGTAAACCAAGTCTGAATTTTCACTTCCCCAGCCAACCAGTCATAGAGAACTCCCCATGAGGCCATAGGTGCTGGATGGGAGAAAGAAGGTAGCAGAAGTAGGACCATGGGCATTTGGGCCACTCTTACATATGCCTTTAGGATGCACTGAAGCCCAATTTGTGTATACCACTTCCATTTGATAATGGAGTACTATGTTGCATGCTCAACTTTATACCTGGGTGTATCAGGCAATGGCCAGGTCATGTGGAAAGCTCACATCTCAGAATAATTTGGTGGTCCATATTTCGTCAGTCAGTCTCTACTAAGACTCAGTAGCAGACCACAGATTGTTCATCAAAAGGGGAGTAGTTATCTACAGAGGAAGGCAGAGCTTTCCTTCAAAATCTTAAGAGTCTGCACTGTAATTCATCTGTAGGGGCCTGAAAAGGATGCAAGCAGTACATCTACAATTGACTCTTCAAGCACCATTGAATCTGCTGGATCCTATAACTCATGTGACAGAGAATCTTGCTCATCAGTCTTGATCTGTTGCAGACCCTTCTGTTGTTATTAACTCAGAGTTATTAGCTTTTGGGATCACTGAGTAAAAGGACCCAAGTAACACATAAAAATGAGGAATATGTTGCCTTCAAATTCAAAAGTGCTCTGCCTCTTTTTTGGTGGTAGGAGAGGGCAGATGCAATAAAGTATCATCACCTTAGAAGGTGTATTTCAACATGCGCCACACCACCGGTTCCCTAGGAATTTCACTGTTGTGGAGGGTCTCTGAATCTCTAGGTTTTATTTCCCACTTCTGACATCTCTACAGTAGTTGCTACTTTTTTCTGACTAGGTTCAATAAAAAAAAAAAAAGATATCATCAATATAATAGACCTCCATTGCATCTTATGGCTGAGAAAAATCCATCAGGGTCCCTGTAGACTAAATTATGACAAAGAGCTGGAGAGTTGATATACCCCTAAGTTAGGCTGATGAAAGTATACTACTGGCCTTGCTAGCTGAAAACAAGTTGCTTCTGGTGGTCTAGAGTGAAAAAGAGAATTTGCTAAATCTATAGCTGCATGCCAGGTACCAGAGGATGTGTTAATTTGCTGAGACAATAAAACCACATCCAGAACAGCAACTGCAAGGGAAGACACTACCTGACTAGGTTTACAGTAATCCACTGTCATAATATCTGTTTATTGCATAGGCCAGCTGGATGAGTAAAATGTGAATATGCTGAAAGTTATCACCCCTACATCCTATATCCTTGATGGTGGTACTGATCTCTCCAGTCCTGCAGGAATGTGCCATTGCTTTTGATTTACTATTTTTTGTGGGTAAAGGAAGCTGTATTAATTTTCAACTGGCCTTTACTAGCATGGTAAATTTTTAAACCACAGGTCATGGGAACGGTGTGGAGATTCTGCTGGTTGCTTATATGGCTATTTCAATTATATGCATTCTGTAACTGGGGAAACAACATAATGAGTTTGGGAACCAGCTGGGCCCAACATGAAACTGACCTGAGCTAACCTCTTTGATCAACTGACTGACATTTGATTGGTGGATGATGATTTTTTGGGGCTCCAGAAATTAGTATGCCTATACTCACACACATGTAAATTAATTAAATTTGTTATTTTAACTTAAACTAGTTTATTTTTATTTAACTAGAAATATTCTTTAGACCCAGATAGCTTCCCCAGTATATTCCTCTCAACCTTTAAGGGAAGAAATAAACTAATCCTATATAAAGCCTTTTGGAGAACAAAAAATAGAACATTTTTCAACTCTATGAAAGAATATATGTTTAATATGAAAACTTGAACAACAAAAGAGGAGAACTAGACACTAATTACTTTCATAAATATACAGGCAACAATCTTACCCAAAATATTAGAAAATTAATTCCAGCAATGTGTATAAAGGATAATGTATCATGATCATTTGGGGTTGTAATACCATTATGCAAGATTGGTTAAATATCTGTAAACCAGTCAGTATGATGATTTGTTTTAATGGAGTGTGTACTGTGGTAAGTCACCTGAATACATTCAACCCCTAAACTGAAGCACTTAGTTAGCCGGCGGCTGAAAGCGTTGGTGGTTGACAGATTTAGCTCTCTTCCTCAATGGAAATTGCATTTGGCTGGAGAAAGCGACCTTATCCATATCCTGAATCCTACACCACTTTTACTTCAATTCAGGAAAACTCTGTAAGGCCATTTTAGCTCCACAATTTCCCATGAAATACCTAAAACCTTTGTTTTCACTGTATTGCAGCTCAAATTCTCCCACTGTCCAATCCCTCCTTTTTTATTTCTCTACAGATTTGGATTCTAAGAATATTTCCTTACAGATACTCTGCATGCAAATTTTTATCTCAAAATATGTATCCTATGGGATCTATCCTGTGACATTACATTAACAAACACAAGGGGAAATAGCATATGTTATTCTCAACAGATCCTTAAAGTGCAGTTGAAACAAATTCAACACACATTCTTTGATATTGTCTCCTAGGAAACAAGAGATAGAGGGGTATGTCTAAAAAGTCAGGGTATGTACAGAAAACTGAGGGAAAGTCATACAGAAAGACACTTTTTAAGAAGCTTTACCTCTGATATCTAGATATAGTTTCCCAGTGGTACAAATTATATTCTAGTAAAGACAGAGGTTGGTAATTTTTTTCTGTTAAAGGTCAAATAGTAAATATTTAGTCTTTGCGGATTCTAAGGTCTTTGTCACAACTACTCAATTTAGCCTTTATAGTACAAAACAGAGACAACACATAAATGGATAGGCATTTCTATATTGTAGTAAAACTCTGGTTACAAAAACAGATGGTGGGCCACATTTGACCTGTGGGTCATAGTTTGTCAACCCCTAATCTAAAGGGACAGCTGAATATAGTAAAATAAAATAAAGAATTAAAAGACTAAAGGTAGGAAAGGAAGGAAGAATTATAAATTAATAATTATATACTTAGAAAATCCTAAGGAATCTACATATTAAATATTTTTGCATTTCTGTAAGTATTCTTGGGATTTTTTTTTTTTTTCTGAGTCACAGTTAAGTTATTTCAAAATAGTTTTATCCTTTGGGGTATCACTTTCAAAATTTGTTAGGTAGGAATTGAGCAGTATTCAGTCTGGAGTTAATTTTTCTCCGCTCCTTAGTCAAAATTTTCTCTGTGTTCTACCCAATGCTCCCTGAAGCTTGAGGTTTTCCAATCTGTCTTCCGGGAATAAGCACTTTTCCCAGCCCTCTGAGAACACCAGACATTGCTAACTCTAAACTTTTTGGACTTTCTTCATTCTCTTGTTTCCGACATACCTGTGCTGATCATTGCTCAGCTGAAAACTTGAGGGGATGCTTTGCAGATGTGGAGAGCTCTGTCTATGCAGCTTTTTCTTCCAGTAACCTGTCCTGTACATTCTAGCTGTCTTTGTCCTCCCCAAACTCTCATCTCTGTGTCCTCAACTCAGGGAGGTTGCTGGACTCCATTCATGTTCCTCCTTGCACTATGACCTGGAAACTCTCAAGATAGTAAATTGGGGCAAAGGATTCACCTTTTTGTTTCTCCTATCTTGGGAATTTCTTTCTTTCTTTGAGGCATAGTATCCTGCAAACTATTGTTTTATTTTATTCCATCTGTTTATATTGGGTGTTTATGTTTGGAGGATAAATCTGGTCCCCGTTACTCCATTTTGGTTGTAAGTGGAAGTCTCTCTGGTCATTTTTCTCAGAGTGTGTACAGCCTTCTAACATAACATAAAAACTACTAACTTACATTAGTACTGGATTTATTATGGTAACTACAGTTCTCTCTCTATGGTATAAGCTTTTTTGTTCACTGATGTATCTAGTGACTAGAATAGTACATGCCAAATAGCAGAAAATAAGTAGGTACTTGTAGTCTACACACCTCACTCCCACTAATAGTGGCAAACATTCAGAAATCTTTTTTTTTTAATTTTATTTATTTATTTATTTGAGAGCGAGAGCATGAGCAGGGGGAGGGGCAGAAGGAGAGGGAGAAACAGACTCCCCGCTGAGCAGGGAGCCTAACATGGGACTCGATCCCAGGACCTCAGGACCATGACCAGAGCTGAAGGCAGACGCTTCACCAACTGAGCCACCCTGGCGCCTGACACATTCAGAAATCTTGATCTCTATGATAGCATCTCCTACCACCACTTCCTGTTTTTCCAGCTCTTTGACTCCCACGCTGCTTCACCATTCAACACAGTAACTTCCCATCCAGAAGTGCTACTTTACATTTCCGCTTATGGAGCTTGCATGAACATGCCTATATTATAATCATTGTGTTTCAACCTTCCTAGACTCTCTTGTTCCAATTTCTCTCACTGCATTTGGCTAGGCAAAACTGCAATTCCAGTAAGTC
Source organism: Mirounga leonina (assembly GCF_011800145.1). Lineage (NCBI taxonomy): Eukaryota > Metazoa > Chordata > Mammalia > Carnivora > Phocidae > Mirounga > Mirounga leonina. Next base: position 30,618,457 of record NW_023270320.1, on the reverse strand, counting down.
TAAATATTCACCCGTTGTATCCCTGCAGTCGGATAGCTCAATTTTGCTAAGGAAAGTGGCACAAGAGGTTTGATTGATGTCCACTAAACATATGGCCACAGATCTTAAATGGAGTCTACATACTGTCAAAATACCCTTCTACACATGTCTAATACATTCTCTGACAGATACTGCACAATTCTCTTCTCTTCTGAAGACTGTATTGCTATTCTCTCCTGATAATCTCTCCTCAAGCCTTTATGTTAAAATTAGGTTAAGTCTGAAGAGAAATTCCTATCACCAAAGCAACCATCCTATCTACATCTATACCCAGATATTCTGCTTTACTTCAGAATATAATGGAAAAAGTATCTTTGCTTCTATCTAAGGTATCTCCACCATTCGTTTGGATGCTATCTGTTATTATTTAAGAAGCTTCATCCTGCATTTGATTTTTTCTGATTTTAGGACAAAGTCCCACATGCAGAATAACCCAAATATAAAATTAGAAAAATATTTAAGGATTTTGATGCATATTGTATGAATAATTTCTCCCAAATTGTAATAATTCCATTTCTACCAATACATGATAATATTCCTTTAGCCATTTAAAAAAAAAATCTTAATATTTCTAATTTACTCTATATCTTTTGAATCCATAATTTTAAAATGTATTCTAAGGAAATATTTTAAAATGTACAATTTGTTTTTATGTAAGAAGCTCCAACCCTTCAGAGCTCAGTTGAGCAGCATGTCATGTAAGAAACATCTCTGTGCCTATAGTCACCTTATGTGCCATCAACGTTGTCCTCTGGGCTGACAGAACATTTGGGGCACATGTACAACAACACTTATTACAACTGTTGAAACTGTTAGTCCAAGTCTAAAACTTACAACATGCTTGATAATATTCTAAACACTTTTTGACTCTATAGTTTATTCACAAAAACAAAACTTATGATACGGGAATGACTTTCCATATTTTATCATTGATTCAATTACTACTGCAACAGGACTCATAAACAGCTCAAGATCATGCAAGAAGTAAGGGAGCTAGAATTCAAAGGCAGGCAGATTGAATTGAATAGTTTCATTGGCAAGTATTTTTTTATGACCTTGATATTAAAATTATATTAAGGTCTCCCAAATACTTAAGCATAAGGGAAATTGAAAAAAAATCTTCAAAACTTAGTAAGTTCAAAATTTCAGTATTCATACCATTAGTTTTATATACCTCCCTAACCTGTTAAAATGTTTAAAAAAAATTACTTGAGATTACAAATCTCTAGCTATAGTGCTGTTTGTACTTTAATTTGGGAGAAGCAAATCCTTCTTGAACTGAGAACAGAGATACTGCATGAAAATAACTGGGCCCAAACATGAATATCAGATAATAAATGTACTGTAGTCAGGAGGTCTGGTCAAAAGTGAATATGAATTATTGCATATAAGCAGTTCTTTGCAAATGCTTTTGAAGATAATACATGAATCTTAATGATGAAAGACTCAGGTAAGTATATTTTTCATTTTTATCTGACCTGATCAATTAGATCAGGGAAGTTTGCATGGGCCAATCTTTCAATAAATGTTGCATTTTAAATTACATAAATAGAAAATGGGAGAAAAAGGAATCCTGTGCTTCTATAAAATATCAGAAGCACTTTGACAGGAAACAGGGTTATCTGAACAAGTGAATATTTATGGGGAAATTACCCACTTAGTATAGAGATTTCAACTATTTTTTTTATTTTTTTTTTAAGATTTTATTATTTATTTGAGAGAGAGAGAATGAGAGTGAAAGAGCACATGAGAGGGGGGAGGGTCAGAGGGAGAAGCAGACTCCCCGCCGAGCAGGGAGCCCGATGCGGGGCTCGATCCCGGGACTCCAGGATCATGACCCGAGCCGAAGGCAGTCGCTCAACCGACTGAGCCACCCAGGCGCCCTACAGATTTCAACTATTAATCAATAAATCTTTCAGCTGCTGAGAACCCAAAGGAAGGTTAAAAATGTAAATCAAAATATGTATGTGTATAAATAATTATTTTTAAGGAGACTATTTCAGTAGAATCTCTAGTAGAAATGAAATATTTTATTTGAAGCTCAGATTCTAAGAATTCCAGGATATAGCTAAATAAGAAATAAGAAGGATTTGTCTTCGTATAATTTTTAAAGACTGTCATTGTAGAGACAGTGTTTTGAGCCTTAGGCCACGGTTTTGAGAAGAAAAAGATGAGTTTTATTTACTGTGTGTGCACTAATGTCTAGAGTGAACTACTTTTCCAAGTTAAGAATAAACAATATTCTTTAGTCCCATATTTCTGAACATCTTGCAATGCCCTCACACACATGTTCCTTAAATGATAGGCTTTTCTTTTCACATTCACATGTAGAAATCTAGTAAACACTCATTCCTTGGCACCTGTGTAATAATTTAAACTCTGTGCTTTCAGCAAAGGAAGAAAAAAAAATTGAGAAAAAGCCTCATTCTGATTGCCAGTCAAGTAAACGTATCCTTAGGAAAAGAGGGCAAATTTTACCTTGCCTTACACTGAAACAATTTAGTCTGCTTGGACAAAAATGATAGCAGTGGAATCATTTTTCGTATACATTCCACCTTTAACTATAATTACCAAGAAAGAGGATAGGGATGTCTAATTCCACAATAGGAGCCAACAGTGTTATTATTGGCCCAAACTCTGTGGGTCCCATGAGACCAGAGCTCAAACAAAGAGTATCACTGTAAAGTTCCCAGAAGGCTAAATAGACACAATAACAAATGTATAGAGTTGGATACTATCTCCTAGGCTTGTTCCTTTGATTATCAAGAAAAATTCCTCCTGAGCACATATCAAGAACCTCAGTGTTGGAGAGTTAGAAATCAAGAAGGAATGATAGCCAAGAGAAGAGAAGAGAAGAGAAGAGAAGAGAAGAGAAGAGAACAGGAGAGGAGAGGAGAGGAGAGGAGAGGAGAGGAGAGAAGAGGAGAGAAGAGAGAGAAGAGAAGAGAAGAGAAGAGAAGAGAAGAGAAGAGAAGAGAAGAGAAGAGAGAGAAGAGAGAGAAGAGAAGAGAAGGAAAGAAAGAAAGAAAGAAAGAAGAAAGAAAGAAAGAAAGAAAGAAAGAAAGAAAGAAAGAAAGAAAGAAAGAAAGAAAAGAAAGAAAGAAAAACAAAAAAAAAGAAAAAGAAAAAAATGCAGATTGCAATGAATAATCAGGTTTTGAGTCAGGGTAAACACTAGACAGCCATTTCCCATTACTGGGCTTTTAAAAGATTCTACCCTTTGTTGCTTGGACCAGTCAGCTCCATTTAAATAGCCGAAGGATATATTTGGTTAGATGTTTGCTATTTCAAACAAGAAGTTGTATGATTTCCACTTAAAAAACCCAAGTAGGATGTTGAAATTCATCTTCTTGGATTAAGTAGATTTGGGGAAGAGCTTCCATGGAATGGAAGAAAACACAGTCAAATTCCAGAAAGTACAATTAAAGAAACATCAAGAAAGACACACACTATACAGTCTTACATAGGTTGCCACTTCCTTAGGGGATATCAGTTTGCAGTGAATGTTGGCATATAAAATACAAGGAAATGACCTCCAATTGTTTTCTAAATGCAATCATTCCTATCATTTTCAATGGCGGGTATATTTTGACTGTGTCAGAATGCAAAAGAAAATTGAACTTCTCGGAGGTAAACTTATGTTCTAATCATGGCCAATCTTCAAATATGAAGATCACATAGCTTTATGATGATGCAAAAAACTACAGATACATTTAAAATTTTATGGTACTTTAACTATTTTTTTTTTTTAATGCACTCAAACTCCTTGAAAGCAACGATCTCTGCAGTAATCTGGTTGCACAGTTGCCCAGCATTAGCAAATGTATCCAACAGGGAAAATCACTTAGAGGGTAATGAATTAGATTTCTCAAATTTATCCATGGCTATTATGTGACTAAATGGTATTAGTTATAATACTTTTTGTCACAAACTATAGAAAAAAAGGTTTTAAAAAATAGAATATATTGGCTTAAGTAACTGGAAAGTCCAGAGGGTGTCATTAATTTCAGGCATGGCTGGATCCAGAAACTCAACATCAGAATCAAATTACCCCCTCTTGATCGTTCAGTTCTACTTTCATCTCCACTTGTTTCATTTCCAGGAAGGCTTTCCCTTCATGGTGGCCCTACCTGAGCTCCTAACTTATGCTCTCATCTGTATATTTTAAGAAAAATATTGGAATAAACTCATATTTGATCAAGTGATCTTTCTTCTACCAATCTCTGTAGTGTCCAGCAAGTGAAGCACTTATTGGACAAGTCTGGGTCACGTGGCCATGATCCAGGGGCAAAATCAGCATAGTCTGAGAATAAGGGAAAAAAATCAGAGTGTTATCAGAAGAAGATGGGAAAAGATAATGCACAGATAAATGACCAAAGAACATTTTATAAACCAATCCTGCAAAGCATCTTGCATCTTGCATCTATCACAAGTCATATTTCATTTAGAAGCATAAATGTTTTTAATAGACTATTTTATTTTTATTAAAATAATAGTTAACAGTGAGCAAACGAATATAAAATTTATTTTTATTTTAAACGCAAAGTCCTGTTTCAGCTACTGTCTCAAATAACATTTTCATGCACCAACTCTGAAATCACTATAGAAAGGATATCACCTGTTCTAAAAAATGTTCGTCATTAATGAGGAGATATTAAAAAATCAGAACTATAAACTAAGTCATATAATCATTTGGAATGGGCTTGTCATCTTCTCTTTTCTATTATGATGATAGTTGATATTTGGTTAATTATATTTATGAAATAAGACGATTAAATAAGTGGATACCAGATAACACACCAGTATACAAGATTTGCTTGCCTCAAGAATGACCTCATTTTAGTTGCCTTCTTAAAAAAGCCAGTTATGCCAGGAAATAAAAGGAATATTACTTTCAGGCTAGTTGGTATTAAAATGAGCCCATTGTGGATGGCGAGGTAGATAAGGAAAAATATATCAGCTTATGAAGCTTTTCTTTGCCTATTTACGTAACTGCATTGCAAAATGGCCACAGTGTCACCTAGGCGTATTACTGACAACCAAGCCACAAGAGCATAGTTCTCGAAACAGCATTTATTTTTACTATTCATACTTTCCTTACTATTACTTAGCACTGGCATCTCAGCTCTTTTTAATGGATTTAAGATCCTTCTGTGTATTTGATAAATCAATAGAAGTACTTTACAGCGAAAACATTCCACACTCTTACCATTCTAAAAGATGACACATTATTCCTTCAGCAACACATTTACCTTTTTGTGTTGTTGTTTGTTGCATTTGATTAAGAATCAAAGTGCCACTTTAATGAAGAAAATTTTCTGTCTCAAATAGGTCAGTTTTGACATTGCTTTTTTCCAAGTTCAGTAAATCAGTAGTTTTTATGTGAAAGACCAAAATAAGAATCAATCTTCCTCAGCTTTCCATTTCTCAGCATGGGAACTCTTAGCTGGTTGTCTACAAAAGGCTAATGAATGAGGCAGAGGAAAAATGCAGACCTTGAAATCCCATTACTTCCTTATGGAAACCGCCACATCACAAATTCAGTATTTTTCAGATCTAGGAACCCAAGGTTTTCAGATTTTTTTTTCTTCTGGTGGTAGTATATCCATTGCAATTCAGACATGACAGAAGAGCCCACAAAAAGAAATCATAAAATGAACTATATACTAGCTGCTATGGTGAAGTCAGAAATGCAGAATAAAATAACTACCTAATTTACTAGTAGCAAGCAAAATATAGAAGACAAAAAACTTACGTCAGCACTTTTATAAAAATAACAATATGCTGTGGCAGAGATGTGGTGTTCTAATTTGCAAAATTTAATTAAAATTTTAAGTTTAAATTTTCAAGTCACAATAAATGGCAAGACTCCTATTTCTGCCATGGAACAGGTATCCAACATAAATAAGGATAATTTTACCAGCGACACCAAGTGTATGCCTGCATCATTTTTTTGTTGTTGTTTTTTTTCATTTTCATAACCAAAATAATAAGAATGAACTGGTTTTACTCACAGCACTTGTGATGAGTGGTGTCTTTTCTAATGCCTCTTCTCCAACTCTCCCAAACCAGCTCGGTGCCCTACAATTCAATATAATTCTGACACTATCTACCTGGAGTTAGCATCAGATCCACAAGTTAAGAGATTCCTATAAGACTTAAGATGCTCACAGTCATTAGTCCCAAGTAGTTACCTATACTTCTGACCTACCAGCTATAAATTCAAGGAGTTCCCACAGGTTCCTCAGGTTTTCTAGAATAACTTACAGAACTCAGGACAGTGCTTTATTTACTATTACCAGTTTATTGTAAAGATACAACTCAGGAATAGCCAAAAGAAAGAGATGCACAGGGCAAGGTGTGGGGGAAGGGGAGTAGAGCCTCCATGCGCTTTCCAGGCACATCACCTTCCCAGGAACTCATTGTGTTCACCGACTTGGAAGATCTCCAAAGCCCCATAGTTCAGGGGCTTTAAGGAGATTTCATTAGGTAGGCATGATCAAATCATTGACCATTGGTGATTACCTCAATCTCCAGACACTCTCTCCTCCCCAGAGGTCAGGTGTGGGACTGAGAGTTCCAACCTTCTAAGCAGCCTTGGGATTTCTGGTGACTAGCCCCTATCCTGCAGTTATCTAGGGGACCAGAGTCACCAGTCCCCTTTTTGACATATAAAAGGCACTCTTACCACTTTGGAGATTCTAAGGGTTTTAACGACTGAGAGCCAGGATCCTGGGACAAAAGCCAAATATTTATTTCTTGTTATGCTCCAATTCTTGAGGCCAATATTGCTGAATTAGAATCAGAAAGATATCTATTTAAATGTAACTAAGTGGTGTATGTGTCTAGGTTTTACTTCTATTTGTGGTCAGTGGACCACTAGTGTTAAAATGACTGTGTGGGGGTGCCTGGTTAAGTCGGTTAAGCGTCTGCCTTCAGCTCAGGTCCTGATCCCGGGGTCCTGGGATTGATTCCCACATCGGGCTCCCTGCTCTGTGAGGAGCCTGTTTCTCCTTTTCCCTCTGCCACTCCCCCTGCTTGTGCTCTCTTGCTCTCTCTTTCTCTGTCAAATAAACAAAAATCTAAAAGATAAATCATAAGATAAAATAAAATAATAAAATAAAATAATAACTGTATGAATGGGGGCTCACTTCATTTGAACTGAATCATGATATCCTGAAGAGAGAGAACATGAACAACTAAAATTTCAGAACAAAAAATCAAGCATCTTAGTGTTCAACATGTATTTGATTAGGCATAATTTTACTAGATAATTATTTAATACAGAAAGCTGCAGAGGAAAAAAATAAGACAAAAATGGGCCATTATTTCTAGTTTTTGATATTTTAAAAAAGAAAAAAAATGTGATTCAAGATTTCATTTAAGACTGCCTTGGCTTACCTGAAAATACAATTTAAGCTTACAACTGAGAACAAAGGAGGCCAAGTGTCACACATCCTAAGTTTTGAGAAGTCGACACAATTGGGGCCAGCTATCTCCTGCTCCCCTCCTTTTGAAAAAAGAAAAGGATTATTAAGTACAGATTAAAAACTTAGCCCTGCCAGCCCATTAACCTGCATTTGAGAAAGGCATGAACTGTCCCTTCTCCCTACGTCCCAATGGAACAAAGAGCATCGGAAACATGCTCAGTTCAGATTTGAGCCAACACTCTCCTCCTTTCTAGACCATTCTCTTGTTTCACAGGACTCTAGAATTCTTTGACCAAGTGGCCTTAAGCCTGTTTCCTGGGCATGCATGTTTCTCTTTTCCTGTCTGATCTCCTTAGTTCCAATTTCACAGCAGGTATGCATGCCTGAAGAGTAGCCTAGGAGAAGGAGCATGAACGAAGCCTAGATATGCAGGCTGGACTGACTACATGTGATTGCAAGGGGTGGGGAGAATGAGTTCAGGAGTTCAGGGCCCAAGGATGGAGACAGCTCTCCAGATAACCAAGTTCCAGTGAGGAATACTGAGAAAGACTGAGAGCTCTATGATTAAACCTGGCTTTTCAAGTGATTAAGAATGCATATTTTGCAAAGTAGGAAACAATGTTTAACTGTCTGTGCCATGCTTTATAAATCTTACATATTTGGTTCTATAATAAGTTGGCCGCCATTTGTCCTCTTGCCCTAGTCTTTCACATGTTAGAGATGAATCTGTTTGCCATCTTCAATATTTTCATTATCTGGGAAGTATAAGATTAGGAAGATAAATGTAAATCAGCTTTTGGGAAGTGAAGTGCTTAAAAAGTGGGACAAACTTTGGGGTTACCAGGAGACATGCTTTCCTTTCTTGAAGTAACAATAGAAAGCAACAATTGGTATTTGCTAGATTTTTTGGACATTTGTTTAGATTACGATTACCTTTTTATTAACAGAAAAGATGATTTTTTCTTTTTTATTAAGCCAGGGCAGCCAGGTTTAAAGGCAGGGGGAGAGAAGGATACACATTCCTTCCCTCTTTCCTTCACAATTTTCCTTTTCCTAAGGGACAAAGGAGATGGAAGCTTGAGAATTGGCCTCAGAGAATGGTTGATATTGAATATCAAATGAACAATATACAGTTAACCAGGGAGAAGACTTTAATGATGTCCAGTTAGTTTAGGAAATATCTGTCCTTTTCTCCTCTCGTTCTTTACTTTCCCAGTAGATACATTGGAAGTCTCAGAAAGGTAGAGCAAGATAGCCTTCTCACCTCTGGGAACCAGAGCTCCAGCAAGGGTCTTCACGAGGAAGGGTCTATACCTGACTAAGATATTGGGGTTTAAAAGCAAAGGACCAAGTCTTAAACACTAAAATGTTACTGTGAGGAAATATATATATATATATATATAACAGAAATTTGTCATTTAATATATCATTTTTGGAAAGGCTACCCAATGGAAAAGGGAGTTTTTACAAAGTGAATTTAGGTTGGTTATTTGAAGAAATAAATAATGTCCTATTTATATCCGAATAGTATGAACTGAGAATCTTTGGTAAATTTCTTACACATACAATCTTGGACAATTTAAATAGTATAGGAAGTTGCTAAATAAAGCAAGAAAACTCATTTAAAAAAGAATAGAGAGGATGGGGGAATTAGAGAGAGATCATAAAGATTATGATTATTAGTCCTGGAAAGAGATTGCCTAAATTTGAAATCCTCAACTAAATATGGGCATTTGACTTTGGCATCTTACTTAATCTCCATGTCTTTCAAATTCCTCAATTCTATATTTTGCTTTGAAGATTAAATGGAAAAAAATATACACATCTATTTAGTGAACTTATCTTTTAACAAATATTAGGTGTTACCTTTAAGATTATGAGAGTGAAAAGAAGGTAGATGGGCGCCTGGGTGGCTCAGTTGGTTAAGCGACTGCCTTCGGCTCAGGTCATGATCCTGGAGTCCCTGGATCGAGTCCCTCATCGGGCTCCCTGCTCGGCGAGGAGCCTGCTTCTCCCTCTAACCCTCCCCCCTCTCATGTACTCTCTCTCTCTCTCATTCTCGCTCTCTCAAATAAATAAATAAATCTTAAAAAAAAAAAAAAGAAGGTAGACTCTAGTCAGAAAGTTGAGTTTGAATCAACCTATATCAAAAGTGATTATCTGGCACTGAACCACTCAAAATTTCTGTCCGTACCAACTGTGAAATTTTAATAACAATATCTGTATCAAAGAGGTGCTTGAAGGATTAAATTAAATAGAGTGATTGGCAGCGCATAGTTCTGATTTGGCACATAAAGTTGTCTAGGATATATGAGTTGATTTATGTCTCCCTTAATGATTTTCTAATAATACCAAAATGTCTATGTATTGCAGTCATTTAGGAATTTCTACCATACATAATGCATTGGAATAAAATGGTTTTCTACAATCCCATTTTTGAAAAGGTGGTATAATGTTATGGAAACTAAAGAGGCTCTAGGTCATCAGAACACCTCATTTCATTATATTTTGAAGTTGTGATTCAAGGAAGAGGAAGTGGTGGTTTGACAGGAAGCCCATTTGGAATTCATTGTACATTTGTAAGCAACACAAAGGGAGAACATCTCTGACTTGGACTAAGGAAGCATTTTCTAAACCAAACCCCTCACCACAAACCAAAAACCAAAAAATTGATTAATGTGTAACATCCAAATTAAGAATTTTTGTGCAACACAAGATATCATATACCATGCAATGGGTTGCCATACTGGAAAAATATATTAATGGTACTCAAACCAAGTCATATCAGAATATACTTTTTTCATGTTTTCATTAAAAAAACATTTTTCTCAGTGCAGTCATTTCTCTTGCCCTTTTATGTAAAATTTCAGTGCCACTATTGCTCCTTCTTGGTGAAATTTCAACCTTCCCTTCTGCCTTTGTTCTTTTTTCTTCTTAATACTTATTACTCTTCAACACGATGCTTTTTTACAACATTATGTTGTTTTTCTTTTTTTCTGATGTATCTTCTTTACTAACTTCCCAATAATCAAAATAGGATTAGGAAGAAGTGTGTATCTTTCTAATCAAGATGGAAACTTTTAAGAGAATATGATTTTATTGATTGGGATTTTGGTCACTACTATATCTCTGGTGCCTAGAACAGTATCTGGCACAAAGGTAGTAATCAATGAGTAAGTGAATTAATGAAGGAATAAATATTTAGGAATTACTGCAAATCAACAAAATTAGAGAATCTAATAAAAATGTGTACATGATATCAACAGGCAATTTAAGAAGGACTACTAAAAAGCCAATGGAAGATATTCAAATTCGTTAGTCATCAGAATAATAAAAATAAAAACAACAATGAAATATCACTTTGCTGAATAGACCATTAAAGTTTATAGAGCTAGATATATGAAAAAGACTAAGTAATATACAAATTATTATGCTTAGCTGATGAAATCATAGATTCCAGCCATTCTGAAGAGCAATTTGACAGTAATTTGTTCAATTAAATGTGAAGTACCATATGACCTAGAAATTTGTCTCTTGGGCACACACACACCACCACCACCACCACCATCTCACACAGATCCAGAAAGGAGCTGTCAACAGGATGTATATTGCAATTGTGTTGAAGAGATAGAGGGGATCTTGGTGTTAATTACTGAGAGAGTGGATGAATTTATACTAAAGGATACTAGGCAGTGCAATGATTGTATATAATCACAGGAACATGGCTAAATCTTAAAATAGCTGAGTGAAGAATATAAAGAACAGATTGAAATGCACAACCTAACTAATGCATGAAAATGAAAATGAGTATACCAAGAAATGCAAGAAGAGATCTATTTGTCTATCATCATCTATCTATCTATCTATCTATCTATCTATCTATCTATCTATCTATAATACAATAGAGTAGTTGCATAATGAATATGGAGAGGGATAAGATTGGAGAATACAAATAAAAGGAAATAAATCCTTCCATCATTCAGTTACGGGAAGCACCTTAAATGAACCAATGGTAATGGTGCACTGTAATTAGGTGTGTGATTAACGCAATTCTATGTACCTGAGACCCAAAATCTAAGAGGTGAGTGAATATAGTTTTAAAATTAAGTATTCCCATCTTTAAAAAAAGAGAAAGGAAATTTCTAAATTTAATTTGAAAGCAAAGCAAAAGTTAAACTAAATTATAGGAAAAATGTGTGTAACAGATATAAGAGAATTTATACCATGAAATTTTAGAAGTTCTTATAAACTGATAAAATATGTAAAGGGTACAAATAGCATTCACTAATAAAACTGCAAATATTCAATAAAAAATAAGCGTATTTAACAGTACTGATAATCATGAAAATGAACTTTGAATCTTGGTTAAGAAACCATTTTTTTACCTACCAAATGTCATTTTATTTATTCATTATTCAGTACGAATAGTCAGCCTTATGAGGTGCAGAAGAACACACAGTTCTATGCATTCTGGGATCAGTACATATTGGCATAGACTTTCTTGAGGGATGTTTGGAAAAGAAAAGTGTTTATACAGAAATTCCACTTATTAGAATTTATCTTAATAATCAGAAATCGACACAGAGATCTATGAACAATATTGAGACCAGATATAATATTGAGAGTGGTAAATGATTAAAATAATCTAAATACCCAAGAAAATGAGTTAATTAAAAATATGGTATACTCTTTTGAATAAATAATATGAAACCATGAAGTATAGTGTTCTGACAGAAAAATGATAAGAAAATAGTATTTTTAACAACTATAAAGAAAAAGTAGATGTCAAAAGAGTTGTGCAGTGTATTATCAAAACAATTTTAAAAGAACACTATATAGGGTGCTTGGGTGGCTCAATTAGTTGAGCGTATGCCTTCCGCTCGTGTTGTGATCCTGGAGTCCCAGGATGGAGTCCCACATCGGGCTCCCTGCTCAGTGGGGAGTCTGCTTCCCCCTCTGCCCTTCACCGTGCTTGTGCTCTCCCTCACTCACTCTCTCTCACTCTCAAATAAATAAATAAAATCTTTAAGAAAATATAAAAGAACACTATATATATGTACATATATACATACTATAGAAAAGTTAAAATTTTCATGCGTATTTAACATCACAAATTGGACGTGTACATAAGTAGATCAGTTGCTTGCTCTGAGGGGTGATTTTGCTTTTTTTTTTTTATGCTTTTCTCTATTTACAAATGCTTTACTATATACACACACAATGTATATATGCTTATACACTGTGTGCATATGAGAGGTTAATTAACAGTAAAACAAAGTTGTCCTTTAAAAAAAATTGGTTTATTTATTTAAGAGAGAGAGCAGGAGGAGGGGCAGAGGGGGACAAGCAGACTCCCTACTGAGAGGAGAGCCTAATGCGGGACTCTATCCCAGGACCCTGAGATCATGACCTGAGCCAAAATCAAGAATAGGATTCTTAACTAATTGAGCCATCCAGGGACCCCAAGGTGTCCTTTTTTTAAAATGAGAACCCTGCTATAAAAATAATTTTGTGATGCTCATTGAGATCTAGACAAAAGAACACTTTAAAAATTTGTTTTGGATTTTCTTTTAAATTAAGCTCTTATTCCTTAACAGTTAAACCAATACAAATAGATTCCCATTCTCCAAACTGGCCTTAGAAAGAAGTACACCAATGATACGAATCCGAAACAGCTATGCTAGAAAGAAGCCAACTTCAAGTCCTTCACTGACACCTGAGGAGTGAAGGTAGAGGTGGTGGAACTATAGAAATTTGAATATTTGGTCACAGAATGATTCGTTTTGACAGTCCAGTTCAAAACCACGTATTTAGCAGATAATGGGGATGGGGCGAGGTTGCATAGTTGAGGACTGAGTTAAGCTTTGCCATAACACTCTCTGGAACTTACCTCAGCTCTGAGGGAGAAGTGCCTGAAATATAAAAATATTCTATATTCTATCCTAGGTCCAACATTAGAAACATAAGTATGGGCAAATGGGGGTTGGCAACAGTGGAGGAAATGTTTGTCCATAACACACAAATAAGTAGGCTACATTTTTTTTTTAAAGCTTTTGGCATATGAAGTTCTATCGCCATAAAAGTCATATGGCAAATATTTACACCAAAAACTATTTATCACAACATTTTTTATAATAGCAAAACTTATGATTATTGTATATTAAACAAATTATGTCAATATGTTAAACTTTACCTATCATTTGATGGTACTATTGTATATACTTTCTTCTTTCTAAATTTCTGAGTTTTGTAAATTATCTTCAGTTGTTAAGACATATATTTTGAAAAAAGTTAAGTTTGTAAAGTGAGAAAATGCTAAGGAAAGTGGCTTGGAAGAAAGAACCGATCATTTAAAATGTGCTGAATGATGTTTTATATTGAGAAATACATTTTCCAAGATTAATGGTTTAGTTTATTGTGATCATTGGCACCCAAAAAATCAAGGAGATTAATGGAAGTATATAGTTAAATACTTGATTTCATAATAGGTAAGTGGGATTGTAATCAAGATGGAGAGGTTATGGGCACCTGGGTGGCTCAGTCGGTTAAGCATCCGCCTTTGGCTCAGGTCATGATCCCATGGTCCTGGGATTGAGCTCTGCATCAGGCTCCCCGCTTGGTGGGGAGTATGCTTCTCCCTCTCCCTCTGCCCCTGCTTGTGTGCATGCTCTCACTCTCTCAAATAAATAAAAGTCTTTCTAAAAAAATATGGAAAGGTTGCAAAAAATATCAAATTAATTTATTGAATTATAGAAAAATATAATTTATGTTTTAATAAAGAATCCTGTGTATTTGTTTCCTATGACCAACTTTGGTTTCTTACCAGCTTCAATCGGCAATTCACAAAACATTGCCAATCTCCCTTGCTATAATATATCCAATATTCTTTGTGCTCATATATCATAAATTACTTTGAACAATAACAAGAATTTACTTTTAAAAATGATAAAGCCTAAAAAATAGAACATGCTAAGCAATCTGATATTAAATTAAAGTACTAGAGCAGTTTTCATGCTTTCTATATTTATTTATTTATTTATTTATTTTTTATTAAAGATTTTATTTATTTATTTGAGAGAGAGAATGAGAGACAGAGAGCACGAGAGGGAAGCGGGTCAGAGGGAGAAGCAGACCCCCCGCTGAGCAGGGAGCCCGATGTGGGACTCGATCCCGGGACTCCAGGATCATGACCTGAGCCAAAGGCAGTCGCTTAACCAACTGAGCCACCCAGGCGCCCCCATGCATTCTATATTTAGAACTTCATCCAAAAGAACCCAGAAAGACCAGGTTCTTATTCTGGTTCTGTAATTATGGTTCTGTATTTTATTGGCTAAATTATTAAATCTTTCAATACCTCAGTTTTATCATGTGTTACATGAATTTTTATGTCCCTCCTAGTTCTGTAATTGCAGTCCATTTCCTATCCTAACCATGTGCAATCAAGTTCAGATAATTTTCTTTCCCTAGAATCAAAAAAGACAGCAAAACATCGCTTTGCAAGTTATTTTTCCTGCTCTAAAGCAAGACTGAAAAAGAGCCATCACACATTGCTGTGAAACCCTGACCACTTAATCACACTATGAAAGCCACCAAGCACCTGGCGAGGGTGTCAGGAAGATTGTTAGTTTCCTGGGCATCCTGAACACGTTTCTGCCAGGCCTGCTTCCAAAATGAGTCATTGTCCCTCTCTTCTCTATCTTGTTCTATGACGTTCAGAGGATCACAGTCAGCTAGGTATCCTCACGTAAGGATCCCTGTTGTATGCCAGTCCTTTCTTGTCCTGCACACTATTTACCACTCCAGTATTTTTTTCCATTAATTATTTCTGAATTCCTTGTTGTGGATCTGTTTTTCTGCCCTTGTATCTGTTGCATGTTCCTATTTGCGTTCCATTCCTCTTATTATGTGAGCGTTGTTTGACTTGAGGCTTGGTACATCCCACCTCCCCTGGAAAGTAACATTGCAGTGAGTATAAAGCACTTATTACAGGAAAGTCATGAACATCACAGTAGCCTGTTGTTGGAAATGACCTCAATTTTCATTCAGTGAAATTCATTCATGATTTAGATTTGGGAGTAACTAATAACTTGCTCTTCTGTATATTTTTAAGAAAGAAGGCTCACAGTGAACCCGACACCAAGCCCAACCCCACTATTGGCTCAGAATCTTTCAAGCAAATGAGAAGCAAAAGAACCAAATCTCCAATCCACTTCTATATAAAATACATCAAAATTGTTATCATTGTGGCAAACTGCATAATTTACCTGAACAGTAAATTAAAGTTTCCTGCCATAGTATAATTCAGCAATTTTTCAATCTCTTATAAGATTTTCTAATGGCCAGTCAGAAAGCATTAAATGTCAGAGGAGACATTCAGTGCTACTTCCTTGAGAATCGAATTGAACTAAAGGTGAAAAAGTTTTGAATGGTGCACTTTTAAAAGGTTTTTCACTTGCATGTGCATATAAAAACAGCAGAATCATTCATTTTCATGTTTTATATAAAACAGAAGTTTTCAAAGGAACTTTGTGTTTTCAGGGCTGCTTCAGGCTCTCTGCCCACACTTTCCAGGGATATGCACATACACTGTAGGAGCACTTCAGAGGAAAAGTTGGAGAAGCAGTCATTTAGTTGAAAGAATAATAAACTTAGTCCTGGAAGAACTGAGAACAAATTCTAGCTTTGATATTTACAAGCTATGTCACCTAAACTCTTAAACCTTCAATTTCTCCTTCTGCAAAATGGGGAGCATACTAGAAGCTTTATAAGTAGATGAGAGAATTCAGCAAGTTAGTACATCTGAAATAACTTGGAAAGCTATGAAGCGCTATTTAAATAAAAAGTTTTGTTTGGAGCAAGATTAAAACACATATAAAAACCAAGGCTTATGTTGACAAAATATGCTATCTAAATAATGCATTTGCATATTGAGTTTTGCACACGTCCCTTGATAGTCCCAGAACTTCATGCTATCTTGCTCCCATGCAATCTCCCTCCCCCAAATTCCCTGTCGGCTTTGATATTCAGTCTTGCTTTAGCAACTGGCATTTGTAGGTGTCATGTCTTACTTAACTGACTAATACCCTTGAGCTATTCACAAAGCAGCTGTTTTTCCTTTTTTTCTAACACCTGCTACATATAGACATTTAGTGAAAGCTTCCTGAATAAATAAAGGAATTAATGAATAACTGAAATTATAAACCTTGGCTTCAGTCTATGGTTTCAGGAATCAGGCTGAGTATGAATCTTGCCTCTACCACTTACTAGCTCTGTGTTCTTAGACAAATTATTTACCTAGGACCTAAAATGCCTACCTAGAATATGGGAATTACAGGCATGGTTTTTTGAATATTAAATATGACTGTATATAAAGTGACAGCATATCTTTTGGCACATGCAAAGTATTCAATAAATGGTAATTTCTATCAACGATAGCTGTATAAGTAGAAAAGACGTAACAGTATGACACTTGTTACATGTTCTTATCTATAAAAGCACAGATTTTCTGCCAACTTCTAGAACTCATGGGTTTATGATTTAGTCTAAGTCAGATTTTAATTCATCTCTTCAAACAGAAACTCACTGTGAGCATCTCTCCACCACCTCACTCCTACTCTGCCTCCTTCAGTAGCTTTTATGGGTCATGTAATGGTTCCAAATCCTGGTTCTTTCCTATCCACCCTGTCACTCCCTCCTTTCGCTTCCACATGATTTAACGCAATGCATTTTCATGAACAACTACTTTGTTATGAAGATGCTTATCTTTATGTTAATGGTCTTCAAAAAATATGTTCATAAATTATTGTTTTCACTTTTTAAATTTATTTCCATTTTAAGTAAACTGCTAGCCATGCAAGTTTTTTAGTTCAGTTCAGTTTGAGTAATTCTTTGTGTAAAGTAGGTGTTCAATATATGTTATTGATTGCTTTAAAAATGCTTCCCATTACCTCTACAATTACAAGAAAAGGGTATTTATTCAAACATAAAAAAGAACTTCCTGACTGCAGTATCATTAGATTCATAAAGAGTTGATCCACTGAGGCAGATTATCTTCTTTCCATGATGTCTTTAAAAATGGGAGAGGCATTCAAATGATTTCAATAACTTAAATGCTATTCTGATACACTGATACTAAATTAGCATGTCTTCCAGCCCCAGAATATAGGTCCATTTTTTTAATAGAATACTAGGAATTAGGAGGAAATCGAAAGTTTTCATATACAGAAAGGCTGATAGTATATTGCACTTCCTTTTGTAATATTTTAGAGCCAAATATTTCACTCAATTCAAATCAATGAAAAATAAAATAATTGAATTGCTACTCTGTTTCAGGACCAGGCTAGAAACTGAAAAATGAGAAGCCACGGACTTTTTTTCTCAAGATGCTAAATGTCTATTTGAGAAGACAGCTATATAAAAAAATACCACTCACCGATAAAAGTATGCACTAAATAATAAACAATAAAGAGAGAAAGTCAGCATAGAGAAGTGACTGATTAGCTCTGAGGGAGATTCAGAGGACATACTTAATGATAACAGCTAAGCTGGGTCTGAGTTTTGAAGGATTAATAGAAGGATGTCAGAGCAGGCCAGAAGGGGCTTTCCAAACAAACGGAACATGCAATTTGATAGAGTGGAAATTGCAAGAGATGAAAGGGGCAAGAGATAGGAAAGGGTCAGATTAGGAGAAGTTGCGTGGTTCAACCACAGAGATATGAGAGCAATAACGCAGTAAATGAATATAAATCTCTAGAAATAAGCATTACTACGTGTGTTGCCCATAATACAGTGCCCCACAGAGAATCCAGGAACAGGTGACACTATTCCTCCATTTACAAAATGCACTAGTTTAGCATAACCACTTGATACTTGACTGATGGCATTTTTTTCAACCTCCAATATCATAAATTTTATTTCAAAGTTAAGATGTTTCTTCCTATCGAAGAAGCAAAAAAAAAAAAAAAAAGTTCTTTTAATTCCTGCAGATGTGCTTGTTTCTGAGTGTTCTGTACAATCTGCCACCAGAAACTACAATCCAGAATTTGCAGTTCAAAGTATCAGATGGGAAGAGCTTTCCCTAAATTTATTCTAATCAAAAGAAAGCCACCGGCAGTTACTCATGTGATAGGGTATCATGAAGCTGATTAAGGATGATTTGCTTCACTAAAAAGGCTTTCAGAAGGACAATTGAAAAGTTGCAGCAGGCAAGGACAGAGGGGATTCTGTTAAAATAATCTTTTGCTTGTTCTGTTTTGTGAAATATCCATCTTGACAAAATAGTCAGTGAACATTAATTATTACAAGAAAGCATAATTCAGTAAATGGAGACTTGTCACTTAAAATGATGGTGCGAAATCTACTAAACACTCAGTGGTGTCAGTATCTTTCTCAATCGCTAATGCTTTATCCGTTTCCAGGTTTATCTGCATCCTTCCAAATGCATTGGAACTACTCTCCTGGAGCCACTTTCCTCCTAATCAGTAAACCCAGTAGCTTTTCTAAGCCTTGCAACTTGTCCTCTTTGAGGTCACCACCACCTCTCCCAAAACTCTCCTCCCTGACCTTTTCTCAGAAACACTGCTCTTTTCTAGCGATCCTTTTACCCTTTAACCCTTCCCGAGCAGACTCTTCCACTGGAGTCCAATTCTTTTCTGGTATCCTAAATAAAATTATTTCTTTAATTCTATACTTTAGCTACTTCTCTGCTGCCCTGGTTTCTCATCTTACCCTAAATTTTCAGCAGCCACAAAGGCATCAGAAGGGGAATGTTCTGATGTTGGTTCCCCAAAACAAATATAGCCAGAATTTAACCTCATCTTGTAACCGCAATAGGCTTCTCTTCTTGGGCGTCTCTCTCTCTGCTGATGGGGCTTCACTCACAGAAGCTGAAAATCTCAGAGAATGCTCTGTTTCTCTTCATATCATTTCCTCCAAATCCAGACTACTAATTTTAATGGGAATTCTTCAAAAGCAATACCTCTTCTAAGCTCTTCTTCCTTAGACTCCTAGTTTGACACTGGAGTTCTGGGCCCCATCATCTCTCTTCTTTAAACTATCGCACACACAGTGCTGATATATTGATATTTTAAACATCCACTTGTTCAAAACTTCAAATCTTCACTATTTGCCACAATGTCTTCATTAGCAATAAAAGCCCTATACTTTGACCCCACCACTCTTTCCACCATGACTTCCCAGAGCTTCCCACCATGTATTTTCGCCCATCATTAGTGCTACTTACTGTTTCAAGTTCAGCATTTTTTACCTGCTCTTGTTTTTTTCCCAAATTCCTATGCTTCAAAACCCAATTCCACATGCATATGCTATGCAATCATCCAGCTTCTCTTCAAATGCCGTGTCTGGAATAGAGCTGTCCATGACTACTCAGGTTAGAAGGTAGCATTTCTCTGAGCAGAGTTCCTGGTAGGTAACTGGAATGGCACAAATGGCTTTTTATCTTACACAGAGAGAGTCATGGGGAGGCTAGATTACATATACCCCTTGTAATTGTGGGGTAAAAGAAAGGAACACTAAATTTTCTATTTTCCTATGGGTTTTGAAATTTATTTAAAGACAACATAAAATTGGCATTTAAGTTAATCATAGGTTTCTAGAGCCCTATTGAATCCCTATCTTCAAGAAATTAGGAAAAAAAAAGAGATTAGGCATTAATTCCTTTTTGATCCATTGAATATCTAATATATATACATATTTTAAAGAGTCTCTCTGGTGCCTGGGTGGCTCAGTTGGTTAAGCGACTGCCTTCGGCTCAGGTCATGATCCCGGAGTCCCTGGATCGAGTCCCGCATCGGGCTCCCTGCTCGGCAGGGAGTCTGCTTCTCCCTCTGACCCCCCCCCCTCATGTGCTCTCTCTCATTCTCTCTCTCTCAAATAAATAAATAAATAAATCTTTTTAAAAAAAAGTCTCTTTTTCCTTGTTCCCATGTTTTTAGGTCAAGATGGAGTCAACAACAGAATAAAGGCATTCTGTCATATTTAAATCTTTCCTTAACTTATGCATATATGCTGCCATTCTACTTTTCAATTTATATGGATAGAAAAGAAGGAATAAGATAAAGAAATAGGAATTAAAATCTATGTACATGAGTAGAATAGTACTAAAAGATTTCAAAAACTCTCACTCAGTAAACCGTCACATTAACCACGTGGGTTAAGAAGATTGAGACACATTTTTGCAGGATGGGAAACTCATGGTATTAATGGCTATTAGAACTTGAACTCAATGGTCTGACTCCAAATAAGGCTTATATCCCTAAACCATTCCATTTCTGGTCAGCTACAATTTCTTTAATTCCCTAACTGCCACAATCTGTAACATTTTAAGTTGCATCTGAGATTAAATAACCTCTCAATTTTCTAAGATTTTATGGCAAAAAATTGCAAATTATTTTTCTGTGTGGTGGTGACAAAATCAGTTACAGGAATGTACTTCCTAACTACACATGCTCAGAGTTTATCAGAATCTTAAAAAGACAGGTATGCAAGAATTATGAGGGAATTTCCAAGAGTCCCTATCTGACTTTACTATTTCCCACTGGTGGAAGAACCAATATAATAAGAATTCTGTGATTTCTATGTAGAATCAAATAACAGTAAGCCTGTGTCTGAAAGATATTAGGCACTATGGAAAACAAGAACTTCCTCTAAAACTCAATTTAACAATAATCTGAATGCACAGCTTACATAGAGAATGTATTCAATTTTTCAATTGCCTCTTGATATTTGTATAATTTTTATAAATGTCATATAGGCAAAATGGTAAAATAACATAGCTATACAAATATATAATCATATAGATCACTATATAAATTTAATTTTTGAGGGGCATATAGTCTCAGATATATTTGTTATAACCTTTGAATGTTCACTTTTATTTATCAATATAATTTTTTAGAAGATAACAGAATTCATTCAAAAAAACTCATGAGTGGATAAGCCCCAATTTCACCTTGTGATTTAAACAAAATAACTATTTCAGGTAGACAACAGTTTCTTGAGTAAAAATATTCAGGAAGTAAGGCAATTTACGAATTTTGCATTATTTATACATGTTAACTCTCACAGATTTATGAGTGAACTCTAAGTAGACAACACATTTTTATATAAAATAATGGCTTGAAGGAATGGCTTATATTTGTCTACTCTTTATACCATATTTTAATAAAAACAGCAAAGATACTTCTTAGCAGCCAAAATCCTATATGCAATGACCCTAAGCTGTTTAAGAGTGGATTTCTTGACTCTGTTTTTAAAGGAAGCAATTTCTGCTGATTCTTGTTAGAAAATAATTTTATTACCACCCATGTCCTGCAAATATGTTCCTAATCACCACAAAGATGGTTTCAAAATATCCTTTTTTCAGCTTTATTGAGGAAGAATTGACAAATAAAATTGTAAGATATTTACATGTAGACAACGGAAGGGAAGGTGACACCATTATTCTCTTTCAGCAGTGGCAATGACATGAACCAATGGCAGGCATAAATTTGCATCATTCTGTGATCATCCTCTCACTTCAGTTCTGTAGACAGTTGAGATCATAGGCAGTACTTTCCTGAGAATCATGTACTTTCTTGATCTCTTGAATAGAGATCTCATTTGAAAGACCTCGAATGCCTGTTGTTTTACTAACTAAACACTGACTGATTCAGTTAGTAGTAATTTGGCCAATGTATATATTTATCTTGTGGTCAGGGTCATTTAATTTCCAAATATACTGCTTCACCATCTGTTAGTAATTTGTTATATTCCCATTCCAGAAAAGATTATTCAGTCCTACATACAGAAAAACTGATAAACAACGTGAGGTAGTTCTCAGTTCATCTCACCCTTTGGTTCCAAGGATTATGATTAGGGTTACATAAATTTTAACCCCATCTTCACATAATCATTCTGGGTTGTATCATTTATTTTATTAATTAAGGTATCTGATAATAGAAGAATAATAAAAATCTCAAAATAATATTAGCATTGTTCAGGATTTCCCTACTGTGAGAGGTGGGTCCAACATGGCACTCACAATCCCATGAAGCAAAATCAGGATTTCTTTTTTTCTTCAAAATCTTCTGTGATGGGTGCCTGGGTGGCTCAGTTGGTTAAGCGGCTGCCTTCAGCTCAGGTCATGATCCTGGAGTCCCTGGATCGAGTCCCGCATCGGGCTCCCTGCTCGGCGGGGAGCCTGCTTCTCCCTCTGACCCTCCCCCCTCTCATGTGCTCTCTCTCTCTCTCATTCTCTCTGTCTCAAATAAATAAATAAAATCTTAAAAAAAAATCTTCTGTGAGCATATTCCAGAGTTCTTGAATTAAGCTAGAAAATAAACTCAGTGTAGGTGGGTGGTATGCACCCAAACAATGCTAATAGGTACAACAGTCCCAAATAAAATACAAATGTTGGGAGAACAAAAATCAAATCAGTCACTGACTACCCTCCTTTTGAAAAACCACCTGTTTATGAGAGACTAGGACATGTTTAGCTTTCCCTAAGACATCTGGATAAGAAAATAAGCTGTTCCTCAAATTTGAGTTCCAATGCATCCAAGTGAAGTGAAGTGGTAATGCAGTCTTTGAGCAAGAATAGCCATCATCTGAAGAAAGGTAGAGTGGAAAGAGAAGGAAGTAAAGAAAAAAAAAATTTAAAGGAATTATAATAAAAATACAAAGGGGATAGTTAGAGAAGGAAAGAAAAAAGGAATATAGAAAATAAAAATATGCTTATTTATTTTAACAGTGGTTATAGGATGCAGTTAAATGCAGCTACCGTGATAAAATATTCAAGTGTTCACTATGACATCAACTTCTTGTCTAGGGCTCTTCCATTTTGGAATGTATTTTATTTGAAACCTGCTCTAAACAAGAAAGGAACTACCGCCCCATCTCTGAAAAGGAAAATAGGTTTGTTAGGTCTTAACAAAAATTAAGAATGTTTATCTGTAACCAAAGGGAAATATGAGATCTCATGTAAACAAAGGTGATTGTTTGATATAATAACTTCATTTTTGGACAAAAATCTAAGGTCTTATGCTTCACTCAAACGAATATAGAAAATAACTGTTTAACAGTCACTTTCCTGACAAAGGTATACAGCTCTTTTTTAACAGACAAAACAATGAGTAGCAATTATAGAACAATGGCCTTCTCCTGAATAGTATTTTTTTTTTAATTTTGAGGTACAACTAACAAATAAAATTGTAAGATATTTAAAATATACAACATGATAATTTGCTATACATACACATTGTGGAAGGATTCCCCCACCAAGTTAATTTACACATCTGTCACGTCGTATATTTACCTATTTACTTTTTTTTTTTCCTTTGGTGAGAACATTTAACTTCCATTGTCTTAGGAATTTTATTGTACAATACAGTGTTATCAACTGTAGTCATAATGTTATACCTTAGCTCCTAAGACCTTATTCATCTTGTAACTGAAACTTTGTACCCTTTTACCAACTCCCCCCTATTTTCCCCACCTCCATCCCTTGGCAACCACTTTTCTACTCTGTTTCTAGTTCAATTCTTTTTCTTTTTAACTATTCCTCATATAAGTGATACCATATAATATTTGTCTGTATTTTTCTATCTCTGTCTGGCTTATTTCACTTAGCATAATGCTATTCAGTTTCATCCATGTGGTCACAAATGTACATATACATAAAATCTTACATTTTCTTTATTAATTCATCCACTGACAGACAGGTTTTTCCATACTTGGCTATGGTGAATAATGATGCCATGAATATGGGAATACAGATATGTCTTCAAAATAATGATTTCATTTCCTCTGGGTACATACCCAGAAGTGGAATTTCTGGATCATGTGGTAGTTCTATTTTTAATTTTCTTAAGGAAACTTCATACTGTTTTTCATAGTGGCTGTAAAAGTTTACATTTCCAAAAGCAGTGTACATGTGTTCCCTTTTTTCTAAATCCTTGCCAGAATTTATTACCTCCTGTTTTCTAGATAATAGCCACCTTAACAGGGGTGAGATGATCTCATTGTGGTTTTGATTTGCATTTCCCTGATGATTTGTAATGTTGAACACTTTTTCTTGTACTTATTGGCCATCTGTATGTCTTCCTTGGAAATTATCTGCTCACATGTTTGCCCCTTTTTCTTTTTCATCTCTTTGTTTTTCTATTGAGTTGTATGAGAGTTCTTTGTACATTTGGATATTAACTTCTTACTGGATAGGTTTACAAATATTTGCTTTCCCATTCCATAGTTTTTTGTTTTTTTTTCATTTTTTTATTCTTTCCTTCCTTTAGCAGAAACATTATAGTTTGATGTAGTCCCACTCATTTGATTTGCTTTTGTTGCCTTTAATTTTGGTGTCAAATCCAAAAACTCATTAGTAGAACTGATGTCAAGGAGCTCACCTACTTTATATTCTTCTAGGAATTTTATGGTTTCAGATCTTACACTCAAGTCTTTAACCCATCTTGAGTTGACTTTTGTGAGTGGTATAAGGTAGGGGCCCGGTTTCACTCTTTTGCATGGAGATGTCCAGTTTTCACAACAGCATTTATTGAAGAATTTGTCCTTTTCCTCTTGTGTATTCTTGGCTTCTTTACCATAAATAAAATGACCATACATGAGTGGCTTTATTTCTGGACTCTCACATCTATTCCAACTGATCTAAATGTCTATTTTTATGGCAATACCATATTATTCTAATTACTATACCTTTGTAATATAGTTTTAAATCAGGAAGAGTGATACCTCCATCTTTGTTTTTCCTTCTCAAGATCGCTTTGGTTATTTGGTTTGTTGTTGTTGTTGTTGTTGTTGTTGTTTTGTGGTTCCATATAAATTTTAGGATTGTTTGTTCTATTTCTATGAAAAATACTATTGGAATTTTGGTAGGGATTGCAGTGCACCTGTAGATGGCTTTGGATATTATGGACATTTTAACAATATTAATTATTTCCATCCATGAACACGGGATATCTTGTAATTTATTTGTATCTTCTTCAATTTCTGTCATCAGTGTCTTACAATTTTCAGTGTACAGATCTTTCATCTCCTTGGTTAAATTTATTCCTAAGTATTTTATTTTTTTTGATGCTATTGTAAATGGAATAGTTTTATTAATTTCCCTTTTTGATGGTTAATTGGTGTATAGAAACATGACTTATTTTTTGCATATTGATTTTGTATCCTGCATCTTTACTGAGGTTATTAGTTCTGAGAGTTTTCTGGTGGAATACTTAGGGTTTTCTTTTCTTTTATGGAGGGGTGGTTTCTTTTCTTTTTAAATTATTTTATTTTATCTTTTTTTTTAAAAGATTTATTTATTTATTTTAGAGATGGGGGAGGGACAGAAGGACAGGGAGAGAGAGAGAATCTCAAGCAGACTCCCCGCTGAATACAGACACCAACTCAAGGCTTGATCTCACTACACTGAGATCATGACCTGAGCCAAAATCAAGAGTTGGATGCTTAACTGATTGAGCCGCCCAGGTGCCCCTTATTTTTTTTTTTAATGTGGAGCCCGACATGGCCTTGAATTCATAACCCTGAGATCAAGACCTGAGCTGAGATAAGAGTCAGTATTTAACCAAATGAGCCACCCAGGTGGCCTTACGACTTTCCATATATAATAATATGGCATCTGCAAATGGGAGATAGTTTCATTTTTTTCTTTCCAATTTGGCTACCTTTTATTTCTTTTTCTTGCCTAATTGCTCAGGCCAGAACCTCCACTACTATGTTGAATAAAAGTGGTAAGAGTGGACCTCCCTGTCTTGTTCCTAATCTTAGAGGTAAAGGTGTCAGCATTTTATCATTGAGTATAATGTGAGTTGTGGGCTTGCCATGTATGATCTGTATTACATTGAGGCACTTTTCCTCTATAACCAGTTTGTTGAGTTTTTATTATGAAAGAATGTTGAATTTTGTTAAATTTTTTTATCCACCACATCTATTGAGGTAACCATATGATTTTTATCCTTAATTTTATTAATGTAATCTACCATATTGGTTGACTTGTGGATACTAAACCATCCTTGCATCCCTGGAATACATCTTATTTGATCATGTGTATGATCCCTTTATTTTATTATTTAATTTTTATTTAATTTTTTGGTGTATAATTCTCTTAATGTATTATTGAATATGCTTTGCTAATATATTGTTGATAATATTTGCATTTATGTTCATCAGGGACATTGGCTTGTAATTTTTTTGCATTACCTTTGGCTGGCTTTGTTATTATGGTAATACTGGCCTTCATAAAATTAGTTTGAAGATATTTTCTCCTCTTATTTTTTGGAAAACTCCAAAAATGATTGTCATAGTTCTTCTTTAAATGTTTGGTAGAGTTCACCAGCAAAGCCATCTGATCCTTGACTTTTGTTTGTTGAGAGAATTTTGACTACTGATATATTCTCCTTACTAGTGATGGATCTGTTCAAATTTTCTATTTCTTCATGATTCAGTCTTGGCAGATTGTATATTTCTATGAATGTATCCCTTTCTACCAGGTTTTCTAATTTATTGGCATATAATTGTTCTTAGTGGTCTCATGATTCTTTGTATTTCTGTGAAATCTATTGCAATGACTCCTTCTTCATTTGTAATTTTATTTATTTGAGTCCTCTTATTTGTTCTTATTGAGTCAAACTAAGAATTTGTCTATTTTATTTATCTTTAAAAAAACAGCTCTTAGTTTCATTGATCTTTTCTGTTGTCTTTTTAGTCTCTTTTCCATTTATTTGCTCTGATTTTTTTTTTAAGATTTTATTTATTTATTTGAGAGAGAGAGAAAGAGAAAAAGTATGAGCAGTGGGGAGAGGCAGAGGGAGAGGGAAAAGAAGGCTTCCCACTGAGCAGGGAGCCCAATGCAAGACCCAATCCCAGGACCCTGGGATCATGACCTAAGCCGAAGGCAGTCACTTAACCGACTGAGCCACCCAGGTGCCCCTATTTGCTCTGATCTTTAATAGTTCCTTTCTTCTACTAACTTTAGGCTTAATTTGTTCTTAATTTTCTGGTGCCTTGCAGTACCAAATATGGTTGTTTTTGAGATTTTTTTTTTCTTAACGTAGGCTTTTATTATTATAAACTTCCATCTGGGAACTGCTTTTGCAGTGTCGCATAAGTTTAAATATTTCAATATTTAATTTTTTATTTGTCTCAAGATATGTGATTTCTTTTTTGACTTGTTTGACCCCTTGGTTGTACAGGGACATTTTTTTTTAAACTCTGCATATTTGTGGATTTTCTTGTTCCCTTCTTGAAATTAATTTCTAGAGTCATACAATTTATAATTTCACTTGATGGGCAAAATGAACCAAATGATCTGAAAAAAAAATATGCTCAGGTCAGCAAATTTGTTGAACTCTTAATTATGAAATGCTAACCTTGAAATGAAATCCATAGTAGTTAAGTAAATCTTCTTTTAATAATACAGAGCTCTTTGGACACTCTGAGTTAGGATAATAGTATTTTTTTTAAAGATTTTATTCATTTATTTGACAGAGAGAGAGAGAGCACAAACAGGGGGGAGCAGCCTGCAGAGGGAGAGGGAGAAGCAAGCTTCCCGCAGAGCAGGAAGCCTGACCCTGGGCTCGATCCCAGGATCCTGGGGTCATGACCTAGATTGAAGGCAGATGCTTAACTGACTGAGCCACTCAGGAACCCCTGGGATCATATTATTAAAAAGGAAAGATAACCACTGTCTGAGTATAATCATATTATCACAGTATGTCTTCTAAGTAATATTTTAATTCTGGGATATTTTCAAAATTATGTATTTTAAAGATATAATCTGTTTACTTAAAACTGTGTACATTTAGAGGAATTTCTTTCCAGTCCATGACCAAAATTACCAATAAAACCTTTTGTACTAAATGAAGTAACACTCAAAATTTTGTAAATTGAGTAACTTTCCTAGGAGAAGCCACATTATTCTCAACTTTAGGTTTATAAACATTTAGGTTTATAAATCTTTACTCTTTTGGTGTACCAATACAAATTTTCTGTAGATATTTCTATCCTTCTTGAGAAGAGATAAATACCAAAGACAGGGAAGCATAAGGATATATGGACCTCTGTGTATATGTGTTTTGTGTCTGTGAGGTAAGTGGTTTTACTTTTTTTTTTTTTTTTAGATTTTATTTATTCATTTATTTTTCTTTGAGAAAGAGAGTGACAGAGGGAGAGAGAGAGTGCCGGGGAGGAGCAGAAGGAGAGGGGACGGGACAGAATCTCCAGCAGATCCCATGCTGATGCGAGTCTCCATCTCACAACCCTGAGATCAGGACCTGGGCTGAAACCAAGAGTTGGACATTCAACCTACTGAGCCACCCAGGTGCCCCTGGATTTACTTTTTTAAAAAGAAAGTACAGTTCTCTTGGCCTGTTGTCATTATTAGAGATTCCATCTTAGAACTGCTTTTGCTGTGTCCCATAAGTTTAAATATCTAAATATTTAAATTTTTATTTGTCTCAAGATATGTGATTTCTTTTTTGCTCTATAGAGAAAACACACACACATAATACACAATTCCATTAACCAAATGGTGTACACATTTGGGAATCATGCTTGATACAGATACATAACAATAGAAGGGCTGTGTTTTGTTTGCTCATTTTTTTATTGTTTTAAGGAATATATATATATGTATAGTATGTACTACATAAAGATGTAAAGTATTATTCTGTAATACATTTGATTCTGAAAAAGTTTTTCTTTTGCTTACAGAAATGATTTATGTACTGCAGTAGATAAAAAAATTAGGACAATATTGTCTTTCCTAAAGTTTTTTAAGTTTGCCTTCTTAATTTTTTTTTTTACTTTTTTGAGTTTATTTTCCTGCTTATGAATCAAAACTATTCTCTGAAATATACATCCATGATATTTATTTATTTTTTTAAAGATTTTATTTATTTATTTGAGAGAGAGAATGAGAGAGAGAGAGATCATGAAAGGGGCGAGGGTCAGAGGGAGAAGCAGACTCCCTGCCGAGCAGGGAGCCTGATGTGGGACTCGATCCTGGGACTCAAGGATCATGACCTGAGCCGAAGGCAGTTGCTTAACCAACTGAGCCACCCAGGTGCCCAATGATATCTTATTTAAAATCCTTAGGTGTTTGTTAACTGAGACACTTAGCTCTTATCACAAACTTTACCTCCCCCAAAAAAGGTGTTTAATTGCCAATTGCAAAATTTCAGAGTGGATATTGCTCCTCCACATCACATATGTAAGGGTAATTACTATGTTGAAACATAATTAAACCTTCATTATGCCCACAATCAGATACCAAAAATAAAATCATCTAGCAAGAAATGCAGGTGCTTGCTGTGCATTATAGAAATAAGTTTAAAATTTTACATCTCTTCATCTATTAAAAAAAAATGCATCTTTCCAGTTGTGACCACTATTCAGAGCAAGTCTGAGAGTTATTTATACTAAAAATCTGTCTCTCCCTCTCCCTGTTCCCACCCTTTCATCGGTGGAGATAGGAAATGGGAAGAAAATTCTGTATGGCCACAAAAGTGCTACCAACTATTAAAGCAAAACCTACATTCTTATAAACCAACTTCAGTAGTATTGAACCTGAGATCAAGTGTTTTCCAACTCTGTGATAGATATGAGACTCTTCTTTAAGTCTTATTTATTGTACTGTATTAAAAGCTGAATTTTAAAGTTTGAATATGGTCTCATCTGGTCCTCGATCTTTATCTGTCAACTCTCAAAATTTTGGAAGTGTTTTGCTTCAGATTTCTAGAAAAATAGCTGTGTCTGGAAAAATAGAATTTATTACTAATATCAGATAATAATGGTAATTAAGAAATATTCCAAAAATTTCCACCCAAATACTATTTATTTTCTTTAACAATTAAACAAGTGTCACTTTCAAATCATGACTCTGCAGGTATGCCAAAGGTTTGTATTACATTTGGACCTACATATTTTTCACTAAAAAAATTAATTAATAAGACACGTTTCAGAAGAAAATGGCTTTTTTATTTTACACAGTATTAGGAATTGCATTTTTCTCTTACAGCTTCTTTGCTGTATGATTTTTTTATGCTTTTGAACTCGTGGACAATACTTTCATAGATCTTGTAGCACCAACAACTGTCAGAGATGTCATCCAACGGAATGAAGAATGTCCTCAGTTTATAGAAGATTGTTATAGAAGATTGTTGTATTTTTACATTCTTTGATGCCATAGGAGTCTGCCTGGAAGTGGACAACTGCATCATAGGTAATTCAGTTGTGAATCCCTTTTTATTATTCCAGTGAATCAATGACTGTCTGATATATATTGTATAAAATACATTTTAGAAACTTTTATATGGGGCCTACAAAATTAAATTCCTCTGCTGTTTTCAGATCCCTGGGGAAAACGGAGACTGTGTGCCCAACAAATCCTGTTTGCTTTCAGAAATGTCAAATGTACATCTGTCTAGCTCTATACACACCTTTGTTTTATTCTGCGTTCCTCACCAGTCACAGCAAACACACACTGATGGGAGCTAGAGCGCATTACTCTTGAAACTGCTAGAAAACTTGGTAAGGGACTTTATTTTGTTTTATACTTTAAGGAAGAGAAAGAATTAAGTTTACTACTATTTAAAGTAAAAATATACTACTCTGGCGTGATTGCACATCTGTTAGCTTTAAGGCAAACAACAAATGTGCTGTTATTCCGGCCTTTAAATTGTTGCTATAAACCTCCAAAAACATTGAGCAAGTTCACTTATCCATGCTAGTTTAATTATATTGGCTTATTAAATAGGAAATGACAGAGGGGCAAAGTGACATTTTTTTTAATGTTATGATGTCTGATTTATTTTCATCCACACGTGGATACTAGCCAAAATTTAGAAAATGCACTTATTAACTAATTACCTGCTACCATATGTTAATGGAATAAAATGGTACTCTGTCATAATTACTCCTGCATATTATGGCTTTAATATTGTTTTTCTAAATGTGTTTATTTTTTTAGCTTAAACAAAACAAAATATATATTCTGAGATTGTGGTAAACACTAAATGAGTTAAAATTCATTTTCCTACATGGAAGGGAACACGCAGAACCATGAAAAAACTTGCTTCAGGGAACCCAGTACAAGTCTGGGAGCTAATCTCAGGAACACTCCTCTTAGCCAAGTGGTTCAAGTTGTTCTTTGTCCCACTTAATCCCTGCATAAAATGATGACTATAAGTGCTTTCTCGTACCAGAAAAAGAAAATAGAAGATTGTAAACATGATCAATTTCCACTGCAATTTTTCACCTCAAACCCCTGAGTTAATCATTATAATAAAGATTTGTGTTTACCTGTTTTGTTTTGTTTGTTTGTTTTTTACTTGTTACTGTGTTTACTCCATAAATTCCCTTGAATCCCCAAAATGTCTCTTCCCTAGAGTCCATGACTATGGAAATAAGATTCTCTTCCCTTCCTCTCACTCTTTCCCCATTTTTTTATAATTTAATTTTTAAAAGTTTTTATTTATTTGAGAGAGAGAGAGAGTGAGATAGAGAGAGCACAGAGGGAGAGGGAGAGAGAGAAGCAGACTCCCCACTGAGCAGAGAGCCCGATGTGGGACTCAGTCCCAGAACCCTGAGATCATGACCTGAGCTGAAGGCAGAGGCTTAACCAACTGAGCCACCCAGGTGCTCCTCTCTCCCCATTTTCTTACTTTTCTTTGTTTGCCTGTTTGTTCTCAAATTAAATATATAGATAGATTTATCACCTACATGATAGAGTGCTATTATCAGATTCTAATCATCAAAGTCTGATGTTCTGGCTTTGAAATATTTGTTGGGGACACACAGTATCCCTATCAGAATTTCATTATTTAAGGGAAACAATAAAATAGAATAGTAATAACTGCTTTATTCATGTACCTGGTACTGCTTTGAGAATTTGAATCAATTTTGTGTGAGATCCAGATTAGCCCATGTGCTTATTGGCCTCTGCCTCTTATAATCCTTCCACTTCCATATATTTTCTCCCTACATCCCTACTGTCTTAATAGTATTTTGTGTCCAAATTTGCAAATCTTTTATGCTTACCAGG
Organism: Mirounga leonina; assembly: GCF_011800145.1. Classification (NCBI taxonomy): domain Eukaryota; kingdom Metazoa; phylum Chordata; class Mammalia; order Carnivora; family Phocidae; genus Mirounga; species Mirounga leonina. The sequence goes on along the minus strand of NW_023270320.1, from coordinate 30,585,931 downwards.
CCCTCTCTTCAATAAATTAATTCAAAATCAACATATATCAATATAAGATATATTGATAGAAATCATACCAATATACAAAACTGGATTTGATACTTTCAGATGAGTCTTCAGTTAAATAAATCCCATTTTTTTAAAGTTTATTTATTCAGCAAATTGAGCAGTTATTTGTCAGTCACTGGGGATAGAGCAATTAACAAAACCCAGCAAAATCTCCTCCTTCATGAAACTTGCACTCTGACAGGAGAGACAAGACAAAAATAAGATAAATAACTAAAACGTGTATGTATTGGAAAAGCTCCCAAAAGGAAAATAAAGAAGTGAAGCAGGACAGAGTTGAGGATGGGGGATTTTAGATAGATTGGTAAGTAAAGTCTCACTGAGAAAGCAATACTCAAATATAGATCTAATAGAAGTGAGTGAACAGGCTGTGTGGATATTTGGGAAAGAGCGTTCCAGGCAGAGGAAGTAGCAAGTCTGAAGGCCCAAAACATGGATGTGTTTTATGTGTTCCAAAGTCCCTAAGGGGGCCAATGTAGCTGCAATTGAAAGCAAGGAAAAGAGCATGGAAAGAAGGTAAGAGATCACCAGAGGCTAGCCTATGCAGGGTCTTTTAAACAATGTTCAAAGCTTTAGCTTTTGATCTGAGCAAAATGGGAATTCATTTGAATGTTTTAGGGAGATGAGTAACATGATGAGATTTTTACTGAAGTAAGAGTTATAGTACAACATAGCAGTTAGGGAGAATGGATTCTGGTACCAGATAGCCTAGGTCCTTACTTTTGACGTTATTCAACTATGGGGTCATTGTCAATTTGCTTTGCCTTACTGTGGTTCATCGCTCTCATGGATAAACTGGGGTGATAGTTGTATCTACCCCATAGAAGTATCATAAGTATTAAATGATTTAGTATTTATAAAGCACGTGGTAAGGAGTATTAAGTGCACGTTAAAAAAATAAAGAATCACTATGTTTGCTGTGTTAAAACAAGGTCTGTGAGGATCAGAGAACAAAGCAAAGACACCAGTTAGGAAACTACTGAAATAATCTATTTTAGGTAAGTCATTTTAGCTTGAATTAGGGCAGTAAAGCTATAAGTTGTGGAAAGAAGTGGTCAGTTACTGCAGATATTTTAATGGTAGAGCCAACAGAATTTGCTTAGCTTAGATTGAAGTATGAAAGATGAAAAGCAAAAGTTGAGTGAGTGGAGGGTTCTAGGCTAAGTGATTAGGAATATTAGCTGTCATGTATTAAAATGGAGAAGGCAATGAGGAGGAAGGACAGGTTTGGTATTGAGTTGGACAATGTTCTTAGCTTGGACAATAAGTTTATTTGAATTTATTTGCAAGTTTTGTTTTGTTTTGTTTTGTTTTGTTTTGGTAACATTTTAAGTTTGAGATTCCTGCTAGATATTCAAGTAGAGATTTCAGTGATTGGGGACACATATGAGTGTGGAATTCAGGGAAGAGTTTAGAGCAAAAGATATATAGATTTGTGACTTGTTAGCCTGTCTAAAGCTAAGAGAACTGATAAGGTGGCAGAGGTGGTGAAGGGAGAACTAAATTCTGGGGCACTCCAGCATCTAGATGTCAGGGAGACAATGAGTATACCTAAAGGAAATGGAAAAGCAGGAGAATGTGGTGGCCTCTAAGCCAAGTGAAGAGAGTAAATCAACAGAAAGATGTAATCAAGTATACACATGTTGCTGACAGGTCCAATGAAACTGGGCCATGGGATTAACAGTAGAGGGGTCATTGTTGACTTCGACACAACCAATTTCTATATAGATATTGGGGTGAATTCCTAAAAATAGTGAGTTCTATGACAAATGTAAAGAAAGGAGTTAGAAATAACTCATAGAGGGAACTCTTGAGGAATATTCATGTAAAGACAAAAAGAAAAGGAATAATTAGCTAAAGGGGGAAGTGATCTAAATAATATCTTATTCACTCAGAAAAGTGTATCATGACTTTATGCTCTCAGCAAACATCCTGTGGAGATTATTTTTTAATTGACAATGATGCAGGGGAAATGAAATAATTTCTAAAGCACAGTACTTCAGTAGGTAAGACTTATGAAATTTGTTTAATTAACTGGAAGGATGGCCAAATGAATCAAGGCTATCAAATCAATATAGCTATGTATATGGAGTTTTGCATTTTTAATTATCCCTTAGGCAGAAATATTGTGAAGTTTCCGTACAGCCCATTTTTTGTCTTCTATGGGAACAAATTCTGTCAAACCACAACATCATACAGGTGAATTTCATGAGCTATTGTTTTGAAATACATGAAATCATTATCTTTGCTGTATTTGGATAGATCAAGAATGGACACCTGGCATAATATACACTAGTAGAATTCTCTCTCCTATCATTTGGAATAGTAATTGAGGGATTGCAGCGAGCTATTCTCTATGAAACATACCTGTCAGGGTAAGTCTGGAAAACAGAAACTATCCAATGTTTTTTGAAAAGAGGGGTTTTAATAGAGCAGATTGGTCTATCAGATATTAGAAGACTGAAAGAGCAAACAACGAAACTCCGAGGTAACCCTGGGTGTTATCAACTGCACCAAGCAGATGCTGTCTGCTGAGCTGACCTAGTTCCTGTGTTGATAACTAGGAAGGAACTGCCACCAGGAAGACAGAAGTGAAGAGATGGTACTATCAAAATCTGGGAGCTGGAAGAACCTTATATGTCTGAGGAAGACACCACATGCCTACTTCTCAGAAGAGTAAGGGCTCATCATCTATCTGTTACTAGCATCTGGTGATAAGGGTGCTAAAGTTTTCCAGAGATAGATGAGCGATATTGCCCTCCGTTACCAAAGTAAGACTGACAAGGTATGGAAATTAAAAAAATCCCTTCTCCCATCCTCCTGCCTTTCACTCTCACTCCAGATTCTGGACAGAAACCTAGTGCCACCTAGCAAGAAAGTCTGAGGAGCGTAATTTGCAAGCCCCAGCTCTAGCAACACGGAGAAGAGGAAGGAGAGTGGCCTCAGTGCTGAAGGACAACAGTTAAATAACTATACAGTATGTACCCTAAGGAGTTTGGGGATAAGAATCCTTCACACATGATGTGGATAAAGAGAGGAGACAGATGCTGTCTTATAGGGAGTGAGAATATTTTTTTTCCCCCAAGTAGATACAGAGCAAATGAACATGTATTTCCTATTGATTTAATATTTCCAAGTTCCAACCACTGAGACCCAGCTGAATTCCCGCTCTTGGATTTTATAAGGCAATTTTATATCCTTAAAATTAAGTCCCTCCCTCCTCTTAAGTTTATCTAGCTAAAGCACTTAGCAAAATGTCTAGCACAAAATATCAAACAATATTTACAGAAAGAGAAATTGGATGCTGTTTTCTCAAACTTGCCATCAACTGTTTTGTTACAATATCCTATGTTCCTGGGCTGCCGCATATGGTAGGTGCTCACTACATAGGGTAGCTGAGCATTTGAAATGTGGCAATTTAGGTACCAAATTTTTATTTTATTTTATTTTTAAGTTTAAAAACTGATACTTGAGTCAGTTGTTAGGACAGTTTTAAGTATCTTTGGACCAAGTTTTTTCTAACATAAATTTTATGAAATCTGAAAATGTCAGATATTTCTGATGAGAAGGTAAGGTTCAAATAGGGATGTATTTAAAAAGAATTGCAAATAGCTCATTAAATTTTTTATATTGATTCTGTGTTGAAGCAATACTATTTGGGATATGTTAGGTTAAATAAAGTGTATTACTTAAATTAGGTTCACCTACTTGTCTTTATTTTTAACGTGGCTACTAAGAAATATAAAATGACACATTTGGCTGACATTTCCATTGGACGGTGTGGCTCTAGACCCTTGCTAGACTTAAAGTATGTTCTGTGGACTAATAACATATGCATCATCTAGATGCATATTCCAAGGTCCTTCCCAGACAAACTGAATTTGAATCTGAATTTGCTTTTTAACAGGATCTCCAGGCGATTTGTGTGAATTTTATAGTTTGAGAGGCACTGCTTCAAGCTACTTTCATATTCATTAGTTCCTCTACAGCGAAGATCAAATATAGTGTGTACTGTCCGTTTCAAAACATGGTTTGGTAATGAAAATCGGAGCTTAAAATTCTCATGAAAACAAGAGTTTGGTAAATAGGGAAACGATGCCTGTTTAACATTGAACTTACATTGAACATAATACACAGTGGTCCCCAGCCTGTACCTGTAACATTTTGTGGCGCATGGTTGTTACTTTGTTACAAGTACAGCAGAGCAGCACCATGTATCCTAATAGGGCTTAACTCAGCAAGCAGCATGGGGACATCTGCTCCATGATGCCATGTCACTCTGATTTTTTTTTCCCTTTGTCTCAGTGCAGCCCGGTGATTTGTCTTGGACAAATGTCTTGGAAAGTTCTCCCTGATCTCTGTATATTTCATTTTTTCTTCATAATGAGCATCTTCAACCCTTCCTTACCCCCTCTTCTATCAACTGACTTTCCTTTTATTCCTGAAGTTCAATCATATATTAATCATCGCATTCTTTTATTTATCAGAACTTTACCGTATCACTTGAAAATCACTGATATTTTTAGGTTTATTTCTGTTCCTTCTCTGATTACACAGACTCTAACCTTATTTTTTTTAAGCCTTGAAATTGTTAGTGTGTGGCTTTATAGAATGCCCTATTTTACAGAATTCTTGTATTGAGTGTGCAGAAATGCCTGTATTCACTATGCTTTTGTAAATTGTGGTAACACTGGAAAATCTGAGGAATTCCTCATTTCTTGTGTTTCAACTGTTTGATTAAGGGCTCACTCCCGAAGAAGACTGTAAAATATGAGAGATGATTGCTGGAGAAATTGTTTAATCCTGAAATAGATTTTCAACTGTTCTTAATTTATTATTTATAGTACGCTTAATTCTAAAAGGATCCGAGGCTGAGTACAATAAAAGACACAAAAGAAAAGATTCAAAAGGCCCATTAAACAAATGAGTAATAATTAAAGGGATAGATGGAAGGAAAAAGAGGAAATACAGTTGTGCTAGAAAATCTTGACTAAAAAGCTATTATTTCTGAACAATAAGCATATTACAGGCTTACTAGCAAAGAGGGGAAAATATCCTAAATAATATGATAAGTAACGTAATATTTTAAGGATCTCATATAAAGAACATGGAAAACCTCCCTGGGTATTTTATGCAAAATCAGCCTCTGACAGTTACAAAAATATATTCTTCTAAAGACTATTTCTTATGTTAATTTCCATCAAAAGCTGAGTACTCACTTTATCAGAGTTCTGCGAGGCAGCTCTAAGAGGAATCAATGAAATTTTTGTTGATTAAAAAAGAAATTTAATACCTACAATATGTCATGCATTGAGCTGAGAGCAAGGGATGTAGTCATAGAGAAAGTACACAGGGCTCTGGTCCTCATGGAGCAGTTCAGGAAAGAAGACACCCATCAAACAAGCACCCAGAACGTGAAGCTTAGAAATTCCAAGATGCTACAAGAGCATATATCAAGACATTTTATCCTAGAATGAAGGTCAGGGAAACTTGCTGGAGGAAATGACATTTTAGCTAAGACTGAAAAATAAGTTAGAATTCTCCAGACTAAGGGAGCAATTTGTGTAAAGACTCTAAAGTGAGAAACAAGTGCAGTGTGCTTGAGGGTGCACAGTGAGGTTGACAAGTGCTGGAAAGGTTAAAGTGGGAAAGGCACTTTGGGTCTGCCAAGATTTTATTCTTACTCATACGGGGAAGAGGAGGGAATTAAAGAGCTTGTAAAGCATGAGTGATTCACATTAAAAAAAAAAAAAAAGATACTCTGCTAGAGTAGAATATAGATAATATGGAAGCTTTACTGGACAGAAGATATCAGTTTTAAGACTGTTGAAATGGTTCAGATCAGGGGCGCCTGGGTGGCTTAGTCAGTCTAGCGTCTGCCTTCGGCTCAGGTCCTGAGATGGAGCCCCACCTGCCACGCTCTCTGCTCAGTAGGGAGTCTGCTTCTCTCTCTCTCTCTCTCTCCCTCTTCTTCTGCTCCTCCTGCCACTCATGCTTTCTCTCTCTCTCTTTCTCAAATAAATAAATGAAATCTTTAAAAAACTAATAAAGACATGGTTAAAATCAGAAATGGTGGTGGTTGGGCTCAGACAGAGATGGTGGAAAGAAAGATGAGAAAACAGTTGGAAACAGAAGGGAGAAGGCCTGGGTTTGTGAATAAATGAATCAGGGGGGGTTCTTACTTCAGCAAAAATTTTCAGGATCATCCACATTGAAAGTTTCATTGTGATTGTCTATGTGGGGAACTAGATGGACACGTGAGATCTCAAAGAGTTTGTAAGTCTTTTTCTTTTTTTTTTCTTCCTTTTTGAGCCACGAATAGTCAATGTTGCCATTAGAAACCTTTTTTTTTTTTTTAAAGATTTTATGTATTTATTTGAGAGAGAGAGAGAGAGCACATGAGAGGGGGAGGGCCAGAGGGAGAAGCAGACTCCCCGCTGAGCAGGGAGCCCCATGCAGGACTCCATCCTGGGACTCCAGGATCATGACCTGAGCGGAAGGCAGTCGCTTAACCAACTGAGCCACCCAGGCATCCGCCATTAGAAACCTTTTTACCTAGAACTATTTTATCTCTACAGGGAAAGATGTGGCTAGTACGTAAAAATAAAAATCAGAGGGACATTTTGCATCCTTGGATTAGTGTCTTATGCTAACTGATAAACCACCACATTGACTACCCATACTTGATGTTACAAAGCTAAGCCAAGTTCCAATGGGAGAGCCTCTTGCCATAACTAAGTAACTAAGTAAGCAGCAAATGGGAAAAATTACTTATTTGCTTTTGATAGTTGAAGAATGACCTGGAAGGCATACAGATTTATCAGAGATAGGATAACATTCCAGACTTCAATATACTCAGTTGTGTTATAGGTAGTGAGTTAATCATCCAACTTTATCACTAAAACTTGATCATAGTCATAATTCTTTAAAAACATTATTGTTTTTGTGCTGGAAATCTATCTGTCCTCATTCAATTAGAGATCCTAAAGATCTATTTTCTTTACTTGTGAAGTAATGGACATTAATAAATCATGTGAATCTTTTCAGTTTATAAGAAACTCCTGCTTTCTAAATTACCATTTTTCCCTGAGGAGCAAGACTTCTAATTGAGGCAAGTTCCCAGATGTATTTTATGCTTTTGTAATTATTTTAAAACATATGGCAATAAAAAAGTTATGTGTCTTCAGTGTATTTTTATGTATCTTTTCACCTTACAGGTTCAAGTAGCATTCACTATTTGAAATCATTTATTTCTTTTCTTCCAAATAAAATTATTATTCAATAAGGAGAATAAAGGTTCATAACAAAATACGTACATATATTTTATTTCATAAGCATGTTTAGTTTAATATTTTAAGTATTTTAAAATTTTATTTTAAATTTTAAGTGCTGAATTTATTACTCATTTACCTGAAACTGCCAGATCAATTGTCCAATTTGCAAATGGAAAATTAACAAATTAACTTAATTCAATTCTTAATGCGTAAGTTTTATGAACGTGAATATATTGGTTGGCACATGTTACCTAGAGGAATTTTAATTAGTTCACAAAGGAATTTTCATATCTCTGCAAATTGAGAGATTCATTTTAAGATATGACTTATCAAAAATTCATGAAATTTCCAAAGCGTCATTGTGTTAGGGACCTAATGCATAACACTTTGAAACTTAAAAAAGGGGTGCCTGGATGGCTCAGTCAGTTAAGCGTCTGCCTTCAGATCAGGTCATAATCCCAGGGTCCTGGGATTGAGTCCTACATCAGGCTCCCTGCTCTGCAGGGAGCCTGCTTCTCCCTCTGCCTCTGCCTCTCTGTCTCTGTCTCTTGTGAATAAATAAATAAAATCTTAAAAAAAACTTAAAAAAAGAAAAAAGTAATGGTAAAATAAGGTGTTTGCCAGCCAGAATCTCCATGTATACATGAATTCATCCTAGATACTTCAAAAAAGACTCTAATGAAGGAATTATTTACATATTTATGGGCAAGGTTAAGGTAACAAACAAGGGTTACTGAGACATCCAAACTACCCAGAGCAGGAAACTGTTATGGCTCCTTGGGCTTAAGAAATAAGGGAAGGAACTAGTGTTACTAAATCTCTATGAGAATGGAAGCAATCGAGAATTATATTAGACAGGGCTCTCCAGAGAAACAGAACCAATAGGATATATCCATTATATAATCAATTAATATATAATTTATCTAATAATTACTTATCAATATTTATTGATAATTTAATTATTCATTAAATTGTATATCAATCAATGCATTTTAATTAGTTATATGATAGATTTATTTTAAGGTGTTAGTCCATGTGATTGTGGAAGCTTGGTGAGTCCAAGTCTAATGGGTTAGTTTAGCAGGCTAGAGATTTAGAAGAGAGTTACAGATCAAGTCTGAAGTCAGTCTGCTGACAGAATTACCTCTTGCACAAGGGAGGGCCAGCTTTTTATTCTATTTAGGACTTGAACTGATTTGATGAAGTCCACCCACATTATGTAGGGTAATCCACTTAAAGTCCACTGATTCAACTGTAAATGTCATCTAGAAACACCTCACAGAAATACCCAGAATGATGTTTGACCAGATATCTGGGCATCATGGCCCAGCCAAGTTAACACATAAAATTAGCTATTACTTATAGGGACTTCTCCACAGGAGTTAGTCTTGAAGGGGCACAGCAATGGCCAGAACCATAACAGTTCAGTGAAAGAGAAAGGAAAAATAAAAGTGCCTCAGATCTTCGGAGTCAAAAAAACCAAGTGATAGGGCCTAAGCCTGTTACAGAGCCCTTTGCACTGAATTCTACTTAAAACTGCCAACCACAAAAGTACCTAGTAGATAGGTTAATTCAGTACATACAAAAAGCCTATCAAAAAGGTCTTGTTTATTATGGTGGGCAGTGTGAGGTGCAGCCATTTGACTTTAACTTCTATGAGATAACATGGCATGATAGAGAACACCAATTCTCTAGAATTCTCTAGAAACAGTATGGCAGGCACCTGAATTATCATTGAGTTTTTCTCCCATTCTCAACATACATATATTTTAATAAACCATTTAGGATACTTTATATGCCCTACTCACTACATCCATTCAGCATGAGGATATCAACATATCGATCCTGTGTGAAGCTCTATGGGATATCAAGGTGAGCCAGACCCATCAAACCCATATTATTATGATGAGAAAATGAGTTGACATAGTCTGCAGGCAAAGCAATGAAGCTATACAGATTTCTCTGCTAGGCTAAAGTGAACTGTTTCTTTTTGTTCTTACATGTTACAATTGAGCAAGACACATCTGCCTCCTTAAGAGTTGCAAGCAGGTACTAAAGGCTGTGTTGCTTCCCTTCTAGTCCATCTGAAATAGCAGTCAATTTTGGTATCATTACCTCATTCATGTCCTTTTATGCAGGACAAACAACCAGGTAAACAGGAATCCAACAGGATTCACCATTTATTCATCTTTCAAGATTTGATAATGGCACTAATCTTTGCAATTTGTCCAGTGATGCAATATGGCTATAGTTCACTATTTGGCACTGTGTGTGTGTGTGTGTTTGTGTGTGTGAGCACTGAGGGAGGAACAGTTCCATGGAATTCTGCTTAACATCTGCTATTATAGCGGCTCTCATTCAGTGAGTCAAGAACCCAATGTGCATATTCTGCAAGTTGCTAAGGGTGTCTATTACTCTATTACAGTACACACTCAGGAACTAGGAACACAACTGTAAATTTGGTATGACAGCATTTTGGAATCTCTGAAAAATTTAGGCTAGATTTTCATTTAGCACCTGTCCTCCATAAACCTCCGTTCTGACCAGTGGGACATAGTAGCAATATCTAAAAGTCCCTAAATTAAGATCTCACAATTATTTTCTCCACAGTGCATAGTCACTGTGGAAAATGGCCACAGCTTCCTCTGGTAAAGGCTTAAAGAAAGGTCTACAGTATACCCTTTTGTCCAAATTATAGGATTCTTCTCCAGCTGACCCAACTTTACCCCCTTAAAGGGACACTAGTCTAAGAACTCATTTAAGTATATAAAATGTACAGAAGTCTAAAAATTCCCACTGTACCAACCCAAATCAGGTTTCTACCCAATGGGATTATATAGATGAGTACCACAGTAGGCTGTTAATACATGACATTCTTAGAGACCCTATAATCAATTTGTCACCTGTGGGTCCCTGTGGGTCAACACATTGTCATTGCTACACTGTCCTTGTGCTATACGGGAATAATTGCACCCACCATGTCTCTGACGATTAAGCCATTAAAATCAGCAATTTCTAGGCTATTTCAACAGTGGATACCATGATAAATTGAATATTCAATGTTACTCTAGAACATTGCAGGTTGTAGGATGGGTGAGCAGGTTGCACATATTAAATTTACCCCATTGCAATTTCCTTAAGCTTTTTATTCCTCACTCTACATTATTGCAAGGGAATTCTAGCATCTGGATCTTATTGAAAGTAGGTTATGAAGTCTTGGCTTCAAGGAAGTCTTAAAACAAAGTGTTAGATCTCCCTGTTAGAGCTGATGAATTACATTGAAAATCCAGAATGAATGCATTTATTGAATGAATCAATAAATTTGGACCAATCTAACATCACATTGCAACTTTTTGCTTACTACCATTTGAATTTATTCCTGTTCTTGCTGATACAAAATACTATGGTTTTGCATTACTTTTGGCATACCTTACTATTTCCTCCCAAGAAAGACCTTGCAGTTCTCCTCTGGGCTATTATTTAACACACAGTAGGATCAAAAGCCTGTCCTTCACATCTGAGGGTTCCATGACAAAACCAAACATTGTACTAATGTATGTATGTATGTATGTATGTATGTTGTATGTAATGAATTAACTTATTGCCTATCCATCTAGAATGGTATTAGTTATGTAAAATCCTTGGGAAAATTGAAAAAAATAGTCATTGAAATAATTACATATAAGGTTTAATATACTTGCTGACCCATGATCATGAAATGCTGGTAATAGAAACTTTAAAAGAGGACAGGGGCGGGGGGGCGGAGCAAGATGGCGGAGGAGTAGGAGACCTGGATTTCGTCTCCTCTCAGGAATTCAGCTGGATGGGGATCAAACCATTCTGAACACCTACAAACTCAACAGGAGATCGAAGAAAAGAACAGCAACAACTCTCTCATCAGAAAAGCGACCACTTTCTGGAAGGTAGGATGTGCGGAGAAGTGAATCCGAGGCGATATTCGGGAAGATAGACGGCGGGGGAGGGGACCTCCAGCCGCTTCTGGCAAGTGATAGAGCCGCGGAGCAAAAATCGGAACTTTTAAAAGTCTGCTCCGCCGAGGGACGTCACTCTGGTGGCTAACGGGGGGTGGAACCCTCCGGGACAGTGTGGGCTCAGGACCCTCGGGGTCGCAGAAAGACCGGGGGTGCCTGAGTGCGGCACAGCTCCCAGGGATCAGAGCGGGGAAGCCGGCTGCAGAGACGGAGCCCAGGCGCAGGCCCTCAACTCGGGGTTGCCATAAACTGTGATCCGCGGCACAGTCAGGCCCCTGCTCCTCCAGCAGGGACCCCACAAGCAGAAGATCCGGGGAGACTCCCCTTCCTCCACCGGGAGGAGCCTCGCGGGAGTGCACTGCGGGGATCTGCTGGGTTGGGAGACTCCACCCGGGGTCGGGTGCCAGAGATAGAAAAGCGCGGTCACAGGCCGGGTGAGCACCGGGTGCGGCCAGAGAGCGGGGAGACGGGAGTGACTGGTGGCTTTTCTCTGGGGCTCACTGAGGAGCGGGGCCCCGACTTCGCGGCTCCTCCGGGGTGGAGATTGGGAGGCCGCCATTTTCACTCTCGGCCTCCAAAGCTGCACGGAAAGCTCGCAGGGAACAAAAGCCCCGGAGAGCAAACCCGAGCAGATCACTTAGCCGGGAGGGGGCAAGGGCGGGGCACTTCCGCCTCCGGCAGAGACATTTGGAAACCACGGCAACAGGCCCCTCCCCAGAAGATCAGCGAGAACAGCCGGCCAAGACCAAGTTTACACATCAATGAGAACGGCATAACTCCAGCGCTAGGGGAATACGGCACATAGAATTCATGGCTTTTTTACCATGATTCTTTAGGCTTTCAAAGTTAATTTTTTTTAACTGTTTTTTTTTTCTTTGAATTTTTCTTTTTCCCTTTTTCAACCAACATCTTATCAATCACTTTTTTTAAAAAAACATTATTATTTTTCATTTTTAGAGTCATATTCTATCCCTTCATAGTAGTTACCCGTATTTTTGGCTTATATATATAAGTTGTTCTCTCTTTAAAATTTTGAGATAGTTTCTTCTAACAGATTAAAATATACCCTAAATCTCTAGTATATGGTGTTTTCTACTCCCCTGCCTGATCACATTTTCTCACTTTTTTTTTCCTTTTTCTTTTTTTAAATCCTCTTCTTTCTTTTTTCAAACAACTTTTTATCAATTCCTTTTATAAAATTTTTTATAATTTCCATCTTTACAGTCATATTCCCTCCCTTCATCATATCAACCCTTATTTTTGTACATATATAAGTTTTTCTTTCTTTAAAATTTTGGGAGGCACTTTCTTCTAAAAGACCAAAATACACCTTAAATCTAGTGTGTGGCACTGATCTATATACCACCCTGATCATATTTGATCACATTCTGTTTTTTGTTGTTGTTGTTTTGTTTTGTTTGTTTTTGTTTTTATCTTTATCTTTTTCTTTTTCTTTATTTTTCTTTTTCATTTTTCTCTCTTTCCCTTTCTTTTCCTACTGCTTCAGGTCTTTTCTGATTTGTTTAGAGTATATTTTCTGGGGACGTGGTTACTCTGCTAGCATTTTGTTCTCTCATTAATCTATTCTCCTCTGCACAAAATGACAACATGGAAAAAATCACCTCAACAAAAAGAACAAGAGGTAGTACCGACTACCAGGGACCTACTCAATACGAACATTAGTACGATGTCAGATCTAGAGTTCAGAATCATCACTTTAAAGATACTAGCTGGGCTTGAAAAAAATATGGAAGTTATTAGAGAAACCCTTTCTGGAGAAGTAAAAGAGCTAAAATCTAACCAAGTAGAAATCAAAAAGGCTATTAATGAGGTGCAATCAAAAATGGGGGCACTAACTGCTAGAATAAATGAGGCAGAAGAGAGAATCAGTAATATAGAAGATGAAATGATGGAAAATAAAGAAGCTGAGAAAAAGAGAGACAAACAACTACTGGATCACAAGGGCAGAATTTGAGAGATAAGCGATACCATAAGACGAAACAACATTAGAATAATTGGGATCCCAGAAGAAGAAGAAAGAGAGAGAGGGGCAGAAGGTATAATGGAGCAAATTATAGCAGAGAACTTCCCTAATTTAGGGAAGGAAACAGGCATGAAAATCCAGGAAGCACACAGAACCCCCCTCAAAATCAATAAAAATAGGTCAACACCCCGACATCTAATAGTAAAACTTATGAGTCTCATAGACAAAGAGAAAATCCTGAGAGCAGCTCGGGAGAAGAGATATGTAACCTACAAGGGTAGAAACATTAGATTGGCAACAGACCTATCCACAGAGACCTGGCAGGCCAGAAAGGACTGGCAGGATATATTCAGAGCACTAAATGAGAAAAATATGCAGCCAAGAATACTCTATCCAGCTAGGCTGTCATTGAACATTGAAGGAGAGATAAAAAGCTTCCAGGACACACAAAAACTAAAGCAATTTGCAAACACAAAACCAGCCCTACAAAAAGTCTTCAAAGGGGTCCTCTAAGCAAAGAGAGACCCTAAAAGCAACATAGACCAGAAAGGAACACAGACAATATACGGTAACAGTCACCTTACAGGCAATACAATGGCACTAAATTCCTATCTTTCAAGAGTTACCCTGAATGTAAATGGGCTCAATGCCCCAATCAAAAGACACAGGCTATCAGACTGGATTAAAAAACAAGACCCATCGATATGCTGTCTGCAAGAGACTCATTTTAGACCCATAGACACCCCCAGATTGAAAGTGAGGGGGTGGAAAACCATTTACCATGCTAATGGACACCAAAAGAAAGCTGGGGTGGCAATCCTTATATCAGAAAAATTAGATTTTAAACCAAAGACTGTAATAAGAGATGAGGAAGGACACTATATCCTACTTAAAGGATCTATCCAACAAGAAGATCTAACAATTGTAAATATCTATGCCCCTAACATGGGAGCAGCCAATTATATAAGACAGTTAATAACAAAAGCAAAGAAACACATCGACAACAATACAATAATAGTGGGGGACTTTAACACCCCCTCACTGAAATGGACAGATCATCTAAGCAAAAGATCAACAAGGAAATAAAGACTTTAAATGACACACTGGACCAAATGGACTTCACAGACATATTCAGAACATTCCATCCCAAAGCAACGGAATATACTTTCTTCTCTAGTCCCCATGGAACATTCTCCAAAATCGATCACATCCTAGGTCATAAATCAGGTCTCAACCGGTACCAAAAGATTGGGATCATTCCCTGCCTATTTTCAGACCACAGTGCTTTGAAACTAGAACTCAATCACAAGAGGAAAGTCAGAAAGAACTCAAATACATGGAGGCTAAAGAGCATCCTACTGAAGAATGAATGGGTCAACCAGGAAATTAAAGAAGAATTAAAAAAATACATGGAAACCAATGAAAATGAAAACACAACTGTTCAAAATCTTTGGGATGCAGCAAAGGCAGTCCTAAGAGGAAAGTATATAGCAATACAAGCCTTTCTCAAGAAACAAGAAAGGTCTCAAGTACACAACCTAACCCTCCACCTAAAGGAGCTGGAGAAAGAACAGCAAAGAAAGCCTAAACCCAGCAGGAGAAGAGAAATGATAAAGATCAGAGCAGAAATCAATGAAATAGAAACTAAAAGAACAGTAGAACAGATCAACGAAACTAGGAGCTGGTTCTTTGAAAGAATTAACAAGATTGATAAACCCCTGGCCAGACTTATCAAAAAGAAAAGAGAAATGACCCAAATCAACAAAATCATGAATGAAAGAGGAGAGATCACAACCAACACCAAAGAAATACAAACAATTATAAGAACATAGTATGAGCAACTCTATGCCAGCAAATTAAATAACCTGGAAGAAATGGATGCGTTCCTAGAGATGTATCAACTACCAAAACTGAACCAGGAAGAAATAGAAAACCTGAACAGACCTATAACCACTAAGGAAATGGAAGCAGTCATCAAAAATCTCCCAAAAAACAAAAGCCCAGGGCCAGATGGCTTCCCAGGGGAATTCTACCAAACATTTCAAGAAGAATGAATACCTATTCTTCTGAAACTGTTCCAAAAAATAGAAATGGAAGGAAAACTTCCAAACTCATTTTATGAGGCCAGCATCACCTTGATCCCCAAACCAGACAAAGACCCCATCAAAAAGGAGAATTAAAGACCAATATCCCTGATGAACATGGATGCAAAAATTCTCACCAAAATATTAGCCTATAGGATCCAACAGTACATTAAAAGGCTTATTCACCACGACCAAGTGGGATTTATCCCTGGGCTGGAAGGTTGGTTCAACATCCGCAAATCAATCAATGTGATACAATACATTAACAAAAGAAAGAACAAGAATCATATGATCCTCTCAATAGATGCAGAAAAAGCATTTGACAAAGTACAG
The DNA here is from genome assembly GCF_011800145.1 of Mirounga leonina. Classification (NCBI taxonomy): domain Eukaryota; kingdom Metazoa; phylum Chordata; class Mammalia; order Carnivora; family Phocidae; genus Mirounga; species Mirounga leonina. Next base: position 30,570,207 of record NW_023270320.1, on the reverse strand, counting down.
CATCCTTTCTTGATCAAAACTCTTCAGAGTATAGGCATAGAGGGTACATACCTCAATATCATAAAAGCCATCTATGAAAAACCTACAGCGAATATCATTCTCAATGGGGAAAAACTGAGAGCTTTCCCCCTAAGGTCAGGAACGCGGCAGGGATGTCCACTATCACCACTGCTATTCAACATAGTATTGGAAGTCCTAGCCACAGCAATCAGACAACAAAAAGAAATCAAAGGCATCCAAATCAGCAAAGAATAAGTCAAACTCTCACTCTTTGCAGATGATATGATACTTTATGTGGAAAACCCCAAAGACTCCACCCCAAAACTGCTAGAACTCATACAGGAATTCAGTAAAGTGGCAGGATATAAAATCAATGCACAGAAATCAGTGGCATTCCTATACACCAACAACAAGACAGAAGAAAGAGAAATTAAGGAGTCGATCCCATTTACCATTGCACCCCAAACCATAAGATACCTAGGAATCAATCTAACCAAAGAGGCAAAGGATCTGTACTCAGAAAACTATAAAATACTCATGAAAGAAATTGAGGAAGACACAAAGAAATGGAAAAACGTTCCATCCTCATGGATTGGAAGAACAAATATTGTGAAGATGTCCATGCTACCTAGAGCAATCTACACATTCAATGCAATCCCCATCAAAATACCATCCACTTTTTTCAAAGAAATGGAACAAATCATCCTAAAATTTGTATGGAACCAGAAAAGACCCCGCATAGCCAGAGGAATGTTGAAAAAGAAAAGAAAAGCTGGCGGCATCACAATTCCAGACTTCAAGCTCTATTACAAAGCTGTCATCATCAAGACAGTATGGTACTGGCACAAAAACAGACACATAGATCAATGGAACAGAATAGAGAGCCCAGAAATGGACCCTCAACTCTATGGTCAACTCATCTTCCACAAAGCAAGAAAGAATGTCCAATAGAACAAAGACAGTCTCTTCAACAAATGGTGTTGGGAAAATTGGATAGCCACATGCAGAAGAATGAAACTGGACCATTTCCTTACACAACACACAAAAATAGACTCCAAATGGTTGAAAGACCTCAATGTGAGACAGGAGTCCATCAAAATCCTAAAGGAGAACACAGGCAACAACCTCTTTGACCTCAGCCGAAGCAACTTCTTCCTAGAAACATCGTCAAAGGCAAGGGAAGCAAGGGCAAAAATGAACTATTGGGACTTCATCAAGATAAAAAGTTTTGCAAAGCAAAGGAAACAGTTAACAAAACCAAAAGACAACCAACAGAATGGGAGAAGATATTTGCAAATGACATATCAGATAAAGGGCTAGTATCCAAAATCTATAAAGAACGCATCAAACTCAACACCCAAAGAACAAAGAATCCAATCAAGAAATGGGCAGAAGACATGAACAGACATTTTTCCAAAGAAGACATCCAAATGGCCAACAGACACATGAAAAAGTGCTCAGCATCGCTCGGCATCAGGGAAATCCAAATCAAAACCTCAATGAGATACCAAGTCACACCAGTCAGAATGGCTAAAATTAACAAGTCAGGAAACGACAGATGTTGGCAGGGATGCAGAGGAAGGGGAACCCTCCTACACTTTTGGTGGGAATGCAAGCTGGTGCAGCCACTCTGGAAAACAGTATGGAGGTTCCTCAAAAAGTTGAAAATAGAGCTACCATATGATCCAGCAATTGCACTACTGGGTATTTACCCCAAAGATACAAAAGTAGGGATCTGAAAGGGTACGTGCACCCCGATGTTTATAGCAGCAATGTCCACAATATCCAAACTGGAAAGAGCCAAGATGTCCATCGACAGATGAATGGATAAAGAAGATGTGGTATATATACACAATGGAATATTATGCAGCCATCAAAAGGAATGAGATCTTGCCATTTGCAATGATGTGGATAGAACTGGAGGGTATTATGTTGAGCGAAATAAGTCAAACAGAGAAAGACATGTATCATATGTGTTTCTGATATGAGGAATTCTTAATCACAGGAAACAAACAGGGTTGCTGGAGTGGTGGGGTGTGGGAGGGATGGGGTGACTGGGTGATAGACACTGGGGAGGGTATGTGCTCTGGTAAGCGCTGTGAATTGTGCAAGACTGTTGAATCTCAGATCTATACCTCTGAAACAAATAATGCAATATATGTTAAGAAAAAAAAAAAGAAGGTAGCAGGAGGGGAAGAATGAAGTAGGAGAAATCGGAGGGGTAGACGAACCATGAGAGACGATGGACTCTGAAAAACATGAGAGTTCTGGGGGGCCGGGGGTGGGAGGATGGGTTGGTCTGGTGGTGGGTATTGAGGAGGGCACATTCTGCATGGAGCACTGGGTGTTATGCACAAACAATGAATCATGGAACACTTCATCTAAAACTAATGATGTAATGTATGGGGATTAACATAAGAATAAAAAAAAAAAGAGGACTGGGGTCACCTGCTTTATGTGAAGTTATTCAAGATCATTATGCAATCATCAAACAGGAGAGAATAGGTAGATATCTTTGGCAATGACACGTCAGGGATACTAGGTTGCTCAAGAGTCTCTGTTTTATCTGTGTATCCAAAATTTCTATTCCAAATTGCAAGGCTCCATCTTCTCCCAATCAATGCCTTCACTTCAACATAAGACTTGTGAAATCCTGAATTTAATTGGTCTTGTGATATTGAAATTGCTAAGTTATATCTTAGACCTGATCCTCAGTCATATCTGTCCTGCAAGTGTAAGAAACAATAAGGATTTTCAAGGTCACCATTTTGTTTTATTTTTTTGAAAACTCCCCAGAACAGTCAGAGAGAGGCAATATGTTTAACCAACTGAGCCACCCAGGCGCCCCCCCCTTTTTTTTTTAAAGATTGAGAGGCAACATGTTTAACTCGCAGCATTTATAATGTCAACTGCAATCAAGTAAAACAAGCATTTGATCTCCAAAAGTTTTCTCTTCCACCTCATGATAAGGATAATTTGAATAATTATGATGATAATGCCTGGCAAGGGTATCAGTGCCATCTCTGTATTTCCCAATCCAATACTGAATGCCATCTTGAGGGCTACTTCTGGAACAGAACACTGTCAATCAGAGTCCCACAGAAAATGGAATTGACCCCACATGGTTCAAATAAAAATAAATTAATGAAAGGACTACATGCACAACTGTGGAAATCATTAAGGGATGAAACAAGAGTTGTCAAGGCATGGCCCCAAGATACCATCAATCACATAAAGAGATAAAAGAAAGAAATAGTATTGCCAAAACCCAGTGAGACGTAAGGACCTGAGGATGTTTCTACCCAGAGTTGACTGTTGTCTGAGGGGTATTCAGCTAAATGTAGAATAAATGCAAACTCCTCTCCTCTGATTGTTAATGACTTCCATTACCAAATTACTCAGAAGCCACTTACATTTACTCTATCAATATCTTTATAAATAAAGTTGTTGGGCACCTGGGTGGCTCAGTTGGTTAAGCGACTGCCTTCGGCTCGGGTCACGATCCTGGAGTCCTTGGATCGAGTCCTGCATCCGGCTCCCTGCTCGGCAGGGAGTCTGCTTCTCCCTCTGACCCTCCCGACCCTCCCCCCTCTCATGTGCGCTCTCTCTCAGTCTCTCTCTCTCAAATAAATAAATAAAATCTTTTAAAAATATATAAATAAATAAAATTAAAAAAAGTTGTTAATCGTGAAAAAATGCTGTTATATATTCATCAATATGAAATAAAATTAGCATATATAATGTATATAAGAAATATGATAGGTAAAAGACTTTAAAATGTAATCATAAATGCTCAAAGCAATGCAAATAATAAAAATATTTAACATTTGAATAATTTGAATGTGCCAGGTACTTTGTGAATATTTAAGTATATAAGTAAGATTTTATCTTCCTTAGAATTCACTAATCGTCATGTGGTATCTATTAGTAGTATTTTTAGGAAATGGAGTTCCATCAGGTTTAAGGTCATACATGGCAATAAATGAAAGAACAAGAATTGAAACCCAGGATATCCCAGAGTCAGTGCAGTGATATATATATATATATATATATATATACCTGCTTTAAGCTGCTTTAATTTTAAGACAGACAGAATGGGTTTAATTATTCTTATTTTATAGATTATGCTATTAAGCAAAGACGGTAACACAAAAATTCTCTGCCCAAGAAGGAGCCCAGTTAATGAACACCACAGCTGGGAAGAAAACCTGAGTCTCCTGGATCAGAGGCAAACATTCCTCCCCATGTGCCCATTTCAGATTCTTCAAACAAGCTGTCACCTTGCCATTGCGGCTTCCCAGATAATTATGCTTATAATTGCATGCTTTAAATTATGTTTCAGTGTATCCTTCCAATATTTCTCCTGCCCACTTTGTGTACAATCAGCCTTAAAGAATTATGCAAACAGCTTGTTTAGGTTCCCTCAGTTGCAAATTGCCTTTTAATTCACTTAATTATAAAGGACATTTGTCTCTTCTAATATTCAGTAATCACGTTTAAGAATGCAGGCGAAGGCATCGATATCTAGCAATGCTACTGTAGTATATATAATTGTATTATTTAATGTAATTTGTATATTTAATTCTTCTACATTGTACATATAGATATAGATAAATATCACACACATATAGTATTCTATAGGGATGTGTGAGAGTGTGCTCGCACACATGCGTGTGTGTGTTTTCAACTCACATCTCACTCATTAAGAAAGGGCCAAACCTTTATTAAAAGGTAAACGAATCGGGGCGCCTGGGTGGCTCAGTCGGTTAAGCGACTGCCTTCAGCTCAGGTCATGATCCTGGAGTCCCTGAATCGAGTCCCGCATCGGGCTCCCTGCTTGGCAGGGAGTCTGCTTCTCCCTCTGACCCTCCCCCCTCTCATGTGCTCTCTCTCATTCTCTCTCTCTCAAATAAATAAATAAAATCTTTAAAAAAAAAAAAAGGTAAAGGAATCATGGAACACTACATCAAAAACTAATGATGTAATGTATGGTGATTAACATAACATAATAAAATAAAAATTAAAAATAAATTAAAAATTAAAAATTGAAAAAAAAAGGTAAATAGATAAGGCCATGTCTACCCATGCCTTTTCAGAAAGCAACAGGTCCATACTGCTTCTTCAAACTCTACTGAGGTCCTTGAGCTTCCCTGTGTTCTAGACAATGGCTGCTGGCTTCCTCCGCGATGTATTGAGGCACATCATCCTCTAAATCAAGTAACAACTCATTTGATAGACACAAATGTCTGGACATAGGCAGAACACATAAACACCACTTCCAGAGTTCGTTCCTAAGAGGCAACTGAAAATAGCAGATCACAACGAAGTGGGGGGATCAGCCTGATGATGGGAATAGGTTTCCCTGATCATGTTCCATTCCATGTCCTAACCAAACACTCTTCTGCTGTGATGGGGGCCTGTTGTGCTCATTTCCTGGCAGAACTGAACAACAACCATTGTCTTTCTTTAGGATTAAATCTGGAATTTTCTTTATTTCAAATATATAGGGGAAAAAAACCTTACAATTTTTCTCATTTCTGTAAGCTCATAGTGGTTGCTAATTCAAGACACTCAAAACTAGAGTGATTTCTGAGAATGTGTATTTGACTCATTCAGTTAATCTATCCATGTTTCTTCTCTGAGCACCTAGTACTTTTCCAGGTGCTATGGATACATTAGTCAACAAAGAGATGCTGCCCTCGAGAGCTCAGGAGATAATTGGGGAAAACAGACCACTGAGAAAATTAAATGCATGTTCTAAAGCATGTTAAAAGTTAATGGGTGCTTTGGAGAAAAATAAGAGGTATGGGGGAAAGCAGTAGGTTTTGCAGGGTTAAATAAGGTGGTCAGTTGGGCACTCAATGAGAAGGTGTTCTTTCAGCAAAAATTGAAGGAAGTGCGTGAGTGAGATATCACTGTATTAAGTGGGAAAAAGTATTTTAGGCAGAAGAAGCAGCTAGAACTGCATCCCTGTAGGAGGAGCACAGAGCTGTATTTGGGATTAGCAGGAAAACTCCCTGAACTGGGGGGTCACAAAAGAGGAAGGAACTAACAGGGCAGGAGGTGACAGCAGCAGGGTGTGGGTGAGGATGGGGACCTCTTGATGGGCAAAAGTGAAACCATTAGAGGAACTGGGCAGAGGAATGAGTGACAGAGAACTGGTGCTGGAATGGGATCTCTCCATTCTTGAGTCCATATTACCCACAAAAGCAATGTCTATCCTTGTTTTGTGAAAGCATATATTAGGGTGCCCAGCGCCAGGTACAGCTTTCAATAAATAAATTGACTAATTGATTTTACTTTATTTTTATTAAATAAAAATAAAATTTTAAATGAGCAGAAATATATTTAATAAGGAGAATATACTGCTGTTAGCATTCAAAACATGCTAAGGCTTAAGATTTCAGCACAAAGATCTGTATTGCGTTGTGAAAATTAGGGGTATATTGGTACAAGACCAGACTTATATTATTATTTGATGATACTCCAATTCTGCTACCCCAGTACAGTTTAAAATGAGGTTGAAACAGCTCTCCAGTGCTGCCAGGTTTGAAGTTATAACTTAGTTCTTGACTATAACTAAATAGTATAAGTGTTCCTCATTTTACAATATTTGATTCTCCACAATTACGAAGGTCACATAATAAAATTAAATTAAAAAGAAAAAAAAAGTACCTTAACCAGATCATTTCCACTAATTTAGTCACTATTCAAACATCAGTGATGGTTAATTTTAGGTGTCAACTTGACTGGCTAAGGGATGCCCAGACAGCTGGTAAATATCATTTCTGGGTGTATCTAGGAGGGTGTTACCAGAGGAGATTGACATGGAATCTGTGAGCTGAGTTAAGCAAATGCCCTTCCTAATGTGAGTGGGCATGGTCCAATCTGTTGAGGGCCTAAATAGAACGCAGAGGAAGGGTGCATTTGATCTGGCTCTGAGCTAGGACCTCCTCCCTCTCCCACCCTCAGACACTGGCATTTCTAGTTTTCTGGGCTTCAGACTGGGATAAGGACTTATCCCATTGGGCCTCCTCCGGTTCACAGACCTTTGAACTCAGACTGAATTACACCACTGGCTTTCCTTGTTCTCCATCTTTAAGACAGCAGATGGTGTGACTTCTTGGCCTCCCTTATAGCATGAGCCAATTCCTATAATAAATCTCCTCATATAGATATATAGGGACGAGAGAGAACGAGATCCTACTGGTTCTGTTTTTCTGGAGAATCCTGACTAACACAGTCACATACCACTTAATACTAATATATTTACCATGTTGTCATGGTGATGCAAAATATAGTGTATTGCAAATACAGAATATAAATTTTGAATTGATTTTTAAAAATCTAGGGACATAAAGGCAAAGGAAACATTAAAGAACTGATAGAATTACACTTAAAGCCATCAACAATGAGTATGTATCTGGCAGAATGAGACCAGTTAAAAATTAAAGAAAAAAAAAAAAGATAATGAAGCTAATAAAAAGAAAACGATGTGTGCATATCAAAGTTAGACACTTGGAAAATTGATAACCCTCCAATATTCTTTTTAAAAAAATGGCAGCTTTTATGATCATGCTGAAAATCAAATATAAATTAAAATATGCTAATCTCATACATTTTATCTTAAAATTATGTAAAACATTTATACTTGAGTGATTTTTGTTGAATTAACATTTCAATATAAATAAATAATTGTTAATAAAAGATTTCAAAGTTTCTTCAAAATTTTATTTTTATTTCTAGAGAAAAACATACAAGCCAGTTTTATACCATCTTCTACAAAATACTGGTCCCTGTTTTAAGTTAAACTATTTAAGCAGCCATTTCTTTTCCTGCCCTGATTATTCCTAGCTATTAAGAATTTCCTATATGGCATTTAAAAAATAGAGTGAATTATTCAATAATATTTTACTGTCTCAAATATAATACTGTTCTTTTAAATAATCTTATTTAACAACACTAAGTGAGCTATTATGTTTTTTAAACTATTGCTTAGAGACCTCTGATTAACTCAAAAAAGGGAACAAATTCTTATTAAACCACAAAGTATATTTTGCCAATTATTGTACCACTCACTTCACTAAATTACCAAATAAAGTAAAATAAAATAAAATATAAAAAGCATGATGAAGCTGTAAGACTTTTATTCTTTTTTTTATAAAGCTTTTGTTTATTTATTTGACAGAGAGACAGCAAGAGAGGGAACACAAGCAGGGGGAGTGGGAGAGGGAGAAGCAGGCTCCCCGCTGAGCAGGGAGCCAGATGCGGGGCTCATGATCCCTGGGATCATGACCTGAGCCGAGGCAGACGCTTAACCAACTGAGCCAACCAGGCGCCCTGCAAGGTTGATTTTGACACTTTTTCTAATTGCAGTAATATTAATGAATGTTCAACTGTCAACTGTTTTTTCCTGAAATCCATATATATTTTGTGGAAAACAGATTTATTTGAATCTGTTTTACATGATTATTAAGGTAACTTTTTACAATTAGATTAATGAAAGAACAGGAATAAAAATCAAACTATTTTCTTACATATTTCATAGTTATTATGACTAGCTACAAAATTAGTTACAGATTTGTAATTTGTAATAGTCTTTCTCTTGTAATAGAGATTTGTAATGGTTTTATCCCTCAAAAGATCAGTTAAAAGCTCAACCAACCAACAGGCAAATATAGTTTGAGTATAATGTGGTCACATTGTGCTAATACCGTTTGTGACCTAAAAGAAACAAAATAAAACTAAACAAAACAGCAACAATTTTCCTCAAGGAACTTACAGTAAAGTTGATAACATTATACACGTGAGAAAATAGACAATATAATGTTATTTAAGGCTAAATGAATTATTAAATTATCTTGATCTTACTGAAAGAAATGTTTAAATTCTTTTAATAACACTTTTATTGTATTTTAAATGTTATGGTAATTAATCCCTTACCATCATCTTGAAGTCTCTCCTTCTGCAAAAGAATGGAGAGTAGAAGGTTCACTGCAAAGTTTGAACCTTGGCAAAAGAGTCTTTCTCAGCAGGTTATCACTAAGGACAAATAATCACTATGAGTTGAAAACCAGCAGCTAGGGTTTGTTGCTATTCTTAAACAAATATATCTAATCATAAGAGAAAAGGTGATTGTTTCCCAGAGAACTATCCATATGTCCTTCTGGCATTTACAGGTTTAGAAATATGAATGGAACAACCCATAACCTAACGAATTAAATGTGTAGAAAAGAGAACTGCAAAATGTTGACAAATGAAAATTTCCATAGTCATGGCTAGAAATTGGCACTTGACAAAGCCATCAACAGTAAATGCCAGGAGCTCACTACAAAAAGGGCTCAAGATGTTTAACTGTAGGCATATTTAGTTTTCTAATTCAGCCAAATTTCAACACATGCTGGAGACTGTTGTAACAGAGGAATGTTCTGCTGTATGTTTTGACATCCAACTTGGCAACTCTGAAAATCAAGCTCTGAAAGATAGAGTACAGAAAGGAAAGCTGAAGGATCAGTTTTTCTTCGTTTTTATGAAAGATGTTTAATGATCTTGACGTGAATCCAGCTCTAAAATGTTTTTGGCACAAAATACCACAAATTACCCAGGTTTCTTTTGCCAAAACGACATGGAAATTAAAGCTGTTTTCCAGATTTTTTTTTTTAATTTTGGAAATGGTAAGCTTAATGACCCTAGTGCTCCACATGACTTTGGCAGTAAGATGTTGATACAAAACAGTAATGTAAAAATAACGTGAATATTAAACCACGGGTTCTTGTTGTCTTGATCTGTGCCTACATTTGTAAAACTTGTTTTTTGACGGGGGAGGGAGAAAGATATTGAACTCATTGAAAGAAAAACTGGTTCATAATCAGTGGCTTAACTCAACTGAAATAAAATTGTCTATTTTTCAAATCTAGGATTTCAAAAATAATCCTAACAGATTTTGGAAACAGCAATATTCCTCTGTTATCACTTAGGTATTTAAATTTATGGACGGGGCACCTGGGTGGCTCAGTCAGCTAAAGAATTGCCTTTGGCTCAGGTCATGATCCCAGAGTCTCGAGATAGAGCCCCAACTTGGGGCTCTCTGCTCAACGGGAAGTTTGCTTCTCCTTCTCCCTCTGCCCCCTCCCTCCCCCCCGCTCACGCTCTCTCTCTTAAATTAAAAAAAAAAAAAAAAAGCCTTTTAAAAAATAAAGTAAACTTATGGACAGGTACAGGTGTTCTTTCAAGATATGAATAGCATCATTTTATTTACTTCATATCAAGAAAAGTATAACACCCACAATTTCTGCTGTATTTTTAAACATTCAGATGTAATCTCTGCTTCCTTAATTCCAAAAAAAAACTTTCAGAGATAGAATATGACATATAAACCGTACTCATGATAAGATCCTTGTTACCAAAATTATAAAGTTCACTTAATCACCAACTTTTTCTTTCTTTCCTATCCTATTGGCACAACACTTGCCAATTTGTTACTGACAGAGGCCCCAACCAAACTCTTGTTTTCATAAGCCAGTGAAAGAAACCTGTAAGATCATATGGCTTTTCAACAGAGAGATGAAACATTTGATTATATTTCCATAAATCCCATAAATTCTAGAGAAAATCAGTTGTTTTAAAAGCATGTTCATGAATATCCATCAGAATATTTTTTATGTTATTTTGGGTACTTGATGAATATATCTGATTTAAACTAACATCTATAGTTGTTTTGATTTCTATTGTTCAATTTTTATTTCCTCCTTATTCAGGAAAGTAATGGTTACAATTAAAAATATTTATGCATAGCTTATTAACCATAAATTTAGCCTTCCATTAGAGATCGGTCTATATAAAACGTACAGGATAAATGACTTGCTATGAAATGCCTTTCTTTGAGAGCATGCAATGTGTGTGAATTACAGTGAGGAATTTAGGACTAGTGATGACAAATGACATGGGCTGATAATATTCTGGAGCATTTTAAAAGTTATCTTTATACATCGTATGTTAAACACAAAACACATCCATTATGTATAACAAACACACATGCTGTTTATTATACTTGCTATTCAATTCAATGGTTTGCTTTTGGGGCTTTGTAATTTAAAAAAATAATCCTAACAGATTGTCACTATTACATGTATATCTAATGTGGTTCTGTTTTTTCATATTATATATATAAGTGTATAAAGTTTATAAGTATATATATATATAAAGTATGTAATATATATAATTTTATATATGTATATACATACACACACACACTGTATATATATAGTATATATATATATATACTGTATATATACAAAATATATAATTTCCACAAATGAGTTTTGGACAGAACATTGATGCACAGAACATTGAACATTGATGCAGAACATTGCTGCTTATACAGAACTATATTCTTCTAAGTTCTAGTATATGAGAATTGGAAACCTAGAAAGCTTTAATAATGCGAACCTCTTTGTCTAAAAATTTATAATATGTGCATAATTCCAGATCTGCCTACCATAATCTTTTGAAGCATATTCTGTTTTTAAAACAACAGTTTATCTTTCCTTTGCTACCACTCCTTTCTGACTTTATGTATACACTGTTTCTTGTTCTCTTTCTTTGGAAATCTCTACCTCCCTTAGAGCTTCAACTTTTATTTCTGAGGGAAATATACCAGTTGAAATTCTTAGAATATATTTTTATATAGTATTCATTCATTTTGTTTTTTAAAGAAGTCAGTTTATTTGGACAGGATGACTGGCTTCTCCAGCTATGCTGTGTATCTTTTTTTTTTTTTTCACTGTTCATACTATTGACAAAAGGGGATAAAGCAAGATCCAAACCATTTTTGACATATAGTAATGATGTAAAATTAAGATTTGGCCAGAATCATAAACTGAATAACATGAGTATCACTAGGTGACTTTTTAAATTAAATTTGAAAGAATTGTTTAAGATCAAATTGCTTATCCTGTGTTCAAATTAACATTGGAGAGCTTCGGAAGATATTTTTTAAAAGAAAGGAAGGCATCCCTCAGTGTGGTAAAGCCAAGGTAAAATATGTGATTTCCAACTATGAGAGACATGCAAAATAAATAGCTATTTCCACTATTTTCTGCACCATAAAGGGTAAATGCTGATTTATGATAAAGTTACTTTGCTGATGGGCAACTCTATGCATCATACTCCAGGTTATGACAACACATACCTATTTATTGCAAGCTATTTAGAATTCTCATGAACAATGCTAGTAAGACCACTAGTTTATAATACATGAGAATGTGCGTGGCTGCTCAAGGAACCATCTTGCTTGGACATGCACATGTGACCAGAGGTGACCTAAATTCTGATGCCAATTTCAGTACAAATTCTTCGGTAGCATTTTATCTTTAACCACCTGAACTTTGATTGCCTGGGGAAAACAGGCAGTTGAATTCGAAGACTTACAAAAATACATAAGCAATCATGACCTCTCTCTTTAGCCTATCATTACTAAAGGCTGAATATTTTTATTCACATATTCTGCAAACACTTTAACATCAGAATAATTAAAATGCAAATTTAAAATCTTTCAGGAAAACCAGGACTCTCTTCAAATAAGAGTGGTGGCAAAATTTAAAACATGCCCAGGGTTAAACCACATTTATCACTTACCAAGTTTTGCAAATATTTTTCTTAATGAATATTATGTCATTCTTTCCTTCACATAAATTACCAACATTTTGTTCAGGACTTCACCACAAGAATATGGCAAGACAATTCTAAGTGGTCTTTCTTCCTCTAACCTCTACCATATGAAATCCCCATTTATAAAAGTTTTATAAATGTTCAGTATTCATAAATAATGTCCAAATGGTGTAACTAGGCTTTATGGGACCTTGACATCTTCTACTCTATCTACATACTGCATATTCATATTCCACAATTAATCTACTTCTAAACTCAGCTGATTTGACTTATGCATTCTTCCGTAAACACCCCTTCATTTGAGCTCCTGAACTTTTATCTCTACCATTTCTTCTGTTCCCTTCCATTTTTCATGATTTGCCTATTCTGTAAGGAACAAGCATGCAAGCATTTTCCTCCCAGGAAGACTTACACAACATATCTAGGCAACAATCCCTCCCCTAAATAATGGCAAATGCATGGCCCTCATCATTCATTTGTCACCAGCAATACAAGATAGCACATGATATTTTTAATTTTCTGAATAGGATCTGATTTTGAAATACATAGAAACATCTTGAAGGCAAATGTCTTATTGTATATTTCCTGATAGAGAAGTACCTGGCTTGAATTCATTAACTTTTGCTGCATAACTGTATTAGTTTGTGAGGGAAGGCACCGCAGATACCACCGAGTGCCTTAAACAACAGACATTTATTGTCTAAGTTCTGGAGGCTAGAAGCTTAAGATCAAGCTGTTGGCAAGGTTGGTTCTTTCCGAGGACTTTGAGAGAGAATGTCTTCCGTGCCACTCCCCTGGCTTCTGGTGATGTGCTCTCAACCTTTGGTGTTCCTTGGCGTGTAGAAGCATCCCCCTGATCTCTGCTTTCATGGTCACTTGTGTTCTTCCTATGTGCATGTCTGTGTCTACATTTCCTCTGTTTATAAGAACACAAGTCATAGTGGATTTGGGATTGAGGCCCACCCTACCCCAGTACGGACTCATTTAACCTTAACTAATAACATTTGCCATGATTCTATTTCCAAATAAGGTCATATTCTGAGATACTTGAGATTTAGGATTTCAACATATGAATTGGTGGGAAAGGGTGGGGGACACAGTTCAACCCATGGCAATAAGAAACCATGCACCTTTGGATGTCTTAAAACAAAAACCATTTATTTGGCTCATGATTCTGAGTCAGCAGTTTTGGCGGGGTTCAGCTGGACAGTTCTCTCAGCGTCAGAGGGGTTCATTCATTCATCTACTCAGCAACAAGTCAGCTGGGCAACTCTGTTCTGGATCTGGCTGGCTGTCAGCTGGAAAAACGAGAGCAGGTGGGCCACAAATCTTTCATCATCCAACACACTAACCCCAATTTTTTTATATGGTGACTGGGCAAGTTTTCAAAAGGGAAAGCAAAATTGTGAAAGGCTTTTTGAGGCCTGGCTCAGAACTGGCATGATGTCACTTTTGCTACAGCAAAAGTTTGAGGCCAAACTCAAGGGTGTGGGAAACAGATTCCACCTATTGGAGGTGGAGCTGCAAAATCATAGTGCAAAGGACATACAGGGGAAAATGTCAATGAATTTTTTGCAAACCTTTTCTCACATAGCTCAATACCTCATACAATGCTATCTCCGAAAGATATGTCATGGTTATTGCTTTTTAACATATTGTAATGCAAATTTACTCTGAGAAAACTCAGAGTTTTTTCTCTTTTTATTCCAGAGCTAACATGTGAAACCATGATAAACTCAACATAATAGCTCTAAGCCATCTGAATTCCAAATATAACCTGGTTAGTCTGGTATAGTTTATACTTGTTGACTAGAAATACAGAAATAATTTTTTTAAAATGACCCTAGAATATAGAAGTAGAACACGCCAAAGCATGATGATGTAAGCACAAATGTGTAGTGTAGGAAATCAAGAAACATGTGAGTTGAATAAATACTAGGGAAGCATGTCATAGCTGATTCATGTGAAAAACAAACAAACAAACAAACAAAACACAAAACCTATAGCTGATTCACCAGTATTAAAATGACTGCAGAAAAAAATGTTTATAGAGGATTTCTTTGTGACATCTAAGAAGTAGAGCTTATTGCTGGAAACCGATTGTGTTTACATAGTCCTATAAAGGGGAGGGGGTGTGAGTGCTCTGAATATCAGAAGGTCTTTCATACTCACCAGACAGGATGACTGACTAAGCTTCTCATGTCCTCAGTTAAGAGTTTATCAAATCTATGTTACCACCATTACTCTTTCCATACTTACTAAATAATCTGATTTCTGATTTGACCACTCAGGGAGTTTGCTGTCAGGCAGGGGGATCCCTGATATGTTGGCACTGGTATCCTTTGTCCATGAAATGTATCCATCTGCTGCAAACTAAAATTTGATGTTATGATATATAAAGAGACGTAGAAAGGACACAGATGTAGACATAAATATATGTATAAATTTTTGTTTGTGCGAGTCAACACCTAAGCACTTTATAACTCCAGGTTTACAGATGAAACTGAATTTCTGATCTTGGAAGCTGATGATGAGGCTCTGAGCCCCATCAAATGAACTTACCATAGTACAGATACCTGACAGTTCCAACTTGAGGAACCAATACCTCTAAGAAATGACTGGCCCATCTTTGTTTTTAGTTTTTTGTTTTTTAATTTAAATAGAATATATAATGCCAGCATACTATTTATGTTATGCTATTTGTCAAAGAAATCCATTGAACATCTCCATATTTTTAATGACTATTCCCCAAATTGGTATTGAACATTGGGGGAAAATATATAATTTGTATGACTACATGAATTTATTGGCAAAAATGAACCCCATGTATTATAATAGCCTATCTCTTCTTTTTATTAATATTATTAATTGACTTGTTTAAATTCATGTTGACCATATAGTCCCATACTGCCGTGAGATGGGCAGGCATCTGAATTTCATTTTGCCATTTCTCAGTTAATTTCAACAACATAATGTTCTGCCAAGAGACCTAAAAGATTTTTCTGAAGGTTGGATTTAGAGATAAAGGTTACAAGGAAATACAACCTACAGCAATAGAACACAGCCATTGATTGCTGCAAAGTGACAGCTGCTGGAGAAGCCACGCTGACTTGCAACAGAGATATGTTGGATTAAGAAAAAGCCATAGGATTCTGAAGTTAAAGTGACAGAATTTCACATGCAGAGAAACCTAAAAACACTGGTCACGATAGTCTTGGTTATTTGCAAAATGTTTCATTTCTCCAGGGAGAGACATTTGTCTTTACACTTCCATATATTTATGCATCCACAGGAAGGTCTGATGGTGATTTGGGCAACACCAGAGAAACCTATATATTGCATGGCTGTTTTCACTCAAAGATGAAGCTGCTGATCGCTGTCATCCATTTAGGAACTGTGGCAGAGGATGCTGACTCGTAAGTTTGGCCTTTTGTCCGATAGCCAAAACTAAATGTTAATAGAAATACTAGTTCTTTAGAATTGTCTATTTTCTCCTCATGCCCTAAGTACTAGTTTATAATTTGGGTGAGGACAGGAACTATAGAGTGTTTATATAATGGGGCTGGTGATAGTTATATATTTAGACTGACCTTGATAAGGTTCACAAGCTTTATGTTTTCCTCATCTGCAAAACTATGGTTTCCTCATCTGCAAAATTAATCGTCATCACCATCATTGTATGAAAGAATGTTTTATAAACAAAGGGCATGTGCAAAAATGAAGAATGTTATACAAATTTTATTATCCTCTGTAGCACCTAGGATATAGTTACTGTGAAGAGTAAGCAGTAAAGAAAAGCCAGGAAATTTACTGAAACTGTTTTTTCCCCAAAAGAAGGAACCTTCTCATGTGTAATCACTGCCTATCAAGTAAACTGGCATTTATAGTGTTTTCAAGTTTTCAAATATTTTACAAAGTAGTTTAGGTTGTACAATGGGGTCTTTTTTTAACCTCAACTTTCTCTAACTTCTGTTAATCTAACTTCATATCTTTACAAATTATGTGTGTCACTGTGACTCTTTTTTTTCTATTTTATATACATACTGAGCCACCCTGGTTCCACACTGTAGTAAATATTCTTTCTATACTGGCAGGAATACTTCACATAAATTTAACAAAGTGTCTGTTTGTCTTCTTTGTGCTAAAAAACTAGGAAAAAAATAAAAACTTAGCAGATTTTTGCCAAATTTAAAGATATGTTTGGAATTAGCTAATGTAAAATAGGAGGTATACAGCATTCAAGAAATTCACTTTAGGGGATCCTAAGGGGCACCTCCTTTTGAGTAGCTGCAGGTGTTTATTTGCAGTTTTGTGAAATTATAATGCACAATTCTTCATAGGGTGTCCCAGGATGACTAGCAACATGGATTTACTTTTTAAAAATAGTTATTGTTTCTCCAAAACAATACAGGAGAATCCACCTGGCTGATAATATAGAATGACAGTAAGGAATATAAACAGTCACCCACACCATTTTCTTTGGAACTATCAGGATGTTATACTAACATTATACAACAATCTAACTGCTCAAAAAGGTACAAATAACCCATTTACAACCAAGCATCAACTAGTTACAATATTTTTCAAAATTATGACATTTTATGTAGTTTCATAATATAAACAATGTATATTAAATGCATATACTAGTTAATATTTTGCATTATATATAAACCAATACCTTTAGATAGAGGATTCTGGGAGGATGGCAGAATAGGAAACATGTGTCAACATTTGTGGCAGAATCTGTCTGATGCAACTATTTGGGGACCTTGGAGGCTACTGAAGGTTTGCAACTTCCAGGAGAAGGCTTAGATGGTAAATTACTATTAATTTTGGTCAATTTCAGCTCTTGCACAGATGCACCTATCCATCCTCCATCTCTCAATCCTGGCAGGCAGCTGTCCACATGTTCCTAGAGCACTTTACACACAGCTTGCAGGGCCAAGGTGGGAAAAATGGACCCTGTCCTCCAAATATGAGGCACCTGTGCTCTACTCATTGATTATAACCTCTAATCAGAGAATGCCATTGATGTAAGCCCCTCCTTCTCTGGCCAAAGGGACTTCCAGGGTATTAACATCTCTGGAAACTCCCCCACCTTCATTTTTCTCTTTTTACTCCTTTGGAAGCCAGGAGTAAGAGAACAGGCTTGGAAGGAAGATGAATTCAGCTGTGGTCATGTGGAACTTGAGATACACAGTAGGCAGTTGCATGTGTCTGTTTAAAGTTTAAAAGATAGGCGCGGGCCAAGGATTATGTTTAGCCTTCATCAACAACATATACATTGAAGACTAGGACATTAAAAGGCAACCATATGTGTGGGAGAAATTAGAAAGTTATTACACATCCTCAGAGGAAGGAACAAACTCAGAAAAGACCTGATAAAACTTTAGGTTTACACATCAGTCTGATCTTCATCACAGAGACAACCTACAACAATCAAAAGGACAAAAGCAAAACAAACCAAAAAATCCCAGAAAATCCTGGCAGGGGGAGAATCTGATTTTCCAGAGTTACCAAATTATTACATTCAAATCTCCAGTTTTCAATAACAACAAAAAAAAATCAGAAGGCATACTAAGAAACAGGAGAATATAGTACATTCAAAGGAAAAAAAAAAAATAATGTCTGTGAAAAAGCCCTAATGGCTGATCTAGTAGATACAGACTATTTAAACCAATGTCTTAAAGGTACTCAAAGAACTAAAGGAAGACATGAAAAAGTCAAGAAAATGATAAATGAATAAAATAGAAATATCAATAAAGAGATAGAAAACCTAAGAAGAAACCAACAAGATATTCTGGAGCTGAAAATTACAATAGACTTATCTAGTCTAAGGAGCAGAAAGAAGGAATAAAAAGATCTATGGAATACCACCAAGCCGATCAATAAATGAATTGTGGGAAACCGAGATGAGAAGGAGAAAGGGGCAGAGAAAATATCTGAAGAAATAATGACTGAAGGCTCTGTAAATTTGATGAGAGTCATGAATATAAACAACCATGAAGCTCAACATATTCCAAGTAGGAAGAACTCAAAGAGACCTTCAGCAATACATATTATAATCAAACTGTCAAAAATCAAAGACAAACAAAATCTTTAAAGTAGCAAGAGAAAACTACTCCTCACATACAAGGGATCCTCAATAAAATGATGAGCAGATTTCTCATCAGAAACGTTGGAATTCAGAAGGCAGTGGGCTTGTATATTTAAAGCGCCAAAAGGAAAAAAAAAAAAAAACTGACAACCAAGAATCCTATATCTAGCAAAATTGTCCTTCAGGTAAACAAAAGCTGAAGGAGTTTGTTACAATTAGACCTACCCTGCAGCAAATGCTAAAAGGACTCCTCCAGTCAAAATGAAAGGATCCTTGATGGTAACTTGAAGCCATTTGAAGTAAAACTCTCAGTAAAGGTAAATACATGGGCAAGTATAAAAGCTAGTATTATGGGGCGCCTGGGTAGCTCAGTTGTTAAGCATCTGCCTTCAGCTCAGGTCATGATCCCAGGGTCCTGGGATCGAGCCCCGCATTGGGCTCCCTGCTCAGCGGGAAGCCTGCTTCTCCCTCTGCCTCTGCTCCTGCTTGTGTTCCTTCTCTCACTGTCTCTCTGTCAAATAAATAAATAAAATCTTTAAGAAAACAAAGAAAAGCTAGTACTATTAAAACAACAGTATGCAACTCCACTTTTTGTTTGCTACATGATTTAAGAGACTGTTACATTAAAAGTTATTAGTTTATGTTTTTGGACACAAAATTTAAATTTTGTGATATTAGTAACTGATAGGAGTGGGGATGGAGCTGTTAAAGGAGCAGCTTTGTACATTGTACATTGTACAATACATTGTAAAATGTAGTATACATAGAATGGGATATTACACAGCCTTGAAAAGCTAGGAAATTCTGACATATGCCATGGAACAGATAAACCTTGAGGATATTATGCTAAAGGAGATTAATTAATCACAAAAAGAGAAATATGGTATGATTCCACTTATATAAAGTACTTAGATTAGTCAAAATCATAGAAAGAGAAAGGAGAATGGTAGTTGCCAAGTGCAGGAAGCCAGAGAGAACACAGAGTTATTGTTTACTGTGTACGGAGTTTCAGTTTTGCAAGATGGAAAGAGTTCTGGAAATGGATGGTGGTGTTGGCTGCACAACAGTGTGAATGTACCTAATATCAGTTAACTGTACACTTGAAAATGGTTAGGATAGGAATTTTTATGTTGTCTGTATCTTACCACAATAAAAAACAGGAGAAGAAGATAAATTCAATAGACTTCCACATTTGAACAATATCAAAAAGTGAAAAGAGAGAGAAAAGGAGAAGCAACAAAAAGGTAGATAAGCACAATAAGAAAAGAGAAATAATAAGGGAGAAATAACTACCAAAGCATAAAAAATGAAAATGAAATAAAGCAAAACTTAAGACCTTATTTTTTATGATTCAAAGCAAATAAATTTGAAAGTCCACATGCCATACATAATCATCTGAAAAAAATGTAATTCACCAGCCATGACTTTATGAGGGATGGGGAGTCTAAAGAAACCAATGACAATAGCAGGTGTAGAAAAAAAATTTCAAAGAACCCTTGCAAAAACATCTAGGCACAGAGACTTCATTTTTGTTTTTTTGTAAGATTTTATTTATTTATCTGAGAGAGAGAGAGAGACAGCAAGAGAGCACAAGCAGGGGCAGCAGCAGAGAGAGAGGGAGAAGCAGACTCCTCCTTGAGCAGGGAGCCCAATGTGGGCCTTGATCCCAGGACCCCAGGATCATGACCTGAGCCGAAGGCAGATGCTTAACCAACTGAGCCACCCAGGCACCACCAGGCCCAGAGATTTTAAAAGAAAATTGTTCCACTCTAAAGGAACAGATAATTCCAGGGTTCACTAAACTTTGCAGCGAGGAAAACATCTTCCAAAATTTTTTATGCTAGTATGACATTGACATCTAAATAGGAAAATACTACAATATACAGAAAGGAAACTACAGTTCTTTTCTCTTAGAAACTTTGAAATAAAAATTTGAAATAAATATTGGTAAAAAAGAATTTATTATCATGTAAAAAAGAATACATCATGACCAAATGCTATTTTTTTCCTGGAATATAAGGATAGTTTGATATTATAATAGGCTTTACCATAACTCACCTCATGCAGATATCTAAGGACAGAAGCCATATTATCACATTAGTTGCTGAAAGGGTACTTAAACTCATTATGCATTCAAGATAGCATCTTGCTATCTTCCTTGGCAGATGCTATGCCAATGTCTTCTTTAATGGGAAGCCACTGTTTGCATCCTTGCTGAAGTGGAAATAAGCAAAGAATGTCCACTTCCTTTACCACTGTTTAATGTTCTTTTGAAGGAATTAACCAATATAATCAGACAATGTTTTGAAAATTTTGAAATGCTAAAATTAGTATCTCTATATGCAGCTAATCAAATAGTTACCTGGAAAAAAACCCAAGGGCACCTAGGAAAAAATCCAAAACTAAACAAACAATAAAGTAACAGACTATAAAACTGACAGAGAAAACTAGTAGCTTTCATATATTAGAACAATAATATACAGTCTTGGATTTGGGTGATTCAGATATGCATACATTCCAGTTATTATGGTCTGTGTGAGATAATCCTGGTCCTCCCACCAACATGGTTCAAGTTTCAGTTACCATGTTCAGTTTCAGTTACCATGGCATATTCACTATATTCACAATTAGAACTGTATAAAATGCCAACTTTATTGATAGCTCCTCAAATCATGACATAAATCACAAGGTATACATCACGATAAGCTAAGTATCACCCACGTCTTCCAAAGGCGGCCTGTGTTTGGTCACCATGAATTTGTTATTCAGTGGATGCACAAGCAACAAAGTTTGCAGCTCTGTTGCCACCCTGTCTCCCCCATGATATTTTACCAAAAATGGATAATCGAAAGTGGGAATTTGACCAACAGAGCTGAAAATGCAGCAAGGAAATGATAAATAATAATGGCGGAATGGAAATGGAGTTATAAAGAGCTGCCCCTGGAATGTTGGCACCACTATGGTTCAAGAGATGCTGAATGTGCAGCCAGAGGAACTTAGTGATGCAAAGATCAACATAAGTGAGGAAAGTGGTTATGACAAAAAGAGCGGAAGGCGGCCCAGAGGAAGTGACACTGGCAAAAACCTTCATGTTAAAGGAATTCTCAGAAATATTTCATGACATTGAAAATGCAAAAGATGAAGTGCTCTAAACTGACCCATACTTAAGAAAAAAGCTAGGACAGTTTGCGAAATAGAGAAATTATTTTCACATTCCATGTTGTAAACTCTATAATGAAGATGAAAGCAAGCATTGTTCAAATTACTCTTGATAAGATTTTTGTGAAAAAAGTTACTTCTCAATGCTTCCAATGGCTTAAATTACAGTGCACCGTATATTAGTTTTATGATTTTTTTTAATTTTCTACACATTTATAACCTAGAGCAAGAGAGTTTTTAATGTTGTGGTAAAAACATTTAAAGCTCAAAATAATTGTAAAATTTCCCATCACTTTCCATGGTTTCTAATTGTGCATTTTTAGAGTTCTGTGGTATCCATGCAAAGCATAAACTGTCTGTGCTCGCTGGAGGTTCTGCGCTTATGCTTACTCATGTTAATGATAAATGCCTATTTTGTTCATGATAATTAGATACTAAGGAGATTCTCCTCCATTGGTTTGATTGGTGCCAGACTAGAATCAAGGATTTCTTGACTTCAAACACTGACAAACACTGACCTGGGTAAAACACAGTAGGAATACAACATTTCAGATGCATTGTAACAATAAACTTCCATGGGATGTCCTTGGAACCTAAACAGAACTTTATTCACTGAAAAAAACATATACATTCTGAATTTTTAACCAATTAATAATAAGTTTTTGGACTATGAAATGTTCATATTTCAGCACATCTCTATATCTCATATAGAAGGATTGTATGTAACAAATGACTGAATCCACTCTATAATTAGTGCTTCTAGGAATAACAAAAGTAAGTTCTTCTACCTCTCCCTAGCATAATACTTTAGTTTAGCGATCTTCTAAAATCAGTAACTCATGAATCTAAGTATTTTATTTTATTTAAAGTTGCTCTTTTTTTTTCTTTTTTTCTAGAGAGAGCAGGCGTGTGCAAACACAAGCAGGGCGAGGGGCAAAGGGAGAGGGAAAGAGAATCTTACGAAGGCTCCACCCTCTATTATGTTGAGTGAAATAAGTCAAACAGAGAAAGACATGTATCATATGATCTCACTGATATGAGGAATTCTTAATCTCAGGAAACAAACTGAGGGTTGCTGGAGTGGGGGGTGGGGTGGGAGGGATGGGGTGACTGGGTGATAGACACTGGGGAGGGTATGTGTTCTGGTAAGCGCTGTGAATTGTGCAAGACTGTTGAATCTCAGATCTGTACCTCTGAAACAAATAATGCAATATATGTTAAGAAAAAAAAAAGAAGAAGAAGGTAGTGGGAGGGGAAGAATGAAGCGGGGGAAATCGGGGGAAATAGACGAACCATGAGAGACGATGGACTCTGAAAAACAAACAGAGTTCTAGAGGGGAGGGGGGTGGGAGGATGGGTTAGCCTGGTGATGGGTATTGAGGAGGGCACATTCTGCATGGAGCACTGGGTGTTATGCACAAACAATGAATCATGGAACACTTCATCTAGAACTAATGATGTAATGTATGGGGATTAACATAAGAATAAATAAATAAAGAAAGAAAGAAAGAAAGAAAGAAGGCTCCACCCTCTAAAGGTGACTAACATAACATAATAAAAATAAAATTTAAAAAAATTTAAAAAATAAAAATAAAGTTGCTTTTATTTTTATATAATTATTTATATTATGTATTTCTAAAGTTTATAGAATTTGTTTCAGTTAAAGGCTGTATTACATATTGTTAATGTTTATAGGAGATATTCATTCATTTAAATTAATATGTATTTATAGTATACCAACAGATTTCCAGGTACTGTTCTAAAGATTTAAAAGAAGTTAAGACCAAATCCTTGCAAGTGACCTAGTATCTACTGGAATAAGCAGAATCGTAAGGAACAATTATCATATCACGTATTGAGATGTAAGATTAAATGGCTTACCCCATGCCAATCAAATTTTTATAAATACAAATCTTGCATCTCATTATCGCATTTCAGCTATAAAGATGGACTACTAAGCCTACATGCTTGAAGATAAAATTTCATAGATAAGTTATAAATCACACATGAGTATAATTATACTAATTATTATTATCATCAAGAATAGTGAATGGAAAGAAA
This sequence comes from Mirounga leonina, assembly GCF_011800145.1. NCBI lineage: Eukaryota > Metazoa > Chordata > Mammalia > Carnivora > Phocidae > Mirounga > Mirounga leonina. The sequence continues at coordinate 30,546,221 of NW_023270320.1, read as the reverse complement.
GAATTCAGAATTAAAGTTGAAATAAAGAACAAAACATTATTTAAATTTTTAATTTTGACCAATTCTAAGCAGGAACTCACTCTAAATAGGTAATTTGAGCTATAAAAACTCACAGATATGTTAAAAAGAATCTGGTAGCAATCAGCCTCACATAGTGAGCTGCAGGAGATTTTTAATATGATAGTAAATTTACTAACAAAATATTGATTTTTTTTAAAATGGCACTCAATACTAATTTGATTCTATAATGTTTAAGGAAATTTCCTTTTGCCCTTTAGAACAACAAAAAATATATAACATGGAACATTATTTCATTCACCTTAATAAGGTTTATTTTGTTACCAAATCAAAGTATTATGAGGTTTTAATATATTTAATAAATCTACTCTCATATCCTCAGTGTCTTCTACAGGGCACTAATATTATAACGATGCTTCCTTTAAAAACACCTGATTTGTAGAGCAATAAAAGAGAGTGTTTATATTGATTAGATATATAGACTTCAAAGCCAGAACGAATTGCGTTCAAATCTCAGCTTTGAAAGGTGTTTCTTTCTATTACTTTGGCAAATTACTCGATCTTCCCGAAACTTTTTCTTCTCAACGGTATGGGGAAATAACACTGCCATGGAACTGAGGGGAGAATACAATAACAATTTATTTTAGAAGTCAGTAATAGTAAATTTTATCTATTTTACGTCTTTTACGTTATTGCTGAATATAGTAACAATCGTGCTGATATTACAAATCTAATGCTCCTAAAGGATTGAGTTCGCAGGATTTCTGTGTCACAAAATTTCGTGTCGTTTCCACTTCCCACCAAACTAACAAGTAAAAATGCAAATAATAGTCTACACCTGAGATTAAGCAACACATTGGAGCTTGACAATTATTCTCTTATTTTCTCCTGTAACAAGCTGTTAGCCCTTTAATAACAAATAAGTTTCGATTGGATACTTTCTCTAAACATGTGTTAATAAGTGTAAATTTCCTTTGCTCAGTTTAAAAAATAAGTATTACTTAATATAAATAATAGCAAATTCTAAACTCAAGATGTGATTAATATTCTTACAAGTATTAAAACTCTTGTATCAGTTTTGGTATTCTAGAAAATTTACCAAGCTTCTCATATAAAGTCATATTGAATTTGTTCCTTTAAACCTGTCTAAGTTTACTTCCCAGCCAGAAGGTATAAATGACAGAATTGTGTGATCCATTTGGTTCTAATGTAGCAAGTGACTAATTCCACTCTGTAAGTGGCACTTCTAGTAACAAGAAAAGCAAGTTATGCTATTTGTTCCTGGTAAAATTCTTTCGGTCAACATTCTTTTAAAAATCAATTCTTCATGAATGAAAAAAATTATCCATTTGCTATATACTTTTCTTTAAAATAATTATCTTATATATGGAATTTCTGCAAGAGTTAGTATCGTTTCTCGGAACCGTCTTTTTCTTAGTCCTCTTTAAAATGATATACACTCTAATTCAGATGTATCTAACATTAAAAAAAAACTGGATTTGTAAACATTCAAACATGAAACTGATAAGTTGGTGAGAGAGTATTTGTACTATAAAATTATTATTTTAAACCTGTTCTTTTAAATAGGAAGTTTATTTTTAAAACAAAATTTAAAACAGCAAATTACTTATGTAAATAGGAAAATAATTCACAGACAACTTCTAGTATAAATAAGTTGTGTAGTTTGACACATTTACAAAGGCAAAGAAAAGTGTGAAATAAAAATGAGCTCAAGGACAGACATACACATAGATGATTACAGCTGAAAGGAAAGCAGCAATGACGAATGCACAGATCATCAAAGGGCAATGAGCCATAGTAGAGTCCTGCTCCAAGTCTAGTCTCAAAAATGTCACTATAAACAAACTAAAACCCCACATATTGAGATAGCAAAACTTTAGCTGAGAATCAATAAGCAACCCTTATTTGTGTTATTAATACCACAGTTGTCTTGAAGGCTCATTTTACATAAACTGTACTTTCAAGTTGAGAGGACTGGCTAGTGGAATTCTAGTAAATCCAACGCACTTAGGCAAACAGTACCTATCAAGCATCTGATTTCACAACTTACCTAAATACCTTTATCAATCAAATATTTATAACTCATATTTAAAAACAAAATAATAAGAAAATAAATAAAAATAAAAACAAAATAATGCCCTCACAGAAACTTGATTAGAATACTGAAAATATTCTACCAGTGTTTCCTAAAAAATGACTTTCTCTCCCAAAGAGTAAGAACAAACTCACCGTGGTGCCTTTAAAAATAGGACATAACACTAAATGCCATAATAATGATGGCATAGTAATATTAATGGCAACCACAACTTATATTTGATTAGGTTTTTTCTGTTTGTCAGGTACATTTTATGGTATATCTCATGTTAATCCTCACAGTAACACTGGGATGAGGTACTATTATTCCCCTTTGATCAATGAGAAATCTGAGGCACAGAAGGGTGAATAACTTCACCTAAGTCGTGCAGCTAAGAAGTAGCAGAGCCACAATTTAAAATTAGGCAAATTGAGCAGAAATAAGGTATTGACCAAAATAAAAGTTCACCACCTTATACCTGGTATAGAGGGCAAAAAGACCACAACTCATCTTCAACTGGTGCATGGAGCACTCTACCAACAAAGGAAGGGAAGTCTTTTGTGAACTCCTTCAAGCTAGTCAAGATAAAAATTAGCTATTTCAGGAGACTTTGGGTGGTTCAGTGGATTAAGCGTCTGCCTTCAGCTCAGGTCATGATCTCAGGGTCCTGGGATCGAGTCCTGCATTGCTCTCCTTGCTCAGCAAGGGAATCTGCTTCTCCCCCTTTCTCTGCTCCTCCCTCCTGTTCATGCTCTATCTCTCTCTCTCTGTCTCTCTCAAATAAAAAAATAAATCTTTAAAAAATTATCTATTTCACAAAGCTTTACAGTTTGCTACATCTCTAGGCCTTCCAAGTATTTTTATCACCCTATCCAGGGAGTAATGAGACTCCAAGGAAGAAAGAAAAAAAAAAAAAAAAAAAAAAAAACTGGCTCAACACACCACAGACCAAATGAAGCTAATATAAATGGCAATACTTAGCTGATGATTTAAAAAGGAAGATAAATTCAGACCATAGGAAAGGCCATGTAGGTGAATGTACTCATCCATTTACTTATGAAATAATGATAATATTTGTTTGCCTATGTTAAGTTCTATACTTTAAGGTAGTCTGAATTAAAGATAATGGAGAAAAGTAAGTTTGGTAATCTGCTGAAATGGACACTGAGATGAGACCAAATATATATTCTGAAATAATAGGAGGACTTTTCCAGATAAGCTCTAGTGTTGGCTCCATTCATTTTAGCAATAATATAAACATGGAAACGGAACCTCTTATGCAAATATCTAATTTTAAAAATATGGATTCCTAAGAGAAATATACCTATTCTTGGTACTATGGTCATTCAAGAATTTTTCACAAGTTTGCTAATAAAGAAAATTGTGTGGCAAGCAAAACAACTCAATTTCAGTTTTGTCACATGGAAGTAATTGAGCAAAAACTCCATTTCATAGGTTTTTTTAGAGGATTCGGCACAATGAGTCATGTAAAGTACTGAGCACAAGACTTGGCTCATAGAATGAGAGCTCAAGAAATAGTAGGTACAAGATTATAAGATCAAAGTAACAAACTCTCCAGTCTGCTCAACTCTTTTTATATTGTTATTTATACTGATGATGAAATTCAGCAAAAGTGTTCTTCTATGCATCAGTTCTGAATGAACTCAGGTAGATAGAGTCCACACTGTTAACACTTTTTTTTTAAGATTTTATTTATTTATTTTAAAGAGACAGTGTGAGTGTGAGCATGGTGAGGGGCAGAGGGAGAGGGAAAGAGAGAATCTCGAGCAGACTCCATGTTGAGCATGGATCCTGACACGGGGCTCAATTTCACCACCGTGAGATCATGACCTGATCCAAAATCAAGAGTCAGATGCTCAACCAGCTATGTTACCCAGGTTCCCTGTTAACACTTTTCAATCCAAAGGTTGAATGCAATAAAGGAATATATGTATAAAGGCAGCCCTCTTTATGACCCTTCTGTAATGAATCAATAGACTATAATCATTGCCAAAAACTTATTTTAGCATTCTATTATATATGTTAAGATGTCACTTCTTTATCATAATTCTATCAATATTTTCTTTAAAAGCCAGCATTTAAAAAAAAAATAGTGCTAGATACTATCTTTCCTTGAAAAGAATGATTTCTTTTTGTTCTTTATGACAGGATGACTTCATTTACCACATAGGGATGACTCTTCAGAACTAGTGAAGTAGTTCTTACAATTGTGCATGAAGATTACATTGCTTTGTGCTGTCGGTGAATTAGGGCAGGCTTGGACTTGCCTTAAAGAAAGTATCTGCATTTTTCTGCATATGTTATTTACTGCTGATTCTGTCAAAGCTACTCCTAGATTGTGTGTCTCCTTCCCAAAGAAAGTAAAAGTCCACATAAAAACAAACCAAAAAAATGTTTGCATATTACTATTTATCATGGAAATAGTTGCTAATGGTATAAACCTTGAAATTTTTATTTTTCATTGAATACAAGTTTCTCACTTGAATGGATATATCTTTGATGGAGGTGTCAATGGTAAGCTGTTACCATATTCCAGTTTTCTGCAATGGACACATTTTTTTCTTTTCAGTGGTTGCCAATATATTCTTATCTGCCTAGTAATTTCAAATGTCAATGGTAAAAACGGAATTACCATAGAATTATAAAATTCTTTCAAAAGTTATATTATTAGGATAATAACTCTGCAAAGTGCCTGGATCACTGGAGTTCTCAATAGTTAAATGAATGCATGAAAAAAAAGAAGGAGAAGGAAGGAAACAAAGAAAGAGTACTTACTACAGTATTTGCAAAGCAAAAGGAGTATTAATGACATGTCTGTTTCCCCTAAAGAGATTAGAATACAAGTAGTAAGTTTGTAAACATATGTGAAAGAATAAGTAATAAAACAAAATAATATAGGGCAATCATGGAGAGTTGAACTCTAAATGCTATTAGAGTTCAGATAAAAGAGCCAAGAATGCTAATATTTCATGTATCATATATATGTGTCACTTCATGCATCATATATGTATTTCATATGTATATATATGAAATGATGCATATATGATACATGAAATATTAGCACATATATATGCACCCTATATATATATATATACCTGATTTTGGATCAGGTCATGATCTCACGGTGGTGAAATTGAGCCCCATGTCAGGATCCATGCTCAACATGGAGTCTGCTCGAGATTCTCTCTTTCCCTCTCCCTCTGCCCCTCACCACGCTCACACTCACACTCTCTTTAAAATAAATAAATAAAATCTTAAAAAAATATATATATATATAATGATATATATATCATTATGCAGTCCAGTGATTCAAAGTACTGTCATATTCTTCACTAACATAATTTCCGAGAAATGTCTGATGATCCAGACACCCAATATTTGTTAAAGGATATGAGTGTCCTCTTAAATATATATAAGCTACTTGGTTTTGGTTAGCAAGTCAGAAAGTATACCAAAGACCGCAGTTACATCAAGGTGATGCCTTTTCTATGATTGAAAATACAGATTTCACTGGAAAGAAGCAGCAGCTGTGTTCCTGGGGTTAGAGCACTTTGTTGCAGAAAGAATATCAATGGAGTGTTTATGAAATAACAAGGGAACATCACATCGCAAAGAGCAATGAAAGCCTCTTTTAAAAAATCTGTATAATAAACATGTCTAGATGCTTATGGTTCTGGCAGATCGCTACAGAGGAAATATTAGAAAAAAAATCTCATACTCATACATTTTTCATGAAATGTTCTGTATTATACATCACAGCTGCAAATCTGCCCTCTGAAGTTTTCAGCTTCTTAATGACACCAGAGATTTAGGGCATGGGGTGGAGTCAGACTGACATGTGACTGATGAGGTGGAAGTGCGAGTCTGAGGGCCATTGAACACAGAGAATTTCCCCAATGAATCATAATTACAGAAACACCTGTGCTGAAGGGTCTGTGCTGATTCAGAAAAAAATATAAGGACTTAATGGACTGCAAGATCCTTCATCTCAGACCCATGGCAGTGGGGAGTAAAGGATACAGTTGCATTTAAAAATTATATTAAGACATTGCTTAAAAAAAAAAAAAAAAGACATTGGTTTGTATCCTTTCCATCACCTGAAAGTGTTTGTCTCATTTGAGAATGGGAAATTGGATCTTGAAACACCACCGAAATATACAAGGAGCATTTTCTGGAAAATGATGCAGAAATGTAAGGTCATAAACTACTGAGCTTGACTGAAGCCATTAAAGCCGGATTATTCTGAGTTTTCCTTATCTTTATAAAGTCTATTATTGATTGAAAACAGGTTTTAATGCAAGTGTATATTCTAGGCAAAGAAACATGATTTGACAACAAAGCCATTCTTCAAGTTAGAATTCTTTTTTTTTTTTTTTTTTAAGATTTTATTTATTTATTTGACAGAGAGAGAGGCAGCGAGAGAGGGAACACAAGCAGGGGGAGTGGGAGAGAGAGAAGCAGGCTTCCCACTGAGCAGGGAGCCCGATGCGGGGCTCGATCCCAGGACCCTGGGACCATGACCTGAGCCGAAGGCAGACGCCCAACCATCTGAGCCACCCAGGCGCCCCTCAAGTTAGAATTCTTACCCCGTGTGTGTGCTTTTAACCATCTATTATATCTTGGGACTAGGGTACAGGTTGGGATGGGGTAGAGGGGTTATAATAGTTTATTTGCCTTTGAAAAAAGCGTTCAGAAAGTGTTCAAAAACATTAAAATATGTGTAGACTGATTTGAGAAGGGTAAGAGAAGAACAGGATATGACAAAATATGTTCATTAGGATAGAAATGAAGTTCAATATTTATGAGAAATAAATAGTATTTCTTTAAATCAGTAAAAGTGAAGTAAGTTCAGAAGATAATAGTAAATATGAAATATAAAATAATTCACATTATTAGATCCAGGTATTTTTAGTTACATTATTTTTTTCAGTTACATTATTTTGTTCTCTCTAAATATTTAATCTGTAATAAAATACTGTTCTTTGGATGAATACTATGTCTGAAATTGTTTATAACAAGATTTGCAGCAGTATACACATACTTTGGGCAATGTCTTTATATGAATTCTTCAACATTCATTCTTTTTTGGAATATCCTAGTATAAAAACAAAGAATAAAAATAGTAAGCAGTGTATGATATTTATATTATTATAGAAATAGCATATTTACATGTTTTGAAGATAGCATGTTTTGAAAATCAACATGATAGGGATGCCTGAGTGGCTCAGTCAGTTAAGCGTCTGCCTTTGGTTCATGTCATGATCCCAGGGTCCTGGGACCGAGTCCTACATCGGGCTCCTTGCTCAACGGGGAGCCTGCTTCTCTCCCTCCCTTTGCCTCTCCCCCTGCTTGTGCACATGTGCTCTCTCTCGCTCTCTCATAAATAAATAAATAAATAAATAAATAATCAACATGATAGAAAATAAAATATGAAAAGTAATAAAACTTGCTCATAACCTCATCAGTCAGATATATCTACAATTAATATTGTGGTATAAATTCTTCCAGGAAAGTATCATATAATATTATCATAACAGGAAAAAAAATTAAATGGCACTGCTTTACATATAAACTTAGGAACAAAGATCTATGAATCTTTTTCAAATTTTATGTATTTATTGAATAAGGCATACCACAATTAGCAAATATTTTAATAAATATCAGATACAAACTTATTCTTGAGTTCAAATATGAATAATATTAACTGCATTTACATGTGAACAATTCAGCAGGAAGACTGCATTTAAGTGAGTAACTTATCTGATCCATAGAGAAATAAGGTAATGATGCAAACAAAATTCAGCAACCTGAATGCTATTTGCGGGAGGATCAGGGAAGGAAATAAATGTGTAGATCTTTGACATATGCTCTTGTCCAAGCTCCACAAAGATCCAAAAGACAGCTCCATGTGCTTGTTAAAACCTTGGATCCTTGAGCCTAATTTGGGGTGTTCAAATCCTGCCTCTGGTACTAACCTGATGGCAGACTTGGATGGTGAGTATATTATCCAAATCTTAACAATTGTTCAGCATACTGTAACTTTAGGAAACTTACTGACCTCCCTCCCTTCAGTTTTGTCATCTATAAAATGGAATCATTGGGACTTTAATGAGTGACTGTTTGCATTGCATTTAGAACATTCATACCCACACAGGAAGCACTATGCAAACATTATTTTTAAACTGATAGCTTACTTTACTATTTATTTTACAGATGAGGAATTTGAGCCTTAGTTTGAATTTTCCATTTGCTCACCATTTCGGGCATAAAGTCCATTCTGCTGTCAAATAATTTTTGTTTTCTCAAGTTAAAAAAAATAGATGTTCTGTATTTTTCAAGTACCTAAGTTTTAATTACATTATTTCTGCCCCTACAATCACAATAGCAAAGCCATCCAAATAAATAATTGATTGAGAATTTCCATGAATTTGGTGTGCTTTTTTTTTTTTTAAACAGGAGCTTTTTTCCCCTGAATCAACCACCTTCCTTACCCTAACTATGACCCCGTTGTACTGTCTTTATTTAAAATTTGATATTTGTTCATCAAGGATTCCTTTTGCATTGATTTTTTAATTTTTTAAAAAATATTTTATTTATTTATTTGGCAAAGGGAGAGAAGGAACACAGCAGGGGGAGTAGGAGAGGGAGACGCAGACTTCCCCTTGAGCAGGGAGCGTGATATGGGATTCAGTCCCAGGACCCTGAGATCATGACCTGAGCCAAAGGCAGATGCTTAATGACTGAGCCACCCAGGTGCCCTGATTTTTAATTTTTTTAATTATTGCTTTTAAATATTATCTATCTTGATTGCTAAGATTTTGTGACCCCTGGGATTTCATACCTGAGGCAAGTCCTTCACCCTAATCCCAGCCCCCTGCAACTGTGATCATGAAGCTAGAAAGATAAAGAGAAGTCTGATCAAAATGGGCTTTATTAGCCTTACTAAAACGTCTGGGCTTTATCTTAAAGGCAGTGTGACAAGTAAGAAATAAAAATAATGATACTGTGTTTGAGTGGACCATGGGATTTAGGGAGGAGTGAAATATTTTGCCAGTGTTTCCACTTGATCAGTTGGGCAGAGAATAGCGCTATTCTCCATTTTCTGAGGGAGGGAAAGCAGGAGGGAGGGTATGTTTCGAGAAGACGGCCTGATTATGAGTTCAGAGGTTAGACTGTGAGCTGTCTTTAGGAAATTAAAAGAGAGATTTGCAGAAAGCAGTTGGAAATTTCATCCATATTCCAGGTTCAGATATGCACTCTGGAAGCGGTCAGCAACGAAATTCATAGAAACAGATGAAATGACCTAACAAAGTTTAAAAAAAGAAAAAAAGAACTAGGCTAGGTACTGAGAATATAATAGAAGGAACAGAGCTCCTTGGAAAGGAAATGAACAAGTCAACAAGTAGAAGTGTTTCAGTTGCTTTAGAACAACTTGAAGATTTCCTGATAGTAAATTCCTTAAAAAGGCAAATCAAAGAGTCCTGAGTTTGCACGCAAGCTCTGTCCCTGGCCATCTGCGTTACCTTTATTAAATGATTTCCTCACCTAGAATCTGGAAATAATAACCATGTGTTTTACAGAGTAGCTGCAAGAATTTCAAGAAATAGAAGGAAGGCTTAAAAGAGTATCTGGCACAAAGAAAGTGCTCAAGTAATAAGCTGTGTTTAATAATAATGATTTGAAGGATCGTGGGCTCTGATGCTAGACCAACTGTGTTTGCAAATCCAATTCCACCAGTACTAGAAAAGCTATCTCACCATGTAATGTAATTATTTCCTGTGTCTCAGTTTGCAAAACAGTGACATCAACATTATAATAATATCCACCATAGAGGGTTCTTGTGACGCTCAAGCCGAGTTAGTACATAAAAACTGTTTATCACAGTACAGACAATTATAGCTCATAGTTACAAACCTAGTTTATAGGCAGAACAACTTTAAGTTCAATCCCTGAACATATGTGGAGGTTTTTGGGTTTTTTTAATCTTCAATGCTTCTCTCTTTCAAACTTACTTTTTAAATTAATACTGTTGCTTATGTTTTGAAAAATATTTCTTTTTAAGGGAAAGGTTTAGATATAAATAAGTTCAATGAAGATATCAAAAGTCAAAGCCAGGGGTGCCTGGGTGGCTCAGTCGTTAGGCGTCTGCCTTCAGCTCAGGTCATGATCTTGGGGTCCTGGGATGGACTCCCGCGTCGGGCTCCCTACTCCGCGGGAAGCCAGCTTCTCCCTCTTCCACTCCCCCTGCTTATGTTCCCTCTCTCGCTGTGTCTCTGTCTGTCAAATAAATAAATAAAATCTTAAAAAAAAAAAGGTCAAAGCCAATATAAAAAACATAAAGCAGTGTCTTCAAAGAGGTTTATCATGAACAATTCAGCATCCTTTGTCCTTAGACCAATCAGCACCTGGCTGCCACAAAAGGTATGTTGGGATAACTGGTATATAATCTTACTCAAGAGAGTACTAAAAGACCATAATCTTTAGGATCAAACAAAGAGGAATCCAAATCCTCATTTCTTAAATGATTGATTGTGTGACATGAATTGTTATTCAGCATCACTGAGCTGCAAATTTTTCATCTATAATAAGTAATAGGAATATCAGAACATGGCGTTAATGATGACATGGTATACCAAAATGCACAGCACATAGTAGGCTTTCAACAAATGTGAGTTACCTTCTCTTCTGCCAGATGACAATCATTCCCCAGAGACATGAGTCCAGTAAACTTGATTTTAAATTATTGCAGAAAGTAGATGAAAGACACAGTAAAAGTAAAAACAACTACAAATAGCCACACAATAGCTCTAATGAGAATAAACAAATATGCAAAATTTTATTACGTTCAGAAACCAAAATTTAAAGTAAAGCTGGATTCTGTCCTATCTAATGATTTCATGTAATCATAGAAAGTAGTAAATACTTTTTATTTTTTCTCCTTTTTTTTTAAGTGGCCTCCATGCCCGGTGTGGGGCTTGAACTCACAACCCTGAGATTGAAAGTTACATGCTCTACCAACTGACCAAGCCAGGCACTGTGAAAAGAAGTAAATACCTTTTAACATGATTATTTACTCACATTCATTCTATGCAACAATGCTGTATGTTTTATACATTGCTAATTTTTTTAACATGGCAATCAAATTTAATTGAATTTTTAAATATTAGGGTAATGGTAAAAAACAGAGATTTGGAAAATGACCACAAAAAGACGAAGAATATTCTATGCGGATATTGGATGAGGCCAAGACAAAAGAGAAACAAACTCTAAAGAGATCCTGATGGAACAGGGGAGTCTTCCACTTGGGATACCCAGAGTTATTCCAAATCAGAAGACTTGAAGTCAGATTTAGTTTTTTTAGCACCCACCACATTGTGAACTCTCAAAACTACTAAAGGAGCCTAGGATATTTTTGATTTAACTAATGTGTGTAATCAAATAAAACACCTGTTGACAAATGTGTCAATAGCACCTTTGCTACTAAGAATTATTTATGAGTTCCTTTGTGTACCTTGATTACAATTTAATTAAAAATGGACACTTTCATCCAAACTTTGCAACAGTGTTAAAATCTTATAAAAAAAAAAGAGGACATTGACCATGTCACTTTTATTATAATATGAGGTTAGGAATTAGCTTGTTTCTTTATCCAATTTCATCAAATAATGTATTAAGTTATATGATAATATTTTTCTCCAATGAAAATTATGTTAGAACAAATAGGCAATATCAGGACTATTTACAAAATGGTGGAAAGTCTCCTATCTGATATCTAGATTCACTGAAATTTTAAATAATATATATAAATTAAATATTTTGTTATATGAAGAAATTAATTTGCTATCACAAATACAATCAGTAGAATTTTAAATTGGCTAACATAGGGCTTGATGTACATAGAGCAACCAAAACTTAATTGACTATATATTAGACACTTCTTATAGCCAATTTAATTTACAAATCCTTTAAAACAGTGAACTAAATAAGAAATAACATCTGGACCTATTAGCTGCATTCAAGGAACATTTCTTTGGACAACTGTCTTAATATTGCTCCAGCAATATTTGTTGAAAGCCATTCTTCAACTTTTGTTCTGAGTAAAGTTATGTGTGTACATGTATGTGCACAAGCAAGTGTGATCACACATATGTATGTGTGTGTTTATGGAAGAGAGAAAGATTGAGAGAACACACTAAAAATCTGGCACTTTTTTATTAGGGTAATTGATACATGTTGACAAATCAGCAGTTTTTCTCAATTGGCTCATTTGACAATGTTACGTTTATATGCCAGTTATCATCAACTCTAATAACTGAAATTTTAAACATACTATGGTAAGTTGGCCCTAAAAAGTAGTATTTTTAACTTTTTTAATAGTAAAATTAATTACTTATAGCTGGTATTCCTTGTACCACACAGGTGTCAGAGATTATAAATTTTTTAAAAATTCTTATGATAGCCTCTCAGCTCATGAATATAGGTTTTCTACCATTAAAGAAGTCCATCGAGGTAGGAACCAATTTTAATATATGTTTTTTTATTTTAGTTTTTTTTTTAAGATTTTTTTTTTTTATTTGACAGAGAGAGCACAAGCAGGGAGAGTGGCAGGCAGAGGGAGAAGCAGGCTCCCAGCTGAGCAAGGAGCCCTTCACAGGGCTCTCGATCCCAGGACCCCAGGATCATGACCTGAGCCGAAGGCAGACACTTCACCGACTGAGCCACCCAGGCGCCCCTGGGTGTTTTTTATTTTATGATATAACTCACAGTGTTAACAAATGCATGCAGCACATGCTAACGTATATCAATGTACGTTCTTCAAAACCAGAAACTCAGTGTCTATTGTGTAAAAGTCAAATTTTGAGACACTGTAGTCATAGTTAGATGTGAATATCAAAAACAAGTTTAGTTTAATAATATAAATTAATCACATAATTTGACATGTATGTAGCAACCTGATGAAATATTGAAATTTTCTCTGAAATGATGATTTTAGTATGGTTAATGATATATTTTAAACATTAAATATTAGCTTCTATAAATATACAGTATGATTATACCATATATTTGATTACTAATTTGTTATGGAGTTTCATTAAAAAATGCATGGGCCACAGACCAAGTCAAGAAGTGGTAGACAATTTTCTTTTTTTTTTTCTCTTACGAAGTTTTCTAACTAAATGGCTCTCTGACTTGGTGTCTCAGGTCTAATAAAGTTACTCTCTGCACTGAAAAGACCTAAATATTTATCTTTGGGGAGATGCAAACTTTTTTTAAGATTTTGGGATTATTTCATATTTTCTACCCATTCTATTTAAATCTCTGATTTAAAAAAAAAAAAAAAACTGTGTTTTGTTTTGTTCTGTTTTTCTGTAAGTCTAACAGGTTTATACTTTCCAAATAAGAAAATGATGTACCTGAGTTTCATAAATGACATCTCCCATATCATCGATAAAAATGATATACATCTTGTTGTAGAGATATTCAGCAAACAATTCCCAGGAATCACCTTTATTGCAGGGAATAAAACAGATGTACAACTCCCTCTTTTGGATGTCAGATTTACACAAAGGCAACATTGTGCTCCCAAGCATAATATTAAAAGAGGATTAGTGTTCGTGATGCTTCACTTGATAGATATGAGGTCTATTATAAATATACTTCCAAATCCTTTGGATAATTGACTCATCAAAAATACGAAAGGATCTTAGTACAGATATATTGAAGAAATTCCCTACTCAGCCTATCTCACATTTAAGAAGTTATAGCTAGCATCCCATAAAGAGCAAAACAAAGATAAAGAAGGAATTTGATCCATCTAGGTTGCACTTACTTTTTGTAAACTATTCCATTGTCTGAAATTACCCAAGATATAAATATTGTAACAGTGGAAACAAATCAGTCTGATATTCCTTTCTACTTCAACTGAACATAGTATATATTACCTTCTGGAGCCACAAGAGGGACAAGGTTCAATTTACTGTGAATCCCCCTGCCCCATTCCTTCAGACTTCTCCTTTCAAGGTCAGTGATCCTCGTTTATCTTAATCTGAGTATTTTTATTTATCTAGTTATTCATTCATTCATTCATTCATTCATTCATTCATTCATTCACTTTTACTTCTACATACTTAATTGATATACATGTGTTTGAATTAAGTAAAGCTAGGTACCAAAAGAGCATTACTAAACTAACCCTAAGACATACCTCTCTTCATTCTTTGAAGTCTTCTCATAGGTCAAAATGTAGTTGTTGTTGTTTTTTTATATTCATGTCATTCTCTCTAATCCTTCAATGTAAGGAAAAAGTCTTTAGGGTATTCCCAGATGAAGCACAATAGTAATTATACATGTGTGCAATATATACCAGTAAAATAATGCACATTTCCTATGGTTCAGCATTCAATTTCACTTTTGATACTCCTATTACATAAATCTTATAGTATAATGTAAGAAGTTGCAACTGGAGAAGACATGCAGAAGGAGGGAAGTTACTAACGTGATTTAAAATAAAGATCATTGGGGGCGCCTGGGTGGCTCAGTCGTTAAGCGTCTGCCTTCGGCTCAGGTCATGATCCCAGGGTCCTGGGATCGAGCCCCGCATCGGGCTCCCTGCTCGGCGGGAAGCTTGCTTCTCCCTCTCCCACCCCCCCTGCTTGCGTTCCCTCTCTCGCTGTGTCTCTCTCTGTCAAATAAATAAAAATCTTAAAAAAATAAAATAAAATAAAGATCATTGAAAATAAGAATAAAGTAAAATATGAAGAAAAATATGATCTCTTTAATGAGAAAGTGACAGTATCTTCTTATTTTGTGCATTTCATGAAAAATAAAACTAATATATATAGTTTGGAAGACAGAAAAATAATTTACTCCCAGGTATTATGTACCATATATAGGTGGATGAATGGACTGATAGGTACACACACACACACAGTCAAACCTTTTTTAAAAAACGTTTTTTAAGCATTTCATAATCTACTCCCAATTTTATTTAAATCTTTGATAAAAGTCTATTTTTTTCCTGTGAGTCAAACAGGTTTATATTTTCCAAATAGGAAAATGATGTACGTAAGTTTCATAAATAGCATCTCCCACATTATAAATGATAAACACCTTCTTGTGGAGATAATCAGCAAACAGTTCTCAGAAATCATCTTTATTACAGAGAATAAAACATCTTATCTATTTACATACAAGTATATATATGTATAATAGTATTTTATTTTTGAAATAAATTCAACCTCTCATTAAATTATTAAGCAACTTAACATTAATTTGCTAAATGTGTTATAAGGTTATGTTGAGAATGAAAATGACTTGTGGATTCTGCCCTCCTCAAAGTTCCCAAAGCTGAATAGATTACCATTATCTATGCAATTGATAAACTGGAAGAAGGCACTCACTGTTACTATTACTCCTCTAGTAGAATATTATAACAACAGACATTTCCTATTGAGGAAATTCATACTGTAATTAAGTAAAAATAATTCAAAATAAAATTTAAATGGATATAATTTTATCTTAATGATTTAAGGGAAGAAAGTTTCAGCATTTGACAGAGCATGTGGTCCTCACCTCAGATACTTCCACGATGATGTGAGAAAGAAACATTTGTTCATAGAACAGAAGAGTTCTGCAGTCCGGTTGGTAGGACCCATCTGCCCTGCATTCTGTCTTCTGACAGGATTCCATGACCACTGTTCTTTGCCTTCACCATGACCCAGACAGGACCCAGCTCTGTTTAAACCAGACACATGCACATTTTCTTCAGCTGCTGCAGAGAGACACGTCGGCGATAGGACACACAAACACCAGTTTTGTGTGTAAGCAACAACAGAGTGAAAGGGGCCAGGTACACCTCCCTTCCTGTTGTTACACCTGTCATCTCCTTTAAACAAAATGTCCTTTCTTTTTTCACCAACTCAAGTTTCCTTCCGGGGCTGCCTCCTCTTCTGCACACTTTCCCTGTGCCCGACAAGGTCTTGTAAGTACGGCTTCGTCTCTGTTTTCACTGTTCCTTGAAAATAGCTTCATTATTGAGTACATCTTACCACTGTTGTCTTTTCTTTCTGTCCCACCACACTCCCAGAGCACTTATGTTCATGTTTGTATCCCCTGGTGTCCAGCACACTCTGATACTTACATAGTAAGTTACCAATAAATGGTAAGAATTTTTAGAAATCAGTGAAGTACCAACAGAAAGACAGAACTCCATAGGGAGAGACCTGACAATAGTGGGTGATTTTCCTGCAGTGAATTGAAGATATTGAGTGGTAGCAGGTCAATGAATACAACACAACTACCAGCCTCTAATATGTTATTCTTCAGTAGTACTTTCTACCAGGTGTGTATCCAGGCTTTGTGACTCCTGGAGCTTATAAAGTTGGGGAGTAGACTCTTTAAAAATAAATAGCTCAGAATAATGAAGGGAGGACGTCCATGGCATTCCAGGAACTGTCCCTTGCAAGACTTAGACTTGAAGTCAAACTTCAATAAGCAAGACAATAGAAACAAATCTGAAAAAAACATCAGTTCATAAATGTAATGTTGAAAGAAAAGGGAACAGTCTGGAAGGAAGCATGCTGTCATCACTCAGAAGAAAATCCAGCAACTTATTATCTGTGTAGCCGGAGGCAATTCACTTTACTTCTTTAAACCTTCATTAGCATAATCCTAATGTTAAACAATACATAGTATTTTTTATTTTCCAGGCACTGTTCTAGGCATGTTCTAACGTCAATGAATATATGCAGGTTTCACTAGAACCGTTGTTCCTTGGTGAGGTCATTTAGCTAGTAAGGGGCAGAGTCCGGATTCAAATGGGCTTCTGCCCCCCGGAAACGGCTCCACAGTGCATCTTCATCTATAAATGGAAATGACAGCCACCTGCATTACTGTTGTGAGCACAATTCAATTCCTATGTTGTAGCTTCTTCCTTAGGTCGTGTACCCTAGGAGCAGAGTCAGAGACAATGATTCAGAAGCACTTGGTTTATTGAGGAGATGCTCCCCAGGAACAGTAGGGAGTGAGGACAGTAGGACCGATGACAGGACGGTGCCAAAATGTGGTCTCCAGTGAAGTGTAGCCTTGGCCCAAACTACAGGTAGATAAAGAGCAGAAAGCACCACGCTTTCCCCCACCCCTGACCCCTGCAGCTAGAGCAAGAAGACAGAGGCTTGTTTTCTGGGTTTCAGTTTTGTGTAACCTCCACATCAGTACCTCTTAGATAGGCTGCCCCTGGGGGGGGGGCTGGGGGTGGAGAGAGCGGGGTCTGTAACCTCCCAGGCTAAACAAACAAAATTCTCCAGAGAAGCCAGTTGCTCATAGCAAGACAGCTCACAGTAATCCAAAATATTGTGCTTATTGACATTTCACAAAATGCATCTATCTCTTGAATATTGCCAATAATTAAAGATTCAGTTCAATTCTGGGACTTTAAAAATAACAAGTGCTTAGATATACATAGTGATTGATCCTACATGAATATAACTGAAAAAAGCACCTGGGAAAAGGGGGTCTGGGAGGACCTCAACTGCATCTAAAACAATTCTTAACACCTGGTAATTACTCAACAAATATTTAGTATCATTTTTTGTCTGATCTGTTAAAGGGTGATAGGGGAAGTGAAGTGCAGTGCTTTCAATTTTGGCTGAGTATACTATAATGTAGAATAAACACAATGATTAATCAATTAAAGATGCTGACAAATACTGGGTGGAATGTGGTTTATATTACATGTCCCACAACAAATTGAGATGTACATGATTACTATGGGTGTTCTTGCTACCAAGAATAGAATGCATAATGATAATTTTAATGCACAGATTTTGGAGTTTGTGTGGTTTATTCACTCCATTTAAGTAAAGTGACAAAAAATAAATCATTGCTTTTATATAAACTACCCCAGAAATGCTATAATTGCAATAAACAAAAGTAGTAGGTGATCTAGGTTCAAAAACTATGAAGGGGGAAGAAATAATATTTGGCCTAAATATGTTACCAATTAGTCAAGGGGGAAAAAAAGAAACTTGGAGGGAGGTTCGAATCTTTCAAAGGATAGATTTTTCTATGGATTTGTTTTTAAGAATGGTGTAAATGCTTCTAAGGAAACATTAAGGCCCCATTCAAACTCTGCTGCAGCTGATCCATTCTGGAATGCACCTGTAACTATCCAGATAAAAGTGGGGGTGTTGGCTCAAGAGATTTATGTTTATCTCTGTGCCCAGGACAAAAAGGTAAAATGAAACTGAAGAGTGATGTAACCACCAATGAAGTGGTTAATATAGAAAGACTCCATGGTGAGGTTTAGATGCAGTAGCCCCATCTTCACAAGGTTCCTGGCCTTTGCCGTTTGCCATTTAAGGAGTAAATGGATGGCGGGCCGCAGTTGTAGAAGGGAGCCTGTGGGAGGATGAGCCTCTGCTCTCATTGTAACATCTCAGCCATTCTAATAAGACCATAATCCAGTAATTGCCGTACTTAAAACCACCAGAAAATTGCAGACTATCAGCTTTAATGACCAAAAGAGTATATAAACAAAACATAATGATCAGATCTTTCTAGTTGAAATTCAAGTCAGGGTTAAACTTATTTTTAAGTGTTAAATTCATAAATTAACCATATTTGTGTTATTTCACTCCCTAAAACACACTAATTGATAAGTCACTGATCACAATTTTTATAACTTAAACACCTCATGCATTCAAAATGGGCACACAGATTTCAGTGAAATTACTCACTCCCACCCAATAAAAAAATACCGTGACATAGCTCCAAAATATTTTACAACAGAATTAAAATAAAAACCCAGCATACAATGCACCCTCATGCCACGTTTCACACAGATTTAACCTAATTAGTACCAGAGGAAAACCCCCAAATCAAACCAGTTTCAAAATTTTGCTTTTAGGGGTGACTGGTGGCTCAGTCGTTGGGCATCTGCCTTTGGCTCAGGTCATGATCCAAGGGTCCTGGGATCGAGCCCCGCATCGGGCTCCCTGCTCCGCGGGAAGCCTGCTTCTCCCTCTCCCACTCCCCCTGCTTGTGTTCCTGCTTTCACTATCTCTCTCTGTGTCAAATAAATAAATAAAATCTAAAAAAAAATAAATAAAAAAGATTTTGCTTTTAGAAACCGATTTGAATCTGTATAATATGGGACAAGAATATCAGTCAATAGAAAAGTATAACGATAATATATTTAATAGGGAAACTTCCTTTGTGATGTGGTTTTGCCTTTTCAACCTATTAAATTAAAGACATGTCTAGGCTTTTGCAGGACGGCCCACAATAATTCAAAATATTGTGCTTATTTACATTTCACAAAATGCATCTATCTCTTGAATATTGCCAATGATTAAAGATTCAGTTCAATTCTGGGAATTTAAAAATAACAAATGCTTAAACAATGTCCACAATAGCCAAACTGGAAAGAGCCAAGATGTCCATCGACAGATGAGTGGATAAAGAAGAGGTGGTATACACACACACACACACACACACACAATGGAATATTATGCAGCCATCAAAAAGAATGAGGTCTTGCTATATGCAACAACGTGGATGGAACTGGAGGGTGTTATGCTGAGCGAAATAAGTCAATCAGAGAAAGACATGTATCATATGACCTCACTGATATGAGGAATTCTTAATCTCAGGAAACAAACTGAGGTTTGCTGGAGTGGTGGGGGTGGGAGGGATGGGGTGGCTGGGTGATAAACACTGGGGAGGGTATGTGCTATGGTGAGCGCTGAGAATTATGAAAGACTGTTGAATCACAGACCTGTGCCTCTGAAACAAATAATACATTATATGTTAAAAAAAAAAAGAAGAAGAAGAAGATAGCAGGAGGGGAAGAATGAAGGGGGGGAAATCGGAGGGGGAGATGAACCATGAGAGACTATGGACTCTGAAAAACAAACTGAGGGTTCTAGAGGGGAGGGGGGTGGGAGGATGGGTTAGCCTTGTGATGGGTATTAAAGAGGGCACGTTCTGCATGGAGCACTGGGTATTATGCACAAACAATGAATCATGGAACACTACATCAAAAACTAATGATGTAATGTATGGTGATTAACATGACAATAAAAATTTTAAAAAAAATAACAAATGCTTAGATATACATAGTGATTGGTCCCACATGAATATAACTGAATAAATATATATGGCTTTGTACACCATTGTTGCCCTCATTTCCTATCATTGCCACTTAGGAGGGCATTAGCTTTCCAGTGTTGATATTCCTCAAAGTTGGCCCAGGAAATTTCTAAGTAGGCTCCATGTCCAGCGTGTAACCCAATGCCCAACTTGTACCCCAATGCCCAGCTTGGAGCCTAACTCTGGGCTTTAACTCACAACTGTGAGATCACGACCTGAGCTGAGATCAAGAATAGGGCACTTACTTAACTGAGCCACCAGGTGCCTCTGGCCAAGGAAATCTTAATTCTGTGCATTCAGAAACTACTTGTTGCAAGGCTTTCCTGAACCTAGAGGATGATGGGCAGATGGGATGATGGACTATATATCCCACCTTCTAGCAAGTATCAGGTACAGGAAACATATCTCTCATTGGAGAGAAAAATACATGGAATTAAATAGCAACTTAAGTTTCATGATAAAGTAAATCACAAAAAGAAATGCCACGGAAATTAATATCATGTGGGGAGAAAAACATATCCATGGTCACGATAATTTCTTGAAATGAGTGAGATTTAAGGTAGCCTGGGGGATTCATGGAAATAATTTTACTGAGAATAACTGTTGAGTGGTGGTGTTATCATTTAAGGCAGTGGGATCAAAAACAGGATGATAAATTCCCACTCATGAACTAATTTCAGTTTTCAATAAAACTTACCATAACAAAAAATTGAAAAACAGGCAGAAACAACACAACCAAAGAGCGATCATATTCCTGATCAACTATTTTTCATATCTCCCTTGTGAATTTAAAGCAATTTGATTAATTTCCCTTAAGACACATGTTTGAGAAAGAATATTAGAAAATCGTAATTATTTTTTAATTTAAAAAAATGTTTTCTGTCACACATTCTAAAGACCTGAGATTGTGCCTCGTCTTCCTCCAGTTAAATGAACAAGTTCAAGGGCATCTTACTGACCTCTGTATTCCATCCACTTTGCATGGCACTCATGGCTCAGTGAACATTGTTAAATGGTTGATGGAAAAAGATAGCAAATATTATATTTTCTTTTACAGACGAAGGTCTGCCTTTCATGAAACTATGCATCAAATAAATCCTTCCTTGACAATCTGTGCCTTGAACTGTGTGGGTGTTGTATGGGAAATATTTATCTTCTTGACCTACAAAATAACACAGTAATTTTTTTTTTTCAAATGTGAATGAATATAAGTAAATATGCATTACAATGCCCCTCAAAAGGACCAGAAAGAAATATCACTATATAAATTAAAGGATATAGAGGAAAGTCCGTGCTTCAGCAGGAAGATCAGCTACATCCTCTGGGACAGAGGATGGCACATGTAAATGAATAGATTCAGATGGGAAAGTCTGAATAATTAAGAGTCACTTCAGACCTTCTGAAAGTTCCATTGGCCCTTCAAAACCCAGGCTTTTACATATCTGGCTGGAAAGTTATGCATGTAGGCTAATCTGAATGTGGGTTGCTAGTTTTTGTTTCAACCAGGAAGCGTTTTATGAACTAAGTTTTATAAATTTAGGGTGTAACTACAGAGTGACAAACAATACAGAATATTCAGACACAAACACAGACCTCTCTGATCAGCTTCCCCAGATTAACACAGTCTGGTTCAAGGGCTTTCCTGAACCTAGAGGATGATGGGCAGAAAGAGTCATTTACCTATAAGTTTCCAGGGCTTATATAAGGATTGGCCCTACCCCAGCTATAAGGTCTAACCCACACTACCAGTACAAGTTAAATGACACAAAGGGGACAATTTCATTGCATTGTTGGAACAATACTGATGATATAAACAGTTTAAACCAGCTTCTTTAAGGATAAAAACTGTAAATTAGGGCCACTTCTAAGAACTGTGATGTGATTCTACCTTGGGAATTGGGCCAAACAATGTGCACCTCCCTTCTAAAAAAAACATTTCTGAAAAAAAATTAAATAACCATGCACTATAAGTGTACATATGAGCCACACAAAAATAGCCCTTGTTTATATTAGCATCAGCTGTTGAGGAAATAAAAAACAGAATACTTGGATTCTCATGTATATTTGTTCACATTAAAAATTCATGTTTCTGGAGAAAATTATTAGTTTGATGAGCAAAACAAAAACAAAACAAAACTCCCAAACTACAGAAGAAATTTTAAAAGAGTTTAAATCCCAAGCATATGGTAATTACTTTGAACGTGGGACTCACACTACATCAGTTCCTCTTAAGATATAGTTCACAAACAGGGGCACCTGGGTGGCTCAGTTGGTTAAGCATCTGCCTTCGGCTCAGGTCATGATCTCGGGGTCCTGGGATCAAACCCCTCATCAGGCTCTCTGCTCGGCAGCAAGTCTGCTTCTCCCTCTGCTTCTGTGATCTCTCTCTCTTTTAAATAAATAAAATCTTAAAAAAAAAAAAGATATAGTCCACAAACAGTTGCTGGTCTGCTTCAAAATATGGACAGAAATTGAGGGTAGTCATTTAAATATTTTTAAAGCAAATCTGACCTTGCTGTGACATTCAAGCATGTAATTTCTTTTATTACCAAAATATTAGGCTATAAAGAATTAGGGAAAAAATAACACTAGTACTCCATCACAGATAATTTGAGAAACTGCTCAAGATCATTTCTTCTCAAGAAAGATCTTTTCTGTATTTAGAAAAATACTTTTTTTTTTTTTTTGGACAAGCACACACACACACACACACACACAATGACTATACCTGTATACTCATACCTCTCTGAAGATACTATGTAACTGATTATATTAATATGCAATCATTGATTGTAAGATGATTTTTTTCCTTTGTGGGTTCTTTTGGGTATGAGTAACAAATTTAAACAGGAAAAAAATCGTCTCACATAACAAGACATTTGGGATTAAGGACAGCATGAACTCAGGTAAATCAGCTGCTCAGTCAAGGTTCTTTTATCTACTATGCCATCCACAAGAATGCAGTTTTTGAGATGGTTGTTGCAACTCAGGTCATCTCTTCCAAACACAGAAAGAGAGATGTCTCTTTCCATATGCAGAAAACTTACCATGAAATTTCAAGCCAACTTTCCCTTGAATTGCCCTTACCCTTTTGCATTGCCCAGATGCAAATATCTATTTACATTTTCCATATCTAAGCCAACTGGTGCCAAGAGGACTAGAATTACCATGTTTGGTTTATGCTAATAAGGATTCACCCACCTTCTGGTCTGGGAAAAGGTCACCCATTCATGAAAGATGCTTAAATCTAAATTTTAAAAAGAGTTCTTACAGCGAGAGGGGGGAGAAATGGTAGTGAGGTAGGCAACAATGTTATCTTCCAAAACAACACTGAAAGATTGAGGTTAGAGAATTTTCCTCACAGAATGTGTACATGATATCAACTGAAGATCATCTTCAACAGTTCTGAGATCTGACATTTCAATGGTGGGAGGGGAGGAAGGTCTAGCAATGGAAGCCTGGCCATCTACCTAGTTTGAGCTTTAGTGTTATGGAAATAGTGGGAGAAATTTTTTTAAGATGTGAGTAGTGAACTGTGCCAAAAATTAATAAAAAATCAAGTAAGATGAAGATTGACAATTTTTAATTATAGTTAGTAAAAGAAAGTCATTCGAGACTTTAGGATGAACAGGTCAGTGGAAAGGTGAGCATAAAACTAAAATGGGTTTTGGTAAGTAGAAGTGAGAAAAAAGAAGCCAAAATGCGTGCAACATTTGGAGATCAAAATTAATACACAAGAGAAAACCTGCCAGGAATTTTTGAAAGGCAGAATAATGGCCTCCCAATGATGGTCATGTCCTAATTCCTGAAACCTGTATATGGCAAGAGAGTTTGCTGACGTAAATAAGTAAATATCTTGAGATGTGAATATGATCCAAGACTAACCAAAAGGGCCACTCTATTCTCTGATTTTTTAAACTAGTGTTGTATTATTTAAACTTAAATGAATAAAATAGTTCCATAAGATGATATTCAGGTTACACAAAATAGACTTTCTTAAAGTAGTATACTTTTGTAGGGACAAGGGACGTAAATTATGTAAATAGATGGGAAAAATATGCATGTCGAATATTAGTAACTACAAAAGTAATTTCAAAAATGATCAACTTAGTGATTTTTCTCAAGATAATTTAGAATCACTGATACTTCACATAAACTCTGTAAAACTTGTCTTCATAGGTGTAATTGGAAAATTAAAGTTCATTTCTTTGGCCTAAATTAATTACAAAATTTTTATGTCTGATTTTGGAGATCCATAGTAATTTTTACCAAGCAGATTTTTAATCAGTAATGATATAAGCAACTTGGAAATTGTAAATTTTATTAGTCCAGCCTTCTCATTTTATGCATTTATTTTACAAATTTACTAATTCGTTGCTATGTAGATGAGTTAAGGTAAATGCCAAGTTTTCATCTTAATGGGATTAAATTTTCCTTGTCTTTCTTGTACAGTCCAAAATGATCTTCCTCCATGATTTGGTGACTCTAGCCTGTCTATCTTCTTCTGTCTCCCAGCCAAGAGAACAAATGCAGCGTCTTTAGTAAGGAATTAGTTGAGACAAAAATTGAATGGGAATAAACCAAAAATCACAAATTAGTTGATATTTGATTGTCATTAGTCTACTCCGTCTTAAAGGACCTAAGAGACACAGAAGCGTTGCGCATGTACATACATAAGATTGCATATGGATAAATTGAATACATGCTCTAAGTGCTGTCCAGTATTATAGTTTGTGAAAAAGTGAAAATGGAAGCAATGAGTTTTCAGTAGTGACACGCCAAAATAGCAATCTTTATCACTTTATCAAATTGACAGGTGTTTTATTGCAATGACTAAATCAATCAATCTATTGTTGTGGCATCAGTTACAAACAGACTCAAAAGACTTTTACATTCAATCAAAGGAAATTCTTCAGTGCAATTCTGTGAGGTAAAAGTTTTTTACAATTTTATTAAAGATGACATTATGATAAGAAGAGTGTAGGCAATTTATCCAAGGTCAAGATATGAAACATTAAATAGATATGCATGATAAGCAAATTTGGAATTCACAGACTATTATTATTAAAGTAATGCTACTTACTTTCCCAAATGTAGCCAGCTAGATGTTTTGTTTGCTTCTTTTCACATTTAGAAATTAAGCAAATATTCATAATCACTCCCTTCCACCCTTTCATGTTACTCTTTTCATGGGTGAACCTACACTCTTATTTATATCCCTCAACACTTTCCAATCCCACTGTCACCACATCTATTTGTTAGGAAATGATCTGTTTCCCATTCTGCTCTTCTTACTGGGCTCCCATCTCAAAATTCCCTCAAAACTAAACATTTTCAGTGAGATTTCAGTGATAACAAAAGATGGCAATGATGAAAGTAACCAAAAGAAAAGTTTCACAAAATGCTAATAGAAAACTTAATATTTTCTAGTTCCTGTAAATTGCAAATTAACTTGTAAAGGAACTATCTTTTCCTTTTTCCCCTGAGTGAACTGTTTTTTCTTATTTCTGAATATTGTCACTGAGCTTCCTTAGCATGTTTAACATTGAAGAGATTACTACAGCACTGATTTGTTCATATGGAGGTTTTAAGCCTGAACCTGAGATTCTACTTCATCTGGAATATCTATTTTTTTAAAGATTTTATTTATTTATTTGAGACAGAGAGAATGAGAGAGAGAGAGCACATGAGAGAGGGGAGGGTCAGAGGCAGAAGCAGGCTCCCTGCCGAGCAGGGAGCCCAATGCGGGACTCGATCCCGGGACTCCAGGATCATGACCTGAGCCGAAGGCAGTCGCTTAACCAACTGAGCCACCCAGGCGCCCTGGAATATCTATTAATAATACTGACTGTGTTGTTTTCAACCATGCCTTGTGATATAAAACTCCACAGTCTGATTTGATGAAATTTGGGCCTCTTTGCAGGAATAGTATCGTTGAGCAATTTATGAAGGTTATTTTGACTTAAGGAAGACTCTCCTTAGCTGTCTCTTCTCTTAGTTCTCACTGGTGAGCTGGATTGTTTATGGTTTAGCTTGTTGTTCATGGAGGCAGCAGCCTCCTCCTAATTGTTTCCTACCAAAATTTTCATTGTTTTCTTGAACACTCTTTAGCTTGAAATTCCCCATACTGTTTTCTAGGTATAATCAGTTCCTCTGGGGAAGAATTCTGAACTATATTACATCTATGGCCTGCCTCTTCCCCTGGGAAAAGTCTCTAAGCCACTGTTTTGGAGCTAGAGGCTGGACAGTGGTCTGCTTCTCTAAGAGGAACTATCCTGTTTTATGAGCAAGGTGCTGGCCAGGGGCAGTAGCCTCTGGTTTCTGCCTTGCTTCACCTGGTGTGGACTCTGGTCTAGGAGCTGAGACAAGAGCAGCACAGATCCCTGCATACTGAGAAATCTGCCCTGCCTAAGGTAGAACATACGCCCTATGAATGTGGACTGGGTGAAGGTAGGGGGTGCCCTGCCTTTAGGTCACACTTGCCTGGATTTTAGCCTCTGAAATACAGCTTGGAGGGGAGGATAAGAAATACTGAGTACCTGCCCCTAAAGGGGGTGTCCTATAGCTTTTGAGTGTGAACTAGGAAACAGGGAGCTCCATCTTCTTGGCCATATGTGCCCAGAATGGTGGGTTCCTTCTGTCTAAGCTGGGAATCGGGGGGAGGGAGCATGTTGTCATTCAAGTGCCACAATCTCACTGTCATTACTGAAATTTATTAGATTTTCTTTAATAAATGCTTCTTCACTCCCTTCTGCTCTTAGGACAATTTCCAGAGACCCCAAATGGTTGTTTTTATAATTCCCACCAGTTGTGGCTGTCTCACTGATGATTAATTCTGCAAAGTTCTCCATGCTGCCATTTCACATATGTGATATATTTTTTAAAGGTTTATTTATATATTTGAAAGAGAGTGCACATGGGGTGGTGGCAGTGGAGGGACAGAGAGAAAGGGAGAATCTCAAGCAGACTCCCCACTGAGCACGGAGCCAGATGGCTCAATCTCACAACCTTGAGATCATGACCTGAGCCGAAACCAACAGTCAGACAGTGTCTTCAGTATCTCCTCCCCTCCCCTAAATTTTCCCAAGACAAATTATGACAGCAAAGCTCTATTTCTCCTAAAATGATCCCAATTATATGGCTCATTAAGAGAGGGGCATGTTGTCGATATAAAGATTCTGTGCCTCACAGCAAGCTCCCTGATGTTTAACAGTGCCCTGTGCATAATAGACATTCATTATATATTTGCTGAACGGATGAATAAATGAATGTTTGTAGAGTAAAATCTGCTTTAATGCCAGAAAGTAGAAAAAGATGGCATCCACATTTTAAAAACTTAGAGGAATTCCTTTGTGATCGTAACAGAGATCAAACTGAAATGAATAAAGAGCAGACTCGAATAATGCCTTTCTTTTGTAAAGTGGGATCCTGGCTAGGTAGTAATTGAAAGAAACCTGGGCAGAGTCCACTCATGCTCCAAGCTGAATGAGGGAAGGGGTGGGGTAAAATGTAGAGTAAATGGGGTAAAATCAAGATCTCACCAGCAGCTCTGAGACCAACTGCAACCTAGGTGAAAGTTCAATTAAGAACAGTACAGTTGGGACACCTGGGTGGCTCAGTCGGTTAAGTGTCCATTCTTGATTTTGGCTGGGTCATGATCTCACAATTGTGAGATTGAGCCCTGCATTGGGCTCCTTGCTGGATGTGGAGCCTGCTTAAGATTCTCAATCTCCCTCTCCGTCTTCCCCTCCCCGCTCATGCTAGCTCTCTAGAGGAAAAAAAAATAAAATAAAAAGTATGGTACGGTGCATTCCCACTCATTCTTAACAGTCAGGCCCTTCAGGCACAATCCAACTCTCCTTTATCACACCTCCATCACAGTGACCATGCAGGCAAGGTTTATGGGCACTATGCCAGCTACCTGGAAAAAGCTCTGGTATGGCATTGGAACTTGTTTCTCCAACTATCTCTAAATCCAATCTTGATTTTTTTTTTCCTTGATTCTCCAGCTACAGGCTGTGTATGAACAAAGTAAAAACAGAATAAAAGCGAACAATCCCCTTCTTTCTCTCATATTGGCCTTAACTGTTTAAGCAGGACTTCGTTTTGTTCTATAATTTCTGAAATGTACCATTATTGTGTCCTACTCCATGGTGAAGCACATGAAACATATTCTTAGAGAAATCAAAAGACATTGGAGTGAAAATAAAGGCAACCGCTAACAAAGTCCGACCTAGTTTGAGCTTTTAAAGAGGCATAAAGTTAAAATAGGGTCATTAAGATGAGCCCTGATCCCACTTGCTTGATGTGCACTGGGTGTTACATAGAAGTGATGAATCACTAAATTTTGCTCCCGAAACTACTATTACACTATATGTTAGCTAACTAGAATTTAAATAAAAACTTGAAACAAATGAACAAACAGAAGATGGGCCTTAATCCAGTATGATTGGTGTTGTAATGAGAAAGGAGATTAGGACACACACACACACAAACACACACACACAGTGCGAAGACCACATAAAGACAAAGTGAGAAGTCAGCCATCTGCAAGCCAAGAAGAAAGGACTCAGAAGGAAGCAGGTCTGCTGATACTTTGATCTCAGACTTCCAACTTCCAGAATCATAAGAAAATAAATTGCTGTTGTTTAAATCACTCAGTCTGTGGTGTTTTGTTATGGAAGCCCTAGCAAATGAATACACTGCCAATGTTTGCCTTTAAAATAAAGATACGGTTCCACGATCTTTTTTTTAAAGGGGCTTGGTGTGATTTGGAGTTGGATTTTTTTTTTTTTTTTTAATTTTAGAACATGTGCTACTTCTGTGAAACACCAGAAGTGGACTGGGACCACACGGTATAATGAAACTCATGAGGATTCTGCAGAGAAATGTGTGAATATTCACACTAAAGGGGAAATATAAAATATAAATAGTTTCACATCAGTTCAGATCAAGATTTGATACAAAAAGACTGGTAGCAAGCTGAAATATATAACCACGAATCAACTTTGGACATACTCTACTCCACTCCTGACACAGAACATTAGAGGTGCGTAGAACTTGTTAACGCACTTGTTATTGAGTGTGCTATTTTGTAATTTGATAAGGCAAATGTTTAATGGTTTGTTGGCTTATTTGTTAGTCCACTTCTATATGTCAAAAGGCAAGTGAGTACATCCTTGATATCAGCTACTTTGCTGATACAAATGAACCCCATTTATATCAAACCTGTATATTTGGAAGTACAGACATATCATGACAAAATATACTCATCAGAAATTCAAGTAAATTCAGGTTCTCCAATTTTTAAAACATTTCTTCTTCATTAATAGATTCAATTCTTGATGTCTAGTTACTCTCCAATTACATGTAGGTTTGTATGTTTTATTGTTATTTGTTTTTTAAGTCTGCTACCCTTACTTTCTGAACACTAAACCAAAGGTGATTTAGCTCTCACAAGAAGAAGACTTATCAGGATGGATCCTAAATACCCATAGGATATTTAGCAACAATTATAAGACTATTGTGCAGTGATATTCCTTCCCTCTATGGATAACAAATAATCATATGTTCAGGGGGAAAGGAGTATGCATGCCCCAATGAATACCAACATTTCTAACCCAGCTCAAGCTTCTTTCAGTCACCTTATTGATCTAAATCGTCCTGACATGGAAAATCTACAGCATAAGTCTTCCTTGCATGGTACTATAAGGGAGTATTCCTTGGAGGAGTTCTTACGGACCATTGAAAAACCTTGTGCTTATTAACTCATGGATATAGATTAGAGTTCCAGAGAATCTGTGATCAGCTCTGCAGAAGCCTCCAATCTAAATCCCTAGATCGATCAGTTCTTGTCCTTAAAATGGGAATTCCAACCCTAGAAGGAAAAAATAGATATGCAATGATTTTTTCTTGGTGGGGGACCTTTTTCCTTTAAGATAAGATGCTGTTTTAAATCGAATATAGACCATTACACTGGGTTGAATGTTGTCCCCTTCCACAAAAAAAAAAAAAAAAAAAAAAAAAAAAAATCACATCTACCTGGAACCTGAATTTATGATCTTATTTGGAAATTGTGTCTCTGTGTATGTAATTAGTTAAGATGAGGTTACACTGAGTAAGGCCCAAAATTCAACACCTAGTGTCCTTATGAGAAAGTTGTGTCAAGTCTCAGGCACACAGATAGAAGAGAACAAAATGTAGAAAGAGACAGACATTGGAGTGATGCAGGTACAAGCAAAGGAATTCCAAGGATTGCTGGGAAGGGCTCGATGCCAGGGGAGAGATGTGGAACAGATTCTTAGAGCCACCAGAATGCACCAACTGTACCAAAACCTTCACTTCAGATTTCCAGCCTCCAGAACTGTGAGAGAATTAATATCTGTAGTTTTAAGCAATCTAGTTTGTGAAATTTTGTTACGGCAGTCCTAGGGAGGGAATACAACCCCAGGTAATCTCTTCAGGGGAGATAATCTTTGAAGATAGTGCCAATCAATGTCGATCTGAAATGTGGGAGTGAAACGTTTTTGGGTTTTTGTAGAACCTCCAACAATATTAGCTCATTAGTAATTATAGGGCAATTAAAAAAAAAAAAAAAAACTAGTCAATGAAGCTGCCAGTCCCCAGCTTTTAGAAAAAACAGTGCCTTGTGGAGGACAGAGACTCTCACTGCCTCCTCAACTCTGCACAGCCTCTGCCCTGCTGAGTCTGTCCCATTCTTCTGCTTCTTATCTGGACCCATTAACTCTTGTCCCGATTACTCTCGGAAGTTTTATTTTGTCTACCCACAGGTCCATGACTAAAACTAACCCCAAATGTTTACAATAAGAAATCAGGTATTACAAATCAAAACCTCAATGAGATACCACCTCACACCAGTCAGAATGGCTAAAATTAACAAGTCAGGAAATGACAGATGTTGGCGAGGATGCGGAGAAAGGGGAACCCTCCTACACTGTTGGTGGGAATGCAAGCTGGTGTAGCCACTCTGGAAAACAGTATGGAGGTTCCTCAAAAAGTTGAAAATAGAGCTACCATATGATCCAGCAATTGCACTACTGGGTATTTACCCCAAAGATACAAACATAGGGATCCGAAGGGGTACGTGCAGCCCAATGTTTATAGCAGCAATGTCCACAATAGCCAAATTGTGGAAAGAGCCTAGATGTCCATCAACAGATGAATGGATAAAGAAGATGTGGTGCATATATATACAATGGAATATTATGCAGCCATCAAAAAATGAAATCTTGCCATTTGCAATGACATGGATGGAACTAGAGGGTATTATGCTAAGTGAAATAAGTCAATCAGAGAAAGACAATTATCATATGATCTCACTGATATGAGGAATTTGAGAAACAAGACAGAGGATCATAGGGGAAGGGAGGGAAAAATGAAACAAGATGAAACCAGAGAGGGAGACAAACCATAAGAGATTCTTAATCTCAGGAAACAAACTGAGACTTGCTGGAGTGGTGGGGGTGGGAGGGATGGGGTGGCTGGGTGATAGACATTGGGGAGGGTATGTGCTATGGTGAGCACTGTGAATTGTGTAAGACTGTTGAATCACAGACCTGTACCTCTGAAACAAATAATACATTATGTTAATTAAAAAAAAAGAAAAAGCTCAAAAAAAAGAAGTCAGATATTACATTCTTTGCATATAGATGAAAGAGGTTGTGTGAAACAGCTATTATTAATAGAGTTTTCCATTCTATTACTTAATTGAGCGATATGGGAATTTTTACCAAGATAATATTTGAACTTGCAGCAATAATTTCTCTTTCTTCTCGAATATTTAGTGCTGATTCTGGAGAATTCTTTCTAATTATTCCAAAAATGTTTTGAGAACAACAAAGCATTAGCCAGCGCAAGAGCCCATTAACTGTTGAGAAATATCCAAACATAAATTCCGTGTGAACCTTGACGCCTCCTTTTTCCGTTAGAACAAGTAACACAAACGCAGATTTCACTATGAACATGCTCTGTTTTTGCTGATTTGAGATTCAGCGTCATTTCAATGGGTTTGTTTTCAATAATCCTACAGAGATTTTAGAGAATATCCTTTCAACTTAAAATATTATTTAGCAGTTTGACACTTTAATTTTAAATTGATTAGAAATCGTTCTATGCCATGTAGCTAATGATTGCTAAAAACAACATTTAAAACTCACATCCTTATTTTTTAAATAATAGCTTAAATATTAGGGTTGTTGCACACAAAGACAGCTTTTCATTTTTGAAAATGTGCTCTTCGACAAAGTACGTGGCATATTAAAAGGGAATATAGGCAAGAAGATGGAGGTTTGTTTGTGGTTTTGATTTTTTTTTTTTTAAGAAGATACTCATTGGCTTTATCTATCCCAGAAAATATACCTCTTCATATGATGTGATCGAGTCTTCAAGGAGCCAAATACCAGATGAGGATGTTATGATCAATAAAAATGGTTCCTGAATCAAAACCTCATTAGAGACAGGAATTTTCTCCTGGGTCTTGTCAATGGTATCACCCTTTTGACAGTTAGAAGGCAAGGGCGGCTTCATCTCTCTGAAGCCGACCTTAGCATTCTGTCCACTGGACGTGTGAATGAAACACAACAGAAATTTGCCATGAGAGTCTTGTTAGGTCAAGCCCAGCGGCATTTCAGTGAATCAAACTACAAACAAAATGCTTTGGAATATTTGTGATCCTTATGCTGAATATACATTTTCATTTAAAGTAGGAGAGCAGTAAGTTTGCATCATGCAGTTGATCCACAGTCTGTGGACTCTCCTAATGGTACCTGTTAGGGGCAGAATTTAAACCACAGCATATGTTACTAGTAACAGAAAATTACAATGTTGATAAATAAAAAGACATAGCCTGAAAATAGATAAAGTTAGCAACATTTTGTATTTATTCCTGGCTTAAAACTGAAGTTTAGAAGCAGTCCCAACTCTCATAACCAAGAACATGTGCAGAATAAGTACAAATGAAAGGAACAAGACATATATAAATTATGCCAAGAACTCAGTCATGAGCCCTCTGTTCATTTGTGGATCGCTGAGCTGAGGCAGTGGGGCCAACCCACAGCCTGGTAGATGAATGTGTGGCACACATTTAGCCTTTGGCTTTGCCTCCGGAAAAATACTTTAACAGCTAAACCTATATAAAAATTCATACCTTTCAATTATCCCTGCCTGAGAATGGCTTTGCAGTGATGTGCCCAAGATCAGAGCAAGGTTAATGCATTTAACATTTTGCTTAAAAAATGGTTTTCAAGGATCACTATAGGGAGGGACCATCAGTTGCCTTCTTTTGACAGGCAAATCTCGTAGCACCCTTCATGTCCCAAATGCCTGCAACAAAGAAAGGTGACACAGCTTAGGCGGGAAGATGCAAGTCTATTCTTGGAAGGCAGCCAGTCTTGTCTTTTCTTCAGGGACTTTAATTTTAATATAAGAACACATTGAGAGTATTAATGATAATTTGGAGTTTCCATTTGGTTGCTTTTATGTATAAGAATCTCTAAAATTGTATTCTGAGGATAAAGAAATATTATATTATTGTAATGGCCAAACTTCTCCCTTGAAGCTAGGAGATTAAGAAAATATTATGCAGATAACAGTAATATACCAAATATTCACATTTTTATATGGCTTTAAATAAACATTTTTCTTTGGGAACAGCCTTTGGCAACATACATAAAACATATATTGCTCAAACATATGCTCTTTATATATAAATAATATAATGCATGTTTGTGTGGCAGAGGCTTACAAAGGGGGGGGGGGATGAGTGAAAGACCCCTGAGCACAATTTTAAATGTCTTCTTGTTGATAGTTGGATGTCATTGAACATCTAGTTTGAGACACCAACATCATCACAGATAACTAGAGATACAATGCATATTTGCTGTATGCTGTGAAGTAGAAATACTAAGAGAGAAACAAAATTATCAAACTTTGAAATTCCTTTTCAGTAGAGAATTTATCTTTGTGCCTTAGACACAAATGTTTTCTGCCCTATTCCCAGAAAAATATTCAAATCATGTATGTTTAGGGAGTGGTTTGGGGGCCAGTTTAAATAGAGTCTCACATAATGCAAAGCAGGAACAACAATGACAGTAACAAAAAAACTTTACATTTCTGTGCCTAGGTTTATAATGTAACTTCCAAAAGTTGAATAAGATTCACCAACCTGTGACTCACCTGCATGACTTCCGTAAATCAGATGTGAATCAGACGGAGGACTTACAGCAGAAAAAATGGTTTAAATGTCTAGTTCTTGCAGAAAATATTTTAAGGGAAAAATAGATTGTTAGCTTGGTGAAATCAGTTGTGTTTGTTATCTATAATTTTAACCTTTTTTAAAAAAAATTCATTTTCTTTAAATCTTCGGTCCTTACTTTTCTACTCTTTATGCAAGCATTAGACAAACTTTTAATCTTATTAACTATTGACCATCATTTAACCTTAATAATGACCAGATGTGGGACACCTGGGTGGCTCAGTTGGTTAAGTGTCTGCCTTTGGCTCAGGTCATGATCCCAGGGTCCTGGGATCAAGTCCTGCATTGGGCTCCTTGCTTAGCAGAGTCGGCTTCACCTTGTGCCTGCCCCTCCCCCTGCTTGTGCTCTCTCTCTCTCTGACAAATAAATAAATAAAATCTTAAAAAAAAAAACTAGATGTACAGCTATTTAGATCCTCTTTAAATACATCATTTTGACATCTATAAATGACAAAACCCCAGAAATGTACAAAATCTATTATATCAAATCATTTTATAAGAAAAAATCCTGCATTTTTACACACTTAACAAAGTAAAAGTTTTATTAAATAAGCATATTATATATGTGTGCATATATGTATATGTTATATATGTATATGTATAATATATATACATATATGTTGAAACTGATCAATTCAGTCTAAAGACTAATTCCACAAGACGTGTATTTGGTACTATATAATCAAATTGAAAATCTCACTAATTTTTCCACTATGGAAACAGTTGTATAGAATTACTTAAAGGGTAAAATTAAGTGTGTGTGTGTGTGTGTGTGTGTGTGTGTTGGTCTAGGAATCAGATGACCCATGTTGTGCTTCTAGTTAAATGACTTTGTAGAAATCGTTTACCTTCCATCTGGGTCAATACTTTTAATC
The DNA here is from genome assembly GCF_011800145.1 of Mirounga leonina. Classification (NCBI taxonomy): domain Eukaryota; kingdom Metazoa; phylum Chordata; class Mammalia; order Carnivora; family Phocidae; genus Mirounga; species Mirounga leonina. The sequence goes on along the minus strand of NW_023270320.1, from coordinate 30,510,790 downwards.
TGAAAAATGGGGACACCAAGATCTGCCCTCCTGGCCACAATCATAATATGACATGTATGAACTCAAAATGAAAATTATAAAGTAGGTTGCAATTAATTAGCTGCTTTTAGAACCAGATATGAACAAGATAAATGGAGATTAGTAATGGAAAGAGAGACAATTAACTGAAATAATCCACCTGATGTAATTGTGTTTTACACAATATTAAACTGGTCAGAGGTGGGAAATTCTGTCAATTGGTTGCTACCTGACAACAAATAAATTATTTCACTGATTTTTCCCCCTAAATTGACTGAAAAGAAGAGTTGTTTTGGCAACATGTAAACACAGCCAGAGAAAAATTTCACCTTCTCTAACCTCCATTATCTATCTGAATTTGAAACCAAATGCAGATAGAGAACTCATTATTGTAGTGACAACCTCTGTTGTAATTAAAAAACATGGGATCTATTTCTAAAGTAGGGGTAAGGCAAAGGGCAAAGAAATGTCTGACCCTTTCCATGCATTATCCCAAGATTTCTTAACATGAAAGTGTTTCAGCTATTTCAAGCAGATACACTGACCTATGACTGACTAGCTACTACAACGAGGGACAGAAAATTTTAAGTGCTATTAATTAGCCACTAGAATATAATAGTCCAACGGTGAGAATTAGAATAAATTCTAGGATATCTGCTGATTCCTCTCACAAAATTGTATAAACTTCAACATCCTCTTTCAAAAGGACACATTTATACCAATATAATGTGACTAAATTAAATTCTTGGTGCAATGTTTGTTTTGTTTTGTTTGTTTGTTGCCCGTTTGAATGTGTCTATTGATCTCACATCCAAATAATTATGGAGCCTTCACATTTCATTTTGCTACCCAATATATCAGCCGAGATCAATTCCTTTTCACTCCCTTTTTTCTTGGTGCTGAAAGCCATTTCAAAATGAGTATCAGACTTTTTAGTACAGTGACCTGGTGAGCCACGTTTTATACCAGATAACCTAGAAACAAAAACAAAATGAAACAAAAGTGAAAAGTTAGTTATTTCACTAAACTTATTTTGTCCTGAAAAGTAAGGTAGAATACAGAAATAATTAAAGGAAAGGAGTGAAACCAATAGGCAAAAAAAAAAAAAAAAAAAAAATCCTCTATTGTACCAAATCTCTCTGTCTTGCAGTTTTGGGTTTATCAGATTCAAACAAAACAACAACAAAAAGTTATGCTACTGATGCTCTATAATATTAATTCTCTAATCTCATTCCTTTGTTTCCCAAAGAAAGAGCCTTTGTGTCCACTTAAATCTTGTAAACAGTAGTCAGAGCAATTAATTAAATTTCCTCTGCATTAAAATGACATTTGAAATTCACCTTTGTATACCTTGGATTTTCACGCAGTGTGGACACTATCTTATTTCTCGTCTTCATATGCTTCTCATTTTCCCTATTGAATGGTAATTCTATGATCCATGTGCCAAACTGCGAAAATATTCTTCCAGCGGCAGCATATGTTTCCTTGGCAAGCTTATCTAGCATCTGGACGAAAAGCTTATAGTTTCCTTCGGGTATGTAGTCCTTCTGGCTGCAAAGAGGCTATTTGTGCAGTCTTTTCCTCACAGACACCATTTCTCTTGACAAACCTTTGGTTCTAAGCAAATTTTGTACATTTTTTTTGTCCATTTGAGTATCAGTGATCTACAAAAGCCTGCTTTCCAGCCAGGCAGCTGTCCAAGTAGCCTCCCCCTATGACCACAGGGTGGATGTGGCACTGATACAAATTGCTTTAAATATAATAAGAGTTTGTTCAGCTACCTTGATAAGCAACGTTTTGTTACTAATGAAATCGGAAGATTATCTCCACTGGGGTAGCTATTCCTGAGGGTTGTCAAGGATTACAAAAACTGAATAAGGTAACAACATATGAAAGTGTACAGTGCTCAGCATCCATGCTGTTGTAAATGGTGCATGTGTGATGTGTGGTTTTTCATACACAACGTTCCCCCCACTGAAAATTCAGTTTCTGCAGCTGTTGGGACGGAGCGCCGCAGAGGGTGTAGAGTACCAGTCCCTCCAGCACTATGACCATAGGGAAACGTTTTGTCAGTCATCATTTTATCTAAGCACTACAAGCACTCTTCTGCCAGTATTAGATACTGTTTCATACTGAAGAATCTAAGAGTTATGTCAGACTGAGAACAAAATCGTTTACAACTCCTCATAACCTTCCAATCATAGTCCTCTAATTTGGGGGTCATCTTCTCAGAAAAAAAGGAACCAAAATGCATGAAAAGGAAGCATGTTTCAATATGACTCATTTATTCCTGTTGAAAAGCTGAGGCAAACCAAAGTGAGCTCTTGTACTCTCTACGTATGTAGTGTTCCTAGAAGCTAGCATTCTCCATACCCCATACCCTTTTTGCATGGTCGTTTTTTTTTTTTTTTTAAGATTTTATTTATTTATTTATTTGAGAGAGAGAGAGAGAGAGAGAGAAAGAGCATGAGAGGGGAGAGGGTCAGAGGGAGAAGCAGGCTCCTCGCTGAGCCGGGAGCCCGATGCGGGACTCGATCCCGGGACTCCAGGATCATGACCTGAGCTGAAGGCAGTCGCTTAACCAACTGAGCCACCCAGGTGCCCCTTGCATGGTCGTTTTAAGAATAGCTTTTAAAATGGGCCCTTAGGAATACAGAATTGAAGCACGTTTCTACTAGATGTAATTTCCTCGTAGATGGTTACATGATCTGAGATTTCTGAATAATATTTTAATGAACTTGATGGAAGAGCAGAAGAAGACCTATGTGATAGTTGAAGCTACATTAAAGGATGCCTGCCTCATGTGTGTTGAATACTTTTTAGAGATGACAGTATTTCCCACATACTGTTTTATGGGGGTTATTCAAAATAAATGAAGAATTCCTTCATTTGAGAAGCAGTACATGAATTTGAGCAAAGTGAAACAGGCTTCGTTATTGGAGGACATCCTCTAGCCTTCAGTGTACTGGTGTGCATTGTGACTCTCTAAAAGAGATGTTCTTTACGTGATACTTGACCCTGAACTCTTCTGTCTTAAGTAAAGTCTACTGGAATGCTGCTGTGCACAATTTTGGGAAATTCTTATATATAGAAAAAGTCTGCATCAGGATTTCTTAAATAAATTGTGTAATATTACTTTGAGAGCTTCAATAAATTCTCCAAAAATATGGTGATCTGTAATGAAATGCAGTTACTTAATGCAAATAATATTGGAGGGTCCTAATATAGATTTAGTATATTTAAACTATTTACAAAACTTAGAGTAAAAAATATAGATAGATCTAATGATTTGTGGTCACTATAGTAGATTGGACTGATGTGAAAAACTTACACCTTCCTACTACAAAGACAGATAAATACCAGATAATTTGGAATCAAGATATGGTTCAATACATTAAAAAAATTAAAAGAAAAGAGGGAGAAATCCCCATATATAGATATGAACATTAAACACTTGAGGGGAATGCAAAGGGAAAATAGTTCACTGCATTATCAAAACTGGGTAAGCATAGGAGTGGATCTTTTGGCTAATTAAAGTTTGATTTTCATAATTACTTCCAGACTTCAAATTATTCTTGAGTAAAATTTTGCTAATTTATAATTTTATTTTAAAGAGTGTCCATTTCTCTTCAAGTTTACAAGTTAATTGGCATAAAGTTGTTCAAATCCTTGACTTTGATTTTTAAAAATCTCTATGGGGATAAATACATTGAAAGCAGTAGAAATTCATTAAATACTTTGGGATAAAGTCGGCAAAAATTATTTCAGATCCTCAGGTTAACTCTGAGAAAATAGCCAATTGAAAAATGTCTTCAAAGTGTACCAACAATTTGAAGTAACATTTCAGGAGGGTTGGTCTGGTAAGAAATGGTTGTGATATGGAGCGCCTGGGTGGCTCAGTTTGGTTAGGTGTCCAACTCTTGGTTTTGGCTCAGGTCATGATTTCAGGGTCATGGGATTGAGCCCCGAGTTGATCTCTGTACTCAGCACCAAGTCAGCCTGGGATTTTCTCTTTCCCTCTCCCTCTGACCCTCCCTCTCAAATAAATAAATAAAATCTTAAAAAAAAAAAAAAAAGCAGTGGTTGTGATATCATATTTCATTACACAGCTTAGGGGTCAAAGGCAGAGAAACTGGAACTATACTTAGGAAATTGGTTAGAACAAAGGAGGGGATATCACTCAGTTATAGTCAGTCCCTGTGACTGAGCATCCTGGAGCTGAAGAGTGGTAGCTGGGCTACAGTCTAGACCTACCTGAGTGCCCATGACAATCAACACATAACAGACACCAGAGTGAAAGACAGGGAAGTTGGCGGGAGGGAAAAAGGAGGGTCTCAGATAGTGATTGGCTACCAGCTTTTTGTTGAAGACATGTGAATTGGTATTAACCTTTTGATATCAAATCTCAGCCCCTGTCCACACCACATCTGTGACCTTAATAAATGTATTTTTAAATTTTCTAGATTTAAGTTCCCTCCTTTGTAAAACATATACAATAGTTCTTGACCAGTAAGGTTCTTGTGAAAATTAAATGAGATGATCTTTTGAAGTCTTTGCAAAGGACACAGAAAATGTTAAATAAGTGTTAATATTATTACTGGCAGGATTAATAGCCTGAGATCCACCTAAGGCCAGTCCTCAGCAGCTGAGGGCAAGTTAAAGGAAGGGGAAGTGGATTCTATTAGTATATATTTTGATACTGAAAAAGTTGGGTTGCTGTAAGTGAACCCAACTTCAATAAACCTGGGAAGATATAGGTATGAAAATAAAGAAGGGGGGGGCGGAGCAAGATGACGGAGGAGTAGGAGACCTGGATTTCGTCTCCTCTCAGGAATTCAGCTCGATAGGGATCAAACCATTCTGAACACCTACAAACTCAACAGGAGATCGAAGAAAAGAAGAGCAACAACTCTCTCATCAAAAAAGCGACCACTTTCTGGAAGGTAGGATGTGCGGAGAAGTGAATCCGAGGCGATATTCGGGAAGATAGACGGCGGGGGAGGGGCCTCCATCGGCCGCTTCTGGCAAGTGATAGAACCACGGAGCACAAAATCAGAACTTTTAAAAGTCTGCTCCGCCGAGAGATGTCACTCTGGTGGCTAAGCGGGGGGTGGAACCCTCCGGGAGAGTGTGGTCTCAGGACTCTTGGGGTCACAGAAAGACGGGGGGTGACTGAGTGTGGCACAGCTCCCAGGGATCAGAGCGGGGAAGCCGGCTGCAGAACGGAGCCGAGGCGCAGGCCCTCAACTCGGGGTTGCCATAAACTGTAATCCGCGGCACAGTCGGGCCCCTGCTCCTCCAGAAGGGACCCAACAAGCGGCAGATCCGGGGAGACTCACCTTCCTCCCCCGGGAGGAGCCGCGCGGGAGTGCACCGCAGGGATCTGCTGGGTTTGGAGACTCCACCCGGGGTCGGGTGCCAGAGATAGAAATGCGCGGTCACAGGCCAGGTGAGCACGGAGTGCAGCCGGAGACCGGGGAGCCAGGAGTGACTGACGGCTTTTCTCTGGGGGCTCACTGAGGAGCGGGACCCCGAGTTCTTGGCTCCTCTGGGGCAGAGATTGGGAGGCCGCCATTTTCAATCTCCGCCTCCAAAGCTGTACAGAAAGCTCGCAGGGAACAAAAGCTCCAGAGAACAAACCCGAGGAGATTACTTAGCCGGGAGGGGACAAGGGCGGGGCAATTCCGCCTCCGGCAAAGGCATTTGGGAACCAAGGCAACGGGCCCCTCCCCAGAAGATCAGCGAGAACAGCCAGCCAAGACCAAGTTTACCGATCAATGAGAACGACAGAACTCCAGCGCTAGGGGAATACTGCACATAGAATTCATGGCTTTTTTACCATGATTCTTTAGTCTTTCAAAGTTAATTTTTTTTTAACTGTCTTCTTTTTTTTTAATTTTTCTTTTTCCCTTTTTCAACCAACATCTTATCAATCCCTTTAAAAAAAATTTTATTTTTCATTATTATTTTTCAATTTTAGAGTCATATTCTATCCCTTCATAGTAGTTACCCATATTTTTGGCATATATATATAACTAGTTCTCTCTTTAAAATTTTGAGATAGTTTCCTCTAACAGAACAAAATATACCCTAAATCTTTAGTGTATGCTTTTGTTCTACTCCCGTGCCTGATCACATTCTCTCCCCTTTTTTTCCCTTTTTTTTAATCCTCTTCTTTCTTTTTTCAAACAACGTGTCAACTCCTTTTATAAAATTTTTTATAATTTCCATCTATACAGTCATATTCCATCCCTTCATCATATCAACCCTTATTTTTTACATACATAAGTTTTTCTTTCTTTAAAATTTTGGGAGGCACTTTCTTCTAACAGACCAAAATACACCTAAAATCTAGTGTGTGGCACTGATCTATATAGCAGCCTAATCATATTTGATCACATTCTGGTTTTTTTTTGTTTTGTTCTGTTTTTGTTTGTTTTTGTCTTTTTCATTTTCTTTTTTTTTTTTTTCTTTTACTTTTTTCTCTCTTTCCCTTTCTATTCCCACTGCTTCAGGTCTTTTCTGATTTGTTTAGAGTATATTTTCTGGGAACGTTGTTACCCCGTTAGCATTTTGTTCTCTCATTAATCTATTCTCCTTTGGACAAAATGACAACATGGAAAAAATCACTTCAACAAAAAGAACAAGAGGTAGTACCGACTGCCAGGGACCTACTCAATACGGACATTAGTACGATGTCAGATCTAGAGTTCAGAATCATCACTTTAAAGATACTAGCTGGGCTTGAAAAAAAAAATGGAAGTTATTAGAGAAACGCTTTCTGGAGAAGTAAAAGAACTAAAATCTAACCTAAGTAAATCTAATCTAAGTAAAAGAACTAATCTAACTAATGGGGGCGCTAACTGCTAGGATAAATGAGGCAGAAGACAGAATTAGTGATATAGAAGACCAATGACAGAAAATAAAGAAGCTGAGAAAAAAGAGATAAACAACTACTGGATCACGAGGGCAGAATTCAAGAGATAAGCGATACCATAAGACGAAACAACATTAGAATAATTGGGATCCCAGAAGAAGAAGAAAGAGAGAGAGGGGCAGAAGGTATAATGGAGCAAATTATAGCAGGGAACTTCCCTAATTTGGGGAAGAAAACAGGCATCAAAATCCAGGAGGCAGAGAGAACCCCTCTCAAAATCAACAAAAAAGGTCAACAACCTGACATCTAATAGTAAAACTTATGAATCTCATAGACAAAGAGAAAATCCTGAAAGCAGCTTTGGAGAAGAGATATGTAACCTACAAGGGTAGAAACATTAGATTGGCAACAGACCTATCCACAGAGACCTGGCAAGCCAGAAAGGACAGGCATGATATCTTCAGAGCACTAAATGAGAAAAATATGCAGCCAAGAATACTCTATCAAGCTAGGTTGTCATTGAAAATACAAGGAGAGATAAAAAGCTTCCAGGACAAACAAAAACTAAAGGAATTTGCAAACATGAAACCAGCCCTACAAGAAATCTTGAAAGGGGTCCTCTAAGCAAAGAGAGAGCCTAAAAGCAACATAGACCAGAAAGGAACACAGACAATATACAGTAACAGTCAAATTACAGGCAATACAATGGCACTAAATTCATATCTTTCAATAGTTACCCAAATGTAAATGGGCTAAATGCCCCAATCAAAAGACACAGGCTACGAGACTGGATTAAAAAATAAGACCCATCAAGATGCTGTCTGCAAGACTCATTTTAGACCCAAAGACACCCCCAGATTTAAAGTGAGGGGCTGGAAAACCATTTACCATGCTAATGGACACCAAAAGAAAGCTGGGGTGGCAATCCTTATATCAGACAAATTAGATTTTAAACCAAAGACTGTAATAAGAGATAAGGAAGGACACTATATCCTACTTAAAGAATCTATCCAACAAGAAGATCTAACAATTGTAAATATCTATGCCCCTAACATGGGAGCAGCCAATTATATAAGACAGTTAATAACAAAAGCAAAGAAACACATCGACAACAATACAATAATAGTGGGGAACTTTAACACCCCCCTCACTGAAATGGACAGATCATCTAAGCAAAAGATCAACAAGGAAATAAAGACTTTAAATGACACACTGGACCAAATGGACTTCACAGACATATTCAGAACATTCCATCCCAAAGCAACGGAATACACATTCTTCTCTACTACCCATGGAACATTCTCCAGAATAGATCACATCCTAGGCCATAAATCAGTCTCAACCGGTACCAAAAGATTGGGATCATTCCCTGCCTATTTTCACACCACAATGCTTTGAAACTACAACTCAATCACAAGAGGAAAGTCAGAAAGATCTCAAATACATGGAGGCTAAAGAGCATCCTACTGAGGAATGAAAGGGTCAACCAGGAAATTAAAGAAGAATTTAAAAAATACATGGAAACCAAAGAAAATAAAAACACAACTATTCAAAATCTTCAGGATGCAGCAAAGGCAGTTCCAAGAGGAAAGTATATAGCAATACAAGCCTTTACCAAGAAACAGGAAAGTTCTCAAATACACAACCTAACCCTACACCTAAAGGAGCTGGAGAGAGAACAGCAAATAAAGCCTAAACCCAGCAGGAGAAGAGAAATAATAAAGATCAGAGCAGAAATCAATGAAATAGAAACTAAAAGAACAGTAGAACAGATCAACAAAACTAGGAGCTAGTTCTTTGAAAGAATTAACAAGATTGATAAACCCCTGGCCAGACTTATCAAAAAGAAAAGAGAAATGACCCAAATCAACAAAATCATGAATGAAAGAGGAGAGATCACAACCAACACCAAAGAAATACAAACAATTTTAAGAACGTATTATGAGCAACTCTATGCCAACAAATTAGATAACCTAGAAGAAATGGATGCATTCCTAGAGATGTATCAACTACCAAAACTGAACCAGGAAGAAATAGAAAACCTGAACAGACCTATAACCACTAAGGAAATGGAAGCAGTCATCAAAAATCTCCCAAAAAACAAAAGCCCAGGGCCAGATGGCTTCCCAGGGGAATTCTACCAAACATTTCAAGAAGAATTAATACCTATTCTTCTGAAACTGTTCCAAAAAATAGAAATGGAAGGAAAACTTCCAAACTCGTTTTATGAGGCCAGCATTACTTTGATCCCAAAACCAGACAAAGACCCCATCAAAAAGGAGAATTACAGACCAATATCCCTGATGAACATGGATGCAAAAATTCTCACCAAAATACTAGCCAATAGGATCCAACAGTACATTAAAAGGATTATTCAACATGACCAAGTGGGATTTATCCCTGGGCTGCAAGGTTGGTTCAACATCCGCAAATCAATCAGTGTGATACAACACATTAACAAAAGAAAGAACAAGAATCATATGACCCTCTCAATAGATGCAGAAAAAGCTTTTGACAAAGTACAGCATCCTTTCTTGATCAAAACTCCTAGAGTATAAGGACCGAGGGTACATACCTCAATATCATAAAAGCCATCTATTAAAAACCTACAGCGAATATCATTCTCAATGGGGAAAAACTGAGAGCTTTCCCCCTAAGGTCAGGAACGCGGCAGGGATGTCCACTATCGCCACTGCTATTCAACATAGTATTGGAAGTCCTAACCACAGCAATCAGACAACAAAAAGAAATCAAAGGCATCCAAATTGGCAAAGAAGAAGTCAAACTCTCACTCTTTGCAGATGATATGATACTTTATGTGGAAAACCCAAAAGACTCCACCCCAAAACTGCTATAACTCATACAGGAATTCAGTAAAGTGGCAGGATAGAAAATCAATGCACAGAAGTCAGTGGCATTCCTATACACCAACAACAAGACAGAAGAAAGAGAAATTAAGGAGTCGATCCCATTTACAATTGCACCCAAAACCATAAGATACCTAGGCATAAATCTAACCAAAGAGACAAAGGATCTGTACTCAGAAAACTATAAAATACACATGAAAGAAATTGAGGAAGACACAAAGAAATGGAAAAATGTTCCATGCTCATGGATTGGAAGAACAAATATTGTGAAGATGTCCATGCTTCCTAGAGCAATCTACACATTCAATGCAATCCCCATCAAAATACCATCCACTTTTCTCAAAGAAATGGAACAAATTTTAATCCTAAAATTTGTATGGAACCAGAAAAGACCCCGCATAGCCAGAGGAATGTTGAAAAAGAAAAGCAAAGCCGGCAGCATCATAATTCCGGACTTCCAGCTCTATTAAAAAGCTGTCATCATCAAGACAGCATGGTACTGGCACAAAAACAGACGCATAGATCAATGGAACAGAATAGAGAGCCCAGAAATGGACCCTCAACTCTATGGTCAACTCATCTTTGACAATGCAGGAAAGAATGTCCAATGGAACAAAGACAGTCTCTTCAACAAATGGTGTTGGGAAAATTGGATAGCCACATGCAGAAGAATGAAACTGGACCATTTCCTTACACCACACACAAAAATAGACTCCAAATGGTTGAAAGACCTCAATGTGAGACAGGAGTCCATCAAAATCCTAAAGGAGAACACAGGTAGCAACCTCTTTGACCTCAGCTGCAGGAACTTCTTCCTAGAAACATCGCCAAAGGCAAGGGAAGCAAGGGCAAAAATGAACTATTGGGACTTCATCAAGATAAAAAGCTTTTGCACAGCAAAGGAAACAGTCAACAGAACCAAAAGACCACCGACAGAATGGGAGAAGATATTTGCAAATGACATATCAGATAAAGGGCTAGTATCCAAAATCTATAAAGAACTCACCAAACTCAACACCCAAAGAACAAAGAATCCAATCAAGAAATGGGCAGAAGACATGAACAGACATTTTTCCAAAGAAGACATCCAAATGGCCAACAGACACATGAAAAAGTGCTCAATATCGCTCGGCATCAGGGAAATCCCAATCAAAACCTCAATGAGATACCACCTCACACCAGTCAGAATGGCTAAAATTAACAAGTCAGGAAACGATAGATGTTGGTGGGGATGCGGAGAAAGGGGAACCCTCCTACACTGTTGGTGGGAATGCAAGCTGGTGCAGCCACTCTGGAAAACTGTATGGAGGTTCCTCAAAAAGTTGAAAATAGAGCTACCATATGATCCAGCAATTGCACTACTGGGTATTTACCCCAAAGATACAAAAGTAGGGATCCGAAGAGGTACGTGCACCCCGATGTTTATAACAGCAATGTCCACAATAGCCAAACTGTGGAAAGAGCCAAGATGTCCATCGACAGATGAATGGATAAAGAAGAAGTGGTATATATATACAATGGAATATTATGCAGCCATCAAAAGTAATGAAATATTGCCATTTGCAACGACACGTATGCAACTGGAGGGTATTATGTTGAGTGAAATAAGTCCAACAGAGAAAGACATGTATCATATGATCTCACTGATATGAGGAATTCTTAATTGCAGGAAACAAACTGAGAATTGCTGGAGTGGGGGGTGGGGTGGGAGGGATAGGGGAACTGGGTGATAGACACTGGGGAGGGTATGTGCTCTGGTAAGCGCTGTGAATTGTGAAGACTGTTGAATCTCAGATCTGTACCTCTGAAACAAATAATGCAATATATGTTAAGGAAAAAAAAAGAAGAAGAAAAAGGTAGCGGGAGGGGAAGAATGAAGCGGGGGAAATCGGAGGGGTAGACGAACCATGAGAGACGATGGACTCTGAAAAACATACAGGGTTCTAGAGGGGAGGGGGGTGGGAGGATGGGTTAGCCTGGTGGTGGGTATTGAGGAGGGCACATTCTGCATGGAGCACTGGGTGTTATGCACAAACAATGAATCATGGAACACTTCATCTAAACCTAATGATGTAATGTATGGGGATTAACATAAGAATTAAAAAAAAATAAATAAATAATAAATAAATAAATAAATAAATAAATAAATAAATAAATAAACGATTTAAAAAACAAAACAAAAAAAAAAAAGAAAAGAAAGAAAGGAAGCCAGGTGAATGGATTTTGCCTAGTGCCCTGAGGGACTCAAGACTGGTCAATATCGAGAGCAAGTGAAAATTGTGCCAAAGATCCTTAAGGCGATTAAAAAAAAAAAGGAGAAGACTGAAATGTTGGCACAAAGGCATCAAAAGAAACATCATTGGAATAACTGCATCCTCTGTTAGTTCCACTGTGTTATTATTTTACCTACAAAAGAAAAATGCAGTTGGTGAAATGTGATCTTAGACTCTGTTGTTAGTACTTCGGTGGCATAAAGTTCTGGTATTATAAATGAATAATTGATAATAGGTAGATAAATAATGGCGAGTACGTTTGGCTTAGGAGGCAAACAACAATTTAGATAATCCGACTAGAGGGCGCCTGGGTGGCTCAGTTGGTTAAGCGACTGCCTTCGGCTCAGGTCATGATCCTGGAGTCCCGGGATCGAGTCCCGCATCGGGCTCCCTACTCGGCAGGGAGTCTGCTTCTCCCTCTGACCCTCCTCCCTCTCATGCTCTCTGTCTCTCATTCTCTCTCTCTCAAATAAATAAATAAAAAATCTTAAAAAAAAAAAAAGAAAATCCGACTAGATGTGTACATATGTCTCTGCGAATCCATCCTTACTCTTGGGGCAGGCTCAGTGCCCTCCAATTGTTCGTTTTGCTTAGATCACCCAGAAAGGTAATAGCGTAGATCCTTGGTTATTTACCTTATACCCAAAACCTTTTTCTTCTTTCCTGATAATAATAATAATGATGACAATAATAATAACGAACTACTTTTCAGTTATGTCATCTCACTCTGTCATTATACCTTAGTGTGGCTTCCACCATTCTCAGTCCCAAGGTGGAACTGAGATTCTGAATAGATTCTGAATATTCTATCCAATCTAAACATTTCACAAAGCTTATATTAATTTACTTTTTACCATCTAAATTATAAATTCTATCTGAGTTGGTAAGCTTATGACCATTCTACTTCAAACTTTAAGACTTACAAAATATTGATCACATTCACCTTCTGAATCTTTTTTCTGGGGTTGGGAGGAGGGTTCTTAGTTTATTGTTTTATTTTTTTCACCATGCTGTGCATCACATCCCCATGACTTATTTGTTTTATAAAATGAGGTTTGTACCTTTTGACCCTCTTCATCCATATTGTTCTCTGTGAGCTTGTTTTCGGTTGGTGGTGGTGTTGGGTTCCACATAAGTGAGATCGTACAATATTTGTTTTTCTCTGTCTTATCTCACTTAGCATGTACACTCAAGGTCCATCCATGTTGTATCAAATGGTTTCCTTTTTATTATGGCTGAATAATATTCCATATATATATATCCCATTTTCTTTATCCATTCATCCATTGCTGGGCACTTAGGTGGCTTCCATATCTTGGCTATTGTAAATAACACTGCAATAAACATGGGGGTGCAGATATTCTTTTGAGTTAATATTTTTGTTTTCTTTGGATAAATACCTAGAAGTAGAATTGGATCCTATGGTAATTCTATTTTTAATTTCTTGAGGAAACTCCATACTGCTTTCCACAGTGGCTGCACCAATTCCATTCCTACTTACAGTGCACAAGTGTTCCCTTTTCTCCACATCCTCTCCAACACTTCTTATTTTTTATCTTTTGGATACTAACCATTCTAATGTGTGTGGGGTGATATCTCCCTGTGGTTTTGATTCACATTTCCCTGATGATGAGTGATTTGAGCATCTTTTCATCTGCCTATTGACCATCTAAATGTCTTTTTTGGGAAAAAAAAATGTCTATTTATGTCTTCTGTCCATATTTAAATTGAATTATTTTTTCTTTCATTTTTATAGTGAGTTGTATGAGGTTTTTTTACATATTTTGCATCTTAATTACTTATCAGGTACAACTTTTGAAAATATTTTCTCCCTCTCAGTAGGTTATTTTTTATTTTGTTGATGGTTTCCATCACTGTGCAGTTTTTAGTTTGATGTGGTCCCATCCTGTTTATTTTAATTAATTCATGTTCTGGTTTTTTTGTGTGGGGTTTTTTTTTTTTTTTTGCATACATAGATTTTTATTCTTACAAAATTCTGTGTAGACTTATTGTTAAACCATGATCTGCGGCCATTAGAAAGAGCAGTGAGGGCGCCTGGGTGGCTCAATTGGTTAAGCGACTGCCTTCGGCTCAGGTCATGATCCTGGAGTCCCTGGATCGAGTCCCGCATCGGGCTTCCTGCTCGGCAGGGAGTCAAAATATAGTGTATATGTCCTAAGAACCAATCTCATTACACTTGTTTAAAGTTTGGTGGGGTTACTAAATGGTCAGTTAGATGCTACTTCCTATGCATCATAGCTTGATTTTAGTAGGAGATCATCTAAACCTAATTACTTCCCAAAGGCTCCACTCCAAATATCGTCATATTGGAGTTAAGTGTTCTTTTGTATTTTTTACTTGCCTTTGTGTGGTTTTACTTTTTAGAGCTTTTTCAGTAACATTGACATATACTGTGCAGACCACTGATGTCAATACACCAGTTTTCTTTTTTTAATTTTTAATTGTAGTAAAATAGACATAACATAAAATTTACCATCTTAGCCATTTTTAAGCCTACAGTTTAGAACTGTTAAGAACATCCACACTGTTGTGCAACCGATCTCTAGAATGCTTCATCTTACAAAACTGAAACACTGTATCTATTCAACAACAACTCCCCCTTTCTGCCTCCCTCCCCGCCATTCAACCATCAAAGTAATTTTGTGTGTGTGTGTTGTTTTTTATTGTTTTTTCTACATCCATTCCTGAGATGCCTGGTGTTTACTGGTCTTTTAGGACACAAAATCTATTTGGCTGATATCAGCTGGCAATAATTTTCAGAATCACAGATTACTTTTGTAGGTTGTAACTCTAGTTTAATATCTATGACTTCAAAAATGTGTTTTCTGGAATTTCTGGCCTTAAGCCTACCTGAATGAGAATTATAAGGGGCATTTGTAAAACATGCAAATTCTGCACTGTACCTCAAATGAACTATACCAGAATATTCTATTTAATTTGTTTTCTCACCAGTGAGTCCCCAAAATCTACATGTCTTTCAAAAGTACCTTATGATCCTTAAGCACGTTAAAATGTGAACATCTTAATTGTGTAATTCTTCAATATGTAATTCAACAATCTTATTCTATTATGAAACTCACAGCTAATCCAAGAAAACTACTATTCATCCTGTGTCCTCCATAACTTGGAGAAAGGGCATTGAAGCTTATGACTAAGACAGCATGAATCTAGAGACAAGAGGAGATGAGGGATGAAGAGTCACCCTGACAGTTGACTTCCTGGAGCAGTGTCTACGTTTCTAGGTCTTTTCACTGGAAACTTGGTCAAGGGCCAATTTAGTTAGCTTTTCAGCTTTCCTCTTCTTTGCTATAATTCCATTTTGTAGTTGCTTCAGCTCTATAGCGAATGTGTTTCCTTTTTTATTCTGGAGTTGTAATTTTATGTTGCCTAATGGGCCTGGATTTGAAGGGGAGAGACGACTGGTCTCATCGCATCGTCTCATTGACTTCAGTGGGGTGAGCATCAGTCTATATAGGATCAAGATTCAGTTTCTGATGGTGTCCTGACTTCAGAGGGGAGGTAGACATGAGAGAGATGTCTTCCAAGTTTGCGTCTCACTTTAATTTCTAAGGAAGAGAAAGGAAAAAAAAAAAGGCATCGTTTATACACATGGTAACAAAGAACTCTATGTACATGAAGCAGAGTTCTACCCAGATGATCTATTGTTGATTTGTGCCATTCATGAGGTTTAAATATAGTCATCAGATAAGCCTTGTATATAATCATAAAAACGATACTAAAATATTTTATTTTTCCAAGTAAATGACCAAAGAAAACCAATCTGCAAGCTATGAAAGTCAGACAATTTCCAGTTGAACCTCTTTAGACACAGTGATTTCCAAGCATTCCGTTCTACCTGAATCAGGAAAAAGTACAGTGAAATGTAAATAATGTATACTGTGTTTAGAAAAACAATGTAAATACTTTATAGACTGTTCAGTAAATAATGTATATACTTAGAAAAAAATATAAATATTTCATGGACTGCTGGGCCACTGTTAAGACTCAGATTAAACCTCAGGGTTTAAAGAACACTATGTTTATCAAAACTCCATTTCTTCTACCCAATAGAATTCTGCAAGGTTTGGATAAATGGCCATATATAAGCTATGTATTCATGATACGGCCCCATTGCAGTCACTGTATTAAGTGTACATTATACTTTTTAGTTGCTACTCACTAAAATCATCTGAATTTCAAAGTTTGAGCTATGTTTTATTGTTATAAAATGTACAGAAAGACTTCTTGTCAAGCCCTTCCAACCTTGCCAATCACATTATACATCCATATTATATTCTTGATCCATCAGGATTACAAACTAAAGTCACATATTTCTAATAATAATGTTTACTGTTCTCAACTTTTGATTCCATTAGAGAAATTAATTTCCTTCCTCTCTCCTCTCAGAATGGCCCCATTCTTTCTGCACGTATGTTGCCTACTAATGCTTCAAAAAATCTTTTTTTTTTCAGTTTCCTTTAAATCAGAACTAAAAATGTGCTTCTCATGTCTGTCCTTTCAGTACTTTAGCTCTAGAGCATCTTTGCAGCTCCACATTTAATATTCAATATCTATTGTTAAATTCCTCATAAAATGCCAGTAAGTGCTCATATGTTCTAATTAATAGGCATAGTGTGAAGGCCATAACCAACTTCACAGAGGAGAACAACGAGCCCACAGATCACAGCTGCAATCCACCAGAGGTTGGATGTGAACATTCCCTCCTCAACGGCTGAGTATTTCAAGCAGGAGGAGCAGCTGGTGAGTGAACGGAATCCATGATGCAGTAACAGTTTGTTGGAAACATGAAAAACTATAAATGTCAGTTGCATATCAAATAGTACTCTATACCAACTGGTTAACATTGTTCATCCCCAAAGACACTGAATATAAAAATGGAGACTTCCTAGCAAATTAAACTGGGTATTTAGAGGGATAAAAAGAATAATTCATAAGCATGCTTGAAGTCTAAAGAGTAGCTTTAAGGTATTTGGGTTGAGAGTAGAAAGAGATTTAAAGAAGATAATATGGAGGGTTTTTTTTAAATGATAATACTAATCTATGGTGACACAAATTCTACAGAATGTCAGCCAGGCATTTGGGGTATAAAAACAGTATGTACCTCATTGTAGACATGTATGTTCCTAAAGCAAGATGGAAATCAGAGAAACATGTCTTTGGATCATCACAGAGACTAACCAAGTGTTCCCAGCCTAAAGTATCATTTTTACATGAAAAACAACTCAGAGTGTATGGTCCTATCAGTTTAATCTGTATACTGATGGATTTTAATTCTTTGCAATTGATCTCCTGACAATGAAGCCTTTTTTAAATTACACCATGAGACATGGATTTAGAAACATTGGTATATGTTCTAAGGAATCTCTGGATATAAGGGATCAAGAAAAGAAAGAGATACAGTGATCAAAAATATGAAAAGTTTTATAAGAAATTAAAAAAAATAAAGAAATGCAAATGTACAAAGAAAGATTATGGAAGACAAAGGGGTCATCTTAAGTGTATGAAGTGAACTTAAATTTTAAGAAATCTCTTGTTCATTGAACAGAAATAGGGTATTTTAAAATTTCCATTTCTTAAATTCAAACTGTCATACATTTTGAGAGGTGCTGTAAATACTACAGTCTAATCTAGGGTTTCCTTACACACCAGTTTCTTAATCGAAGGTAGTCGGTAACAATTGGGGAAGATCCACACCTAGAAATTTGAACTACCGGAAGGTCTTTTGAACTAGTATCCGCATCTTCATGTCCACCCCTAGCACAGGTCACTTTGCTCACTTTTCTGAAATAAGATATTCTGCTCTGATGTTATTTAAAAGTAACGAATTGCCCTAGAATTTACAGAGTGTTTGGGCACATATTATCTCATTTGATTCTCAAAATAACCCTAAGAAATGGGTAGGTGTTAATTCCTATGTATAGTTAAGGAGATTGAGTTCCAGATGGATTAAGTAACTCACTTAAGGTCTCTATCTAGAAAAGTGCAATAATGTTACCTAAGCCTAAGTGTACTTATTCCAACTGAACAATCTCTGACAAAATTATAAAGGAAAAAGAAGGAGGAGGAGGAGGTGGATGGGGAGGAGGAAGGAAGGAAGAAAAGAAGGAAGGAAGGAAGGAAAGAAGGAAGGAAGGAAGGAAGGAAAGAAGGAAGGAAGGAAGGAAGGAAGGAAGGAAGGAAGGAAGGAAGGAA